>NC_139915.1:26396798-26965162 GCF_963514095.1 Eutrigla gurnardus | reverse complement strand
AAGCTGGTGATGGTGGGAGAGTGGAGGGGTATGATGGGGTGGGGGGGTAGACAGAGGACAGAAGGCCTGTGCTATACTCCTAAAGCTTGATCTGCTCCCTTGGGGACCTCGCAGTGTGCAGGTCAACCCCCGGGGTGTGTGAGGGTGGGCCTCGGGCTGCAGAGGAGAATGTGAGGGCTTGGCCTTGGGTTGGGACGACCAGAGAGTGCACAACCCTCCGCTCCCTTATTTACTGCCAAAAATGCTGGTACAGATGGCCAAGTGTCAAGAATGGGGTGGGGGGGCTCAAGGCTTAAGGCAGGAGCAGAGGCAAGAGATGGAGAGAACCACAGGGTCAGATGTTTTACTGCATCATCACCGTTTACCATCAGCCAATCAGAGCTCTTGAGAATGTAAAAGCCCAACAGGACGAGTTAAGGAGAATACTAATACGTATGCAGTTAAAAGATTAATACAAACGTATTGACGTTGCTGCAAGTGTCCGGTTTTCCAGAACCGATGAGTCGACATTAACGGCAGCTCGGATGTGCTAACTAGGTGAAAAGGCTGCGTGCTCTGCAGCTTGGCATTGAGTGCTCTATCAGATGGCTGCCTCTCAGGGTGAAGGCAGTCTGGACTGAGCTTCCATGGTGACCTCTGATTGATTAAGAGGCCATTTCTGGCTCTTGGCTGGCCCGGGGCACCATTTGTCACCTGACTGTGCAGTCCTGTCGAGAAGCTTCGTGTCCTCCAATCTACACTCAGACGTTTTCCTTTTTTTTTTTTTTTCAAATCCCAAACTCAGTCGGAACCACTAGGGCCACCCATGTCAAAAATCTGTTCAGTCATTCTGGTGCTCAGCCTTCTGGAGTAAACACCAAATGGCACGTTGAAGCAGAAGGAAATATACAACGTGTGAAACGTCTCTCGAAGTGAGATCATTGGTATTTGTTTTGACTAATTACACCAAATCTTTCATTTTTGTGAGATTTTAGAGTTCATTCAGATGTCATTCGCCATCAACTGAAATAACTATGCTAACATTCCAAAATAGGTAATTATCCTCCACTTTCTGATTGAAAGTTAGCTTAACAACACAATGTGTTCTCCCAAATATTTAATGTTGTAAAGGGACAGAAGCTGTTTTCACAAAGATGCACCCAAACGATTATCATCATCATCATCATCTCTAATATCATCATCATCATCACCAGCATCATTTTTTTTGTTCCTTTTTTTAAATGAGCAGAATTCAAATTTCAGTTTGACTTAAAAGAACAGTTTATCCAAATGTCAAAGTAATAGTATTACTGAATTTTAAGGAGCTGCAGGTCCCAGATTGTAGGTTTGACATAGACATCGATTCGCTTCATCGGCTGCTATTATAGAAAATTCCTCCTAACCAAAGGTCAGACAAAGGTGACAAGCTTTATAGCCAACCATTAAATGCAGCAAACCGGGAGGTCGGACTGAAACGTATATCTGTAATTTGCAGTGAAATGAACTTTGCTTTGTTTGCACACATTGCTTCTTCGGCTTCCTTTTGTTTATGTGATTATTTCGTAGATGAGGAAAGGAGGGGAACAAATCAGTTTTCTCACTTGTTTTTTTTTTTGCTCTAAATTTAAGAGAATTCCAGCTTCTAATTTGCTTTGATGCAATCCTGATGACTGCCACGTTTACTCAAAGAAATGAACGGAAGAGGTACGAAATAAATTTGGATCTAATATAATTGTGTTTATTAGAGTTTTCTCAGGGAAAATGAGAATGCTAATCATATTCATAGCCAGTGCTGTGGGTAATTTGCAGCCCCGCGATAAGATGCCATATCAATGTGAACCGCTGATGATTGAGTGACACGTGTGACATTTTCGACTCATTATTTATTGATTCATTCATTTTCCATCTAAATGTTTTAATCTGCTCGGCCATCGAGGTGCTCACGTATGAGAGAGCTGCGTGGAGCGTTCCTGGATTTTGCGGTGGCGGTGACACGGTTGGCCTCGGCCTCGTGTATGAAATGAATCATGATGTGGCTTTAATGCAATGCCACCTTGACACCATTAGGACAATGCTTCCAGTAATTAAAGACAGTAGTCACGGCCCTTGCCGAGCACTAACATTCACTTTCTGTGGGAGGGAGGCCATTGTTCGGGGGCAAAAGTTTTATTACTTCTGATAATGATAATAAATGCTTCCTCCCACACACTGTGCCCTTCATTACGGCATTGATCCCATAACATCTCTGCTCAAATCCATCACTGTAGCTCGGTTAATGAATGCTCCAAACATAGCAGTCAACCGCGCGGATGATCCAAGACCTTGTCACGTTCTCCGTAATGAAGTTAATGAGCTAACGGAGGAGTCGACATTTTCGGGGGAAGGAAGGGTACGACTTTATTTAGCGGATGGAAGGAAGCGGGATTTAGCAGGCCGAGGCCGAAGTGTGAACAGGAAAGAGAGAGCCACAGAGGTTGCGGCGTTCACACGCTCTGAAGTATTAGCCTATTTTTGTGTGTGATCTGGCTGGCGCATATACATAGACAGACATGCACGCGCATGCAGACAGGTGCTGTGTGTGGTGCCAGCTGTATGGGGGAACAGCTGTGTGTAGGAGCGGGGCGCGCTGTGAGCTGTAGCTGTTGCATTCCCCGACCTTACCACCGGACGCAGTATTTGACACAGGCAGACAGACACACAAGCGAGGGCAGCTGCGAGGTGCCATTCAGGGGCCCGGAAAGCCAACTGCAGCCGCCCACACAGAGCTCACAATCTCCGGCATGATATTCTACGTGTGACCTTACAGCAAGACGACCCCGCCTCATGTCCCAAAACTGAAGGATTCTCCTGCAGCCGTGTGTCTTGGAGCTCGCAGAGCTCTGACCCCAAACAGACCCCCAAACCTGCCAAAAGGAGCACTTAATCCACAACCGCTGGCCCAAATATTTACCTACCCCCTTACCCAACCCGCACAAAAGTCCTAAGCTCCGACGTCAAAACCCTGTCCCACCTCCCATCCTGGCTGTCAGTCGCCAGCTAAGTCCTCCTTGGAGCTTGGAGGCTATCAGGGGTTTAAGGGAAAAGCCCTTTATCCAGGGACTTTCTCTAGGGGCTGGGGAGAGCAAATGTCTCATGTCAGCAAAACACCATAAATGCTGCAAATGGCGTCTTTTTCTTCTTCTGCCCCTTGGAGGTGGCAAGCAAACTTTTCTCTGAGAGAGACTAAACACATGGTGTATATATTATGAGGGCAATGAATCATTGGTAGGGCCGTCGAGCTGGTGCTTGTTTTAATGCTTTATTTGTTTGTGTTTTTAAGCATACATTTTCCTCTCCAAGCAGACATTTGCACTTGAGTGGGCGTAAATAAAGGTTGCGCTGGTGGGATGCGATGCTACATGCTGATTAACCCTTAGGTGGATTGTGTAGGCTAATCTGGGGCATTAAGGTCCCAGGCCTCAGGAATGCCTTTGGCTCCGACGTCCAGACCAGGTGTCCACACACGGTCAGCCATGGGCAAGGGTGTGTGTGTGTGTGTGTGTGAATGAGAGAGGAAATGACAAGAATCCTCCTCCACGTCCAGTTGGTGGTGACACACCTTATCAACAAATGGCCCAACTGTGATGAGTGAGAGATAAAGCCAGTGTCATCTGTCCCTTTAATAAAGGTGGCATTAGGAGAGAGGCGGCGGGGAGGAGAGCAGCTGGAGAAGGTAATCCCGTCTCTCCAGGTCAGCCACCAGACAAGCTGTAGCAGGCCTCACTAACGCTGGCCTAATTAACATACACCAACAGGGAAATCTTTTCCTTCTCAGACCCACTTTGCGGCGCACACCTAGTTCCTCAGCCAGCCGGTGCAGGGTTAATACTTCCAGCCTCCTCCGGCTTTTGACCGGCTCCAACATGCTTCGTCTCCCTGCTTCCCGACTTCTATGTCACAACTCCTCCGGGTATCAAGAGCTAGATGAGTAGACGGGATTGGATGGGATGTGGAACCACATGATAGAGTTTTCCTGTGAAATTTCCCTGGATTGATGACAGCATTGTTTGCAAGTCCTGTTTCGTCAGTACCAGCAAATTCTTTGACGTACAAGGTGGAGGGCATTTTGGTGAATCACGTACGTAGGGGGAGGGAAACCGTGACAAAGCAGGTACAAGCAGTCTAACTTTGGTGACTCAACTTTTAAAATATAATGTTAATGTTTCGCTACAACTTTGACCTTATTTTTAATAGTTCTGGCCATCATTTCTGTTGCTCATGAAAGCATTGCCCTCACCAATCTGACAAGACACACAACAAAGTCTAAGCACAACTTTGCTGAACATATCTGTGCTTTAATAACTCCTGATAATAATGTAAACAACAGTTAATGACCCCCGGGAGAATGAGGGTGTGTGCTCCAGCCATAAATGCACAACAGACATTTTAGATATTCATCATTTAGAAGGTTTGGCGTTTTTATTGCAGAAAGTACTCCATGAAAACATCATCAATGCTTTATTCTGGAGATAAGTGTAGAGAATGTGGGTTAAAGCTTTGCAGTCCCAGGAACAGCTGATTAAAGTAGTATTCGTTTCATAGCCGATCTGTTTACCAAATATATATCCTGTGAATAATGCACCACTATCAACTCTTGAAAGGTATCATCCGATTATTCGTCTTTTTCCTGCTCCAAACTATCGTTATAGTTCTATCGGCCTGTAAAAATCCACTATCGGCCGACCTCTAGCTTTTACCATTTGTCTTCGTTTTACCCTCCAAATAACAATGTCTATACTGGGGGTTTTGTTTGAAATTGACTGTGCGACCGCTTGTGTTTTTCTTGCTGCGGCAGACTACTTTGCAGCGTTCCCAGATCTCAGCATTTCACTTTGTGAGCACAGTGTTATTAATATTGATAGAAACGACGGCCAAAACGACCAAAAAAAACAAGAATCTGGCTTGTAATAAGAAAGAATTACCCTTCAAGGTCTGTTTGTGAGTTCTGTGAGAAACAAAAGTTATGAAATCTATCACTTGAAGCTTTCTTGAAGCGACTCCACGCTGACGCTCGCCACTTGACTGCTGCTGCGGCACGAAGGACTCGGAGTCCGTGTGAGACTTTCACCCCGACTGTCACCCGCCAGGTGGAATGTGAAACGCACACAGCCACAAACACTTTGAGACAGTCGAGTGTGTGTGTGTGTGTGTGTGTGTGTGTGTGTGTGTGTGTGTGTGTGTGTGTGTGTGTGTGTGTGTGTGTGTGGCGGCGGCGGGACAGAGATGTGCAACCCTGGCGTCTGACCCCACGGCTTGCTCCTCCGCAACACCACCCACCCATTGCTCATCCCCCCCCCCCTCCCACGCATGCAACTACTTCAAGTGTGTCTCCAGCTGAGTGGTTGGGGGGGTGTGCTGGGAGGGTGGGGGATGGGGGCCCGGGGGCGGTGTGGGGGTATCAGGTGTCATTTAAAAAAAGGCAGTTGTCAGGGCTGGCTGAAAATGGAGCGTGACTTTATTCAGTCTAAAATGTAGCCTGGTGAAAACAGCGTGGCCTCTCGGTGCCCCTCCGCAGTCGAGTGGCCATTTCGGTTTGGCTCCGAGAGTTGGTTTAATGGAACTCTATTAAGTGCTGTATTTTTTTATGGGATTGATTTCTCCTTCCTGTTGCGCCGAATGAATATTTCGATAGATTTCCCCCGCTCCTGCTGGATGCCAGCTGTCATTGAATAAAAATAACGTCTTATGTCTCCCATAGGTAGATTATATTTAAATTAAGTAAAGCTAACTCATTTCTCTGTTAAGTCATCTGGATTTGGCTGCATCACACAGCTCCACACACACACACACACACACACACACACACACACACACACACACACACACACACACACACACACACACACACACACACGCACACACTGACTTCAGCAATCCCCCCCCCCCACCACCCTTTCTATTAGCCTCACACACATAAGTGCATGTCCGCACACACAGCTGGTGGGGATTAGGCGAGAGGAAGCAGAGTGAACACACGGGGTTTCAGAGTCAAAACAACAGAGCTGGACTTGACCTTTGACCTGTGTATCCATTCATCTGTTGATAACATCAGTCCATTTCATAAGACAAGTCCAGAGTGTGTGCAGGCCATTAGGATGTACTCCGGACGGAGAGAAGAACTCTTCACAAGGGAAAAAAAACCCCCGTCATTGACAATACACACTCCCTTTCAAAGGATTTAACTTAAGATAGTGATGACTGCAAAGTATAAGGGTATATGATAATTAATGGCTTCCATTAGAGGGAAAACCTTTTCTCTGCAATTTTGCTGGTGCTGAAGTAGCTTAGCTCTGTGTTTCTGTCCTACCTGGGGCTATAGACAAGTGGTATCCTGCATTTTAAATAGTCTCCCCCCCTTCACCCCCCCTCTGAGCCCCTCCTCCGTGCTCTCCATTTCTCATGTTAAATCAAGTCTTTCCCCATCTCTGCCTCCAACTCTCTCTCCATCCAAGCATTGTTAATGGGATCATTTCTTATATTGTAATGTCCCAGTAATTTCCACCGTATTACATTTTCCTCCCAGTTTGTTGAGCAAGGTGATGGAGAGGGATCGGTGAATATTTCCTCTGATGAGGACTGAATAACGAACGTTGTCTCTGTATGGTGTATGCTATGGGGGGGTGTGGGTCTTTATCTCTGCAGAAACACTTTAGTCCGCATGTGTGTGTCAGTGTACCGGTGTTGTTGTGGGATGTTAATTTTATCTCCCATCGGGCTGGTAGCCATGTCGTGGACTAAGTAGAGTCGTTTAGCAAAGGTTACAGCTGCAGTCATGGATACCAGCAGGTGATAAGTCATACCAATGAGCCTTATCCTAAGCTTTATATTCTCCTCATTTCTGATGTTCCTCTTGTTGTCTGTTTGCATTTTTTTTCCCATCTCTATAATTTTCAGTCTCGTCTCCTTTTCTTTTTACCTTAAATCCTGCCAACTTCCACATGCTCTTCTTGATGGGAAAGCGCTAACCAGCATGAAGCTGTCAGAGGGTAATTATACAGGCTGCCATTTTCAGCGGATCATGGTATCCGCACCACTATATCATGTCCACACCTATGGAGATATGGAAATGAGACAGCGGCTCTCAACAGGGGCTCTCAAAACAATTATCTATACTTCATAGGCAGGAATGCTGCTGGGCCGGTGGCCAGTGCCCTGGGCTTTCTCATTTCTCTAAGAGGTAAATGCTGCTGACTTGCCTACTTTTTCACAGCATCAGCCTTGCCCTTGTTACAAACAGAGCTGAATGGAAGCCTTTTTTTTTTTTTTTTTTTGCCATCGCTTGTCCTTGTGTTTGCAGCCAAATGGCAGAGACAACAGGTATTATGTGACAGTGAGGTTCGTAGCAGAGTGGCACAGTAGAGAGCTCGGACTGGAGCAGAATTTAGCAATGTGGATGAGGAAAGGAGTTATTTAAAGAAGATGTTTTGAAAGTAGGGCGCTGCCGTAATTCAATATAGTTATATATCGTCTTTCAGTTGAATCATATCGTGATTAAGTTATATCATCTAAATTGATAATAACAAGCACATGCTCAGATTTCTCAGACAATTAGATTATTTTGCATTAAAGTTCAAAATGAGAAAATCATACTTTTATTCTGTCTGGTCTTTAGAGTAGACAAAACCATGTGGTTAGTATTGAAGTATACGTATTGAAATAGAGAATGTTATATCCTATTGTTATCGAGATATGAAATGATCTATAACATGATGGAAGGTTCACCCATAAAAATATAATTTGTCCAACCATGTAGCATTTGAGCATATATCCTCAGTTTTTAAAGTGCCATAACTTTTATTTATGTAATTAGCAGATACGTTTTTGGAAAGGCCATTTGTCAAATACATTAAATTATCTCATCTGGAAATCAACTTTATGCCAATCTACCGTACCACCTTCCGCTTTCTGTACATAACGTTTTCTTAGAAGAATCCAACACTACTTTGTGGCACGCAACCAAATTGCCGTTGCGTTATAATTATATATCAGAAAAGCTATAACTTAAGATTTTATAGGAGCTCTTGCCAGCTTTATTACTGCAGGGCTTTTTGAACTCAGTGCCAGAGTTTTGAAAAGCAAAAGCACTTTCACATACGTGCTTTGTTGATGTATGAGGTATGAGGGAGCGGGACAAAAACTTGGCCTCCTCGACGCTCTTCTCGGCTCTGAGGTGTATCCCTAAAACACCTTTGGGATCTTGATAAACGAATGCTTCACGTGGAATATTGCTCAGCCCATGTAAACATGTAGTCAGCAGCAATTCCGCAATATCAACTTGTGTGCGTCTGTTTTTGTGTTTTCTTCTTCCTCTGTTTGCCCGCCGGTCTGAGCCTGTGTGTACACGTACGGCCATGACTGATGCACGGCCAATCCCTAGACTTGCGGAAGATGTATGTGGGTGAAAAGTGAACACAGTAATGAGCCCTCGCTGAGCATGTGTACGAGAAGGATTGTGACTGCATGCTTGTGAATCCGTCTGTTGCCTGAGGGGGTTTGGGTCTGTGGTTTCAAGCTTTTGAACGGGAGTGATTACGCAGGAGAATCAGACAGGGATGTGTGTCAGAAGTATGACTGGCCGTGTGTGAGTATGGGATGAATGTTTCGCGGTGGCTGGAGTTCCCCCTCTTTAGATTAAGCACACACTGTTTTTTTTTTTTCAGATGACTGTTTTTAGCTGCAGCTGTCAGCCTTGCACTCTGGACATGAAAGACTTAGAATGAAGTCTAAAGACCAGGGATCCAAACAAAGAAAAAAGCAGAACAAAGAGACTTCAAGTCATTCTAGCCATTATGTTCGCCGTTGACACTGTTGATAATGTGGGCAGAGCCGCTGTTGCTGCCTGAGCATGCCAATGCTTTGTGCTGCAACACTCTGACACACCTGCCTGAGTCAGCTGAGTCAGGGCATGCGGGTGTGTGCATCTTCATTGACAGGCATTTGTTTTGAACATGATTTTGAAAAAAAAAAAAAAATCCTCTATCACGCTCTTTCTTTGTCTTTCCATCCCTCTCGGTTCTTGTCGTCACGCTTAACCCCCTCCTCCTCGAGTTGTAATGAGCTCCTGAAGGCTGTGTGAGAGCAAATCAGCCCTCCTGTCCTCTCTGTTTGGGTCCCAACAGCCACACACTGCTCCGCACAACTCAACACAACTCGCCGGCCACAGGCAGTCGAGAGAGTGCAACACTAATTGTGCGGGTCACCGAGGTTACGCAGCCTCTCGGAGTCTTTCTGCCTCCGCCTCCCTCTCTGCCATGCAGCTCAGGCTCTGCTCTCTCTACTCGCTTACTGTATAATAACGCGTGACATCACGGTTTACATTGCCGTGACAAATAAACATGCTGATGTTTGAAACCGTAGACTTAAAATGCATCGCTGCTGTCAAAGTTTGCTTTCTTGTTCCTTTGAGAGGTCGGGCTTGTAGGGAATCCTTGAAAGCTTCCACAGAGGCACAACCTCTGCTCGTCTAAAATCATTTAGTGCTTGTTTTGTTTCCACTCTTTCTTCCCCCCGCTGTGTGTGATGTAGGAAATGTAGGAGATGTCTGTCTTTTCAAGCGGGTTCCGTTGTCTTTTGTGTGTCTTGTCTGAAACAGCATGTCAGCCAGGCGGGGCGGCTCTGGGAGGATGTGTGTGTGAGAGAAAAAGAGAGTGTGTGTGTGTGTTTGTGCTGAATGAAATGCAAAAACCAGTACGCCTGAACAAACCGTAACACACACACACACACACACACACACCCAACACACAACGGCCTTTGCCCTAATGGGAGCTGACACTCTGACAGGCTCTCTGAGCTCTTTATCTGGGCCTCTCGCCTCAGTGTGTGTGTGTGTGTGTGTGTGTGTGTGTGGGTACGCGTACATGTTTGCGTCTCTGCTTGCTTGTGTGTGTGTGCATGCATGCGCATGTGTGACCTCAGCGGTGGTCGTCGCCAGGCCCCTAGAGAGTTCTTTAACCCCCTAACAGAGTCACTCATTTACATTGAAATGGGAGAGTGGCAGGGCCTCTTTATGGACTGTTTGCTTTTGCTCTATAGAAAAGCCTATACTCCACCTCTCTCTGTCACACACAAGTGCATGCATGCGTACACGCACACACACACACACACACACACACACACACACACACACACACACACACACACACACACATGCAGAGTCACTAGATACATGGGAATTTACTCGCTTTCCCAAACCGTTGGGCTGCTATGCCCTCTTTAAGGATGTGGATTGTGTGTGTGTGGGTGTGTGTGTGTGTGTGTGTGTGTGTGTGTGTGCCTGTGTGTGAGTTATGAGGGGTCAGGGCTGCTGATTCAGGTCTGTGCGACTGAGGCCATGTGGTTGTTAGCTAAGTGTTTTTCCACCTCGCTGTACAGCTCTCCTACCTTCCTAATGACTGATGTCCAGAGCTGATCTGCAGTCCCCCAGGTTCCCATCAGCGAGCCGGCCCCGCAGTCCAGATAAACGCTGCCTGAGGCATGCGATGCTAGCTCAGAGCTCCATCCTCACCAGAAAAAAAGTTCCTCGTCCTCTTGAGGGGAAGCACCGAATCTGACCCCAGACCCCGTGTCTGTGACGGCCCAAGGCAGACAGGGTTCCCAAAGTTGGTGGTGGCTGCCAGAGAGAGCACAGGTCTAATTATAGCAAGGCAGGATGTGAGTGGGAAGGAGCCCTTTGATGATCCATACAATTATATTTCAGTCTGGGTAGTATTGTGGCTGAGGAGCGGAGCATCTCTCCTCCTGTTCTTTCTCTGCCTCTAACATACAGCAAGGAGTCATTTTGTGAGCTTAATGTTTTGTATTTCACCACTATCTTCCTTCTTATCTCTCAGTGAGGGCGCTCTATAAAAAAAAAAAGGAGAGCGGAGTATGCTGTTTGAAGTCAAGTGGCTGGGTAAAGAGCAAACAGAGTCAATGTTTTCCACCTGTCTTGTTCCCTCTCTCATTTTCTTCCTGATAAATGTTCACTTATACCAGCTATCTCTCTCTGTGGCTGCAACCCCCACCTTGTAGTAGGACACACTTTTCTGTAAAAGACCACAGTGGAATCTATATTTAGCCACTTTCTGTATGAATTGTGTACACCTATGTAGGTAAGCATGCTGTGTCTATAATGTAGTGTTCAAAAACATAGATGCTGAACTGCTCAAAATCGTTGTTAAATAGTTTTCTCACCTTACAAATATATAACTGTGTTTCATTATATTACATGAGATTGTTTATATGCCAGAGCCAGTATAACAGATGGGCAATACATAGCAGAAGCCATCGGAGCTCATGGTTTCAGCTAACATATTGTGGGCTGTACGGATAAAAGTGTGTTTCCAAGTTTCTAAATCTTTGCCATAATTGATATATTCCACGAATCTTTAATGACGATGTAGGTGTAATGCCAGAGGGAGACAGGGAAGACATTTGAAGGGTATAGCGAGAAACTATAAATTAGTGGCAAAATAACTCAACTTTCCCAGAAGAAAAAGAACAAGACAAAAAGGCATACATATATATTTTTTTAAACTTTTCCCTCAGCTGAAGTTTTTTTCCCAACTAGAGCTAACACCTAATTATTATTCATTTTAATTACCCCAGCAGTGTATAAATGTTCCTACCATGAAAGTATGAATGAAGCACTTGTGTGCCAGTTGCATGTGATTCAATGTCCGACACCCTGTATATCATAGAGAAATGTCCCTGCTTGGTTTTAAACGATGTTTTTAGGATGCAACAATTAATTTTAGGTACATTTAGACATGTTTTAGCTGCACACCACTTCCCTTTCCTGTCGGGGATGAGTCATCGTGTGTGTGTGAGTGTGTGTGAGTGTGTGTGAGTGTGTGTGTGTGTGTGTGTGTGTGTGTGTGGTGAGTTCAGTCACCGCAGTAAGAGCAAACCACTCTGCCTCTCTGTGATGAGATCCAGATGGAAATTTTCAGTGGATTGCCCACTCTGCTAACCATTATGGTTCCTAAAATGTTCCCAAAATGTTTTTTTTTGTCTTCTTTTTCTCCAAAAGTCTCTTGTGCTCTGTAGAGTAGAGTTTTATACAGCAATGGACACTTTTAAGGCCTTTACAAAACCGGGGGCTTGATGGAAAGAAAGCACACGAAAATGTGAAACACTCACCTGAGAATATTTCGCATCAAAACTTTTCACATCGGCAGTGATGCGACGGTTGCGACCCTTTTTTAAAATTAAGTTTCACACAACGTGATTGGTTGATACATTTATTTGTAATATGGATAATACTATGTAAAAATGGGAAAAAATCAGCCACTTTCTCCATGTAATATTCATGTTCTGTAAAAAAAGTACTCATAGAAGAAACAATAGTCCCAAAACATATTTTTCCGTGCAAATGAAAAAATGATCCTTGTGTGTAAAGGCTTGCAATTGAGGTACTCTTACTACAATACATAAAGCCAAGCTACTACCTCAAAGTTTCACTTTGCTGTACTTGCCACCATGATGCCTGAACTATCCAGAGCAAGCCAAAGATTACCTGCAGAGTCGCTCGCATCCATAGACGAAGAGAACTGTTTCCTTTCAGCCTCCACCCTGGATGTCTCATTTTCACCACCACAAACCAGATCAAGAGGATCTCTCCGTCTCCTCAATCTTTGGTTGCGAGGGAACTCATGCCAGGATCTTAGCATGCACACAAACACTCATTCACACAGGGACGTGCCCTCATCCTATATGTCCAAACAGAGTCAAACGGAGTGTTCTAAGCTGTGACAAACACACCGCCAGGGTCCAAGAAAGGGGGCTTTCAAGTTTGGCCAAGTGGTCTACCGCTCATCCCATCCATCAGCTCCCCTCTGGGGATGGGACACAGATCCAGGGTCAGCTCAGTGTTCACAAAAACACATTCTCAGCCCCATACACAAAACTAGCCTCATGTTGTTGCCCGAACGGTGCCGTGCGGTAACAGGTTTCCTGCTGTTTTGTGTCTTGGAATCCTGGGATTTGGTACTTTTGACTAACACAGGATGTCTATCCACTGTGACTGAATAACAAAAACAAAACAGGGCGTGGGAAAAGGGAACGGCATCCTCTCAATCGCCTATATGTGTTAACACATTTGCATGTGTGTGTGTATTAAAGGCATCAGATACACATGTAAAGATGAACATGTAACGGTTGGTATCCAGTGTGTGCGGCTGTGTGTGCGAGCCAATAGCGTTGTGTGACATGCTGTGCTGTGGGCACTGCTTCATGTTTGCATAAAAGAAAGCTCATGCTGAGAAAATGCCAACCGCTGATGAATTCTTCCACAGTGCAGCAAGGTCAAGCACTAACTTTGCGAGCATACATCTCCCTCCGCTGTTGTCCGCCTCTCTGAAGATGGAAAATGATTTTTTTTTTAAATTGAACATGTATACTTCATTGTTCCAGACAAAACGGGGGGTCTCCGTGTGGGTTGCAGAGAGTTTTCATCTCGGCAGCATCACACACGGCAGCCGACCGTTAAAATTTACCGAGAGCAACACGAACCAAACGGAGAAATGAAAACAAAACATGAATCTGTCTTTTTTTTATCTCTGTTGCACAGCCAGACTCACCTGCTTATCTCCAGCTCCGTTTCACCTCTCCCTGCATTTCACTATACCCAAAAAAAACCTACAACTCCAGCAAACTTTGCTCAAAACCACTTTACAGTAGTGACCTCAAATCTCAGCAGGCAGGCAAGCAGGGTACTCGTGTAGAGACGTTGTGTATTGTGTATTTTTTTTGTCCGACTTCACTTGTATTGAATAATTCACTGGCAGACCTATATATAGGGTCAAGACCATTGGGTTCTGTATTTTTAGCCAGCTCCGGGCTTTATGTAAGGCCCTTTATATAATCCCATGGTTTAATGGTACATTTTGTCTATTAGGTGGCACTCGTCAGTCTGCAGATAGAGGGGGCAGGCGACTTGTTATCCATCACTTCAGCCACATGTATCCACACAAACACTAGAGATGTTCTGATATTGACACTGATTCTGGTACCTGAACGTGTGTACCGGCCAATATCGAGTACCAATCCAAATCCAGGCCATCATAATTGGTGTCATAATTCCCTCCCTATTATCTTTTTTTTAAACATCTCATTAAAAAAGTGTATTTATTCAAGTTTCACACCAAAAACGCCATTTTTACAAGTACAAGTTTACCTTTGCCTAGCTTCATTATGTAGCCAAGCAGGACTGTGCTGCCCACTGCTAATAGCTAACTTTAACTAGCTTTCCTGGAGATTTCAACACATATTTGTTGTTCATAAAATAGATTATGAATAATGGTTAACCACAGGAGGGGCTGCACGGTGGTGTAGTGGGTAGCACTCTCGCCTCACAAGAGGGTCCCGGGTTTGATTCTCGGGTCAGCCTGGGTTCCTTCTGTGTGGAGTTTGCATGTTCTCCCAGTGTAAGCGTGGGTTCTCTCCGGGTTCTCCGGCTTCCTCCCACAGTCCAAAGACATGCAGGATGGGGATAGGTTGATTGATGACTCTAAATTGCCCGTAGGTGTGAATGTGAGTGTGAATGGTTGTCTGTCTCTACATGTCGGCCCTGTGATAGACTGGCGTCCTGTCCAGAGTGTACCCTGCCTTCGCCCAATGACAGCTGGGATCGGCTCCAGCCCCCCGTGACCCTAAATACAGGATAAGCGGTAGACAATGGATGGATGGATGGGTTAACCACAGGTGTTTAGTACGCACGTACGTGCAGTTATCATTGGGTTCGGATTATTGTTCCTGCGTAGCATGAATGAGCTGATGAATGATCTGACCATGTGATCAGTGCATAGATTCTCATACTTACTGATACCAAAATGCTGGATCAGGTATTGGCGTTGACCAGTATCGGTATTAGAACTATATAATCAGTGCAGTGTATCTCGTCAGATGTGTTTGATGACATAATGAGCACAAACTCTTGCATAGGTGCTTAATTATGTGTCAAATTTCTCTCCCCCACAAAAACCTTCCACCGCTGGCTTTTATTGCAAGCTATATATACCAATCTACACACACCACTGTAATATCACACCTCCGCCTGCCCTGCGCTGATGAGAATGAGTCACCAGCCAGCAGGCATTAAACAGCCTGAATGGAGGCTGTGGAAGAGTTATTAGTAAACACATTTATCATCCCGATGTGCCCTCTTTGAAAAGGGACTTAAGTCTGCATGTACCGGCATCCAGCGGTTTCTTATCTGCAGCTAAATGGAAGTCGTGGTGACAACCACAATTAGGCAGGACAGCACGGGACGGGAGAGGGTCACACACTTGGTAATTACTCTGCCACTGCAGTGGGGCCGGTGACACTAAAATACTGGCTACAGATCAGCGAGCACACCACTGGGACAAATATACACGTAATTAAGACGCACACGAAATGCACCGTTTCGGATATGTCATCACCGTTAGGTAGCCAGGCGTTTGTATCGGGCACTGATGTGTTTATTAAGTCGTCAAAATAAAATCTGCACATTTTTTTCTGAGTGAGCTGCAGAAGGATTTAGCGATCAACTTCTGGAATAAATCATAAAATGATTTGATTTTTAATTAAAAAACGCAGGTCTGAACTCTTGACTTCCAAAGGCTAGCTCGGCCTGCGATACCTTTAAACATGCACTTGGCTCTCTCGTTTGTTTGCTATCCAGCGGCAGAGGTGAAAATATTGAAAGTTATCTCAAGAGTGAGTTATTATTGCAGCATGGGTTCGGGCAGGTCCTCAGAGCCAAAACAACAGTGTTGGCTGGAACGTCCTTTGAAAACAAAACCTGAACTCTCTCTGGCACGGGGCGTTTATTTATCCCGCAGATACAGGCTCTATTACTGCGGGCCGCCTGACACAGCCATGCTCCATATTTCATACGTTCACTATGGATAAACAACACCGACTCTGATGAGTCCCACTCATACAGAAGTATGTCAAGATGTGTGTGTGTGTGTGTGTGTGTGTGTGTGTCTGTTACGCTACATGTGTGATGAATGTTAAATCTGTGACAGAGCAGTCCTTGAGAAGCTGCTACTCTGCTCAATGATTGAACTGTCTGTTTCTCCATATCTTCCCCTCTCTCCCTCACCCAGTGTGTATCTTTCCGGCTCGGTCTCACCCTCTTCCCCCATCCTTATCCTTCTGCAGTGATGTTTTTTTTTACTTTCTGCTTTTGTCCCCCCCCCCCTCCTTCTTTGTTTGAGGCCCCGGTGTGACGCTCAGATAGTAAATAAGAAAGTACACTGTACCTGCTCAGACATATTGATCACGCACACATCAGTCGGATAGCAAAAAATAGATTGTGATTGATGTCGTCTAAAGGACTGGATGCGTTTGACAGACTGTGAGTTGCTGTGAATGTGTGTGTGTTTGTGGTACATGCACATTTCCCACCGGGCCAAATACATTCTCTGGGATATTTACACCCAGAGTTGACTGATAACATAATTAAGGTCGTGTAGTGATCTGTGGCGGCTGTGTTCCCACTACACATGACAACCAAACTCGGTCAGTAAATAAAATCCTGACCCAGGAGGCGATGCTGTGACACGACATATATTCAGCAGAACACACACACACACACACACACACACACACATAAAGAAATAAATGAGCAATTCTACAGTCATGTCACAGAGCAGAAAGGTAGCGGTTAGCGGGCGCAGTGTTGTTGTTGTGGTGAAAGTACATTGGTGCTGCCGTGTAACAAAACACAGCTGATAAAGCTCATCTGAACGAATGGATGTTTTTCAGGAATAAAGAGACCAAATAGAGTCACTGTCTTATGACTGATGATACATTATTCGAAAAACGCACCTTTCAGCCACATTGGCATCACAGCAGTCCACTTTATATTATCAAGCAATCTCCCCGACAGTTCCTTTTAATGAATTGGAGGCTGTAAATATAACAATTGCACCATTTAACAGTAAGGTGACTGAACGGTTCTTGTACTGTGACGACTATCTCTGTGTTACTGAAAAAAACATCTAAGTCAAGTTCTGAACTCACAATGAGCATCTCTTTTCATTGATTTCTGTTTCCATAGATTTCCGGGCATTTATTGAGTTTATTACCGTTATGACTTTGTTGCAAATTGCTGCAATCGGGCGCTATGGAGTTTTACCTTAATTGCCTCCGAGAGCGATGTGCTACTACTTCTACTGATGCTGCTACTGTTGATCGGCGGACCAAACTACCAAAACTAACTTCCTGTTGTTTTCCGAACATAGGTGTACACCTTTCACCTTTCCTTTCTCCTCTATCTTTTCCAAATGTCTGACTTTTCTTTCATTTTGAATTTTTACCACTCCCAAGTCCCTTTTCATAGTAAAAGAAAAACACTAAAAATAACTAAGAATTATTTTAGACGATAGCGTCTGATATCCGATGGTATTGGGATGAAAGCGTTGGTGTCTTTGGGCTTGACCAGACTCTTTAGATAAAGACTATTGATATAGCTTTTCCAACACAATTAACATAATTTCTTAATGGTTCCATATTTTGACTTGTTGGGCATATCTGCTAAATATAATGTATGCAGCAGGCCATAATTATTCTCCCAATCCCATTTGTTCCCAATGGCAGAATTCAGGGAAGGTTCAAAAGTGTTGGTAATCGCATGCATGTGAGCGACTTTTTATTTACTTATTACTTCATTTGTGAATTCAATGTGTTGGTCTTAAATTGAGAAGATCATCCCTCGCAGACTGACAGTTCTCTTCGTTGGAATAGCCATTGCAGCTAATTGGGCTGTGTGTGTGTGTGTGTGTGTGTGTGTATGTGTGTGTGTGTGTGTGTGTAGGAATAACTGAAACCAACTTGTTTAACTGATGTAGAGTCTTTACTCACTTTAACAGAAATGAGGCGCTGAACTGTGAGAGAGACTCGTCACACCGAGCATTTTTCTCCAAATCTCGATCACGGATCAAAACAGCGTTTTATCATGCAAATGTACGTTTTATAGTGAAGCATATCTTTCCTTCAGAACAGTCTCTTCGCATTTTAACTGCCAACCTCTTTACGGTGCACTTACCATTAATCCACATCTATATCTTCAAAGCGGAACAAAGAGACCCTTGATCACATGATCAAGACTGACCAGCCAACTGCTTTCAGACTTGTGAGAGGATTAAAGACACTTTCGAATTCAAAAACAAAACCTCCACATCTCGGCTAGCTGACGGACGAGGACGATGGGAGCGTGGGCAGAGCTCTGTGGAGAACTCTTGGCCGGGAAAGCAAAGGGAAACTAGGCCAGAGAGGTTGTGTGGTCCGCTCTCCTTTTGTTGCTCAACGTGATGATTTTGCTTATGCGGGCATTGACATGTCCAGAATGGATTTGTCTCTTTCACAAAGGTGTGGATACATAATGGGGAGAGCTGTTGTTACAGTTGTAACAACAGCTGTTGTACTCGCTGAGAGATGGTACAAAACGGGGAAAGGATCCAATGCACATCCACAGTTTACATTTGAAAATGACACAGATGGATTTTCAGGTCATTTTCATAAATATCTCTTCTGAGTGCCAAACAACAAAATAATGTACTACAGATATCACATGGTAAAGAGCGGGGCAGACACAATTCTTCTGAGTCTACGCAGGTTTCTGTTATTAGACAACTGAGTGATTCTAATTAAGGTGGATGTTACCTGTTAATTAGCTGTAACTGTGGCGCTGATCAATGGCTTGTCACGTAAACACTAAGAGGTGGCAGAAAGGTTTGTTCGTACTATTACTACCACAGAGGAGATGTGTCTGAGAAAGGCATGGAAAGCTACTGATCTGTTTGATCCTAAAACATGACCTTTAAACAGCAAACTCGGTCGTGGTTGTGAAAACGCTGGCTCGGCGTGTATCCCTCCGCCAGGGTAAATAATTACTACAGATACAGATAACGTGCAAAGGGTTATGGAGTTCCCATTAAAATGCAAATATAAGGACGTTTTAGACAATATACCGTATATATCTTTCTTCTAGGGAAATCAGGGAAGTTAATGTGCAAAATAAATCTCACGAATAAATCTTATTTAGTAGCATTGTACAGCAGCTGCTGCAGCAGCAGGGTTTGACAGTAAGAACAAAGAGATATTGACCTGGTTGCTTCCCCCTGTAGATGCCAAAAACCTGCCAAGACAAAGAAACCACAACCTAACTCAGCTAGTTTTACCAGAGCTCTGACTGTAATAAGGACAGCCACAGCATTCACCTCTGGCTAAGAGTTGTTTAAACGTTGATCACAGCTGTTGGTTTTTGAAACCGGGGCCATTTTTTAAGCTTTCCCATAGTTTTAAGAAAAATGTGTCTCTTCAATGAGATTGAAATTTGAAATCCGAATCTTTCTTTGCTAACACCGGATTAACTCAATGCGGCTTGAAAAGGGACAAAAGTAGAATTTGTAATCTCATTATAGCTTCAAAACTCCCTAATGAAGCCTTCAATTGAGCTGCGACAATACCGCATATCCACGTTATTGTCGCCAATCAGAAGTCAAACGGTGGCTTTCTAAAGAAAGACAATAGGCCTGCCAATTGAAAGCAGTCTTTCTGCGGCCTGGAAGGAGGCCCCCCGTGTTACCACATCTAGTTCTGTGAGACCCGTCTAGAGCTCGATTCACAGAGTCTGAGAGCTTTCATCTCCTTGGGTCTATCACTCCAAGCTAGGAAACAGGAGCTAAGGGACCCTCAACTCGCAGTACCCGAGCCCGACTTTCCTGCCCTCGAAACCCCTCCTACTCCTGCCGGTCGCACCGGCCCTCTCAAAGGAGTCTTTCAGTATTGTGTTGAGGCCCAGTTCCAGGTCAATGGGAGCCCAGAGAATTAGAGCTGGAGTCTGAGTGGGAACAAATAGTTTGTTTGGTGAGCGGTCTGAAGTAGCTTTAGAGCTTCCATCAGTCCCAAGGTATTGCTGACTTTAGTATTTAGTATCACAGCAGCAGAACTAATACCACCGTGATGACAGAGGTGTCATTTCCTTCTTTAAAGCCTATCGCTTCATCACAGGCGGCGGCAGGGGCAGAGGTCTTCAAACAAAAAGTTCACATATTCTTTATTTCTTTCTTTTTTTAATCGATATCTTCAAAGTTATTCATCACATCACAACAAAATGCCACAAAATGTCCAAGATAAATAAGAGCTGTGACACCAAGCTGTGGCATTTTCCAGAAACACAATTATACTGACCTGCAGAGGGACTGACATTTAAAAGAAACACATTTGCACCCATCAGTGGAATTCCTGCCACAAAAATCCGATTTTAAGACACATACGACTATATCCAGCATCGAGTTAATAAAGAAAAACAGTTTAATTGCCGCCGGCAGCATCCGGCGGGTTGAATCGGTACGTGTCCGTCCGTCTGTTCTTTTTTTGCTCGGCGCCAATGGAGGCTGAACAAGGAAGGTCGTATCCTTGTGCACTCCCCCCCCCCCGCCCCTGAGTGGCAGCTCGGCTTCATTTGGTGAGACGTCACCCCTGTACTCCATCTCTAGCTGTCTCTGCTCGGGCCCTTTGTGCGAGTCCCAGCCGCTGATTGGGGCTGTATAATGTGACCGATGTCCTTTGGGCAATCTGCTGTTTTGGGGACAAGGACGTGCTCAGGTGATCCAGAGGCAGATTGGCGCCCGGCTAATGGAAAGGGCACCTTGACCTCTGAGGCTGTCAGGTGCCAAAACGGCCTCTTAATTATGCATCTGCACACTCACCTGCCGCTGGAACCAGCCTGGCACCGCCTGCATGGCGTCTAGACATGCAAACCCAGAAAGATTCCCGAGCATCGCAGCCCCATCAGTCACCGGCTATGTTCGCGTTCGTGTGTGTGTGAGAGAGAATTGTGAACCATCTGGTCTCAGGCTGAATTGTCTCTCTGTAGTATGTGTGAGCATCAGAGGAGGGGATACTTGAGTACTGCTCATAGGTGTGTGAAATGTCCATATTTCCCCCAGTTAGGATTTCATGGCTGAGCAACGTTGGACAGCTGACCATAAATATTTTTCTATCCGTCGCCCATTTTTCTTTGTTTCTTTCTTTCTTCATTTCCTTCTTCATCCCGCCTGTTCTCTCCACGCAGATCACCATTTCTAACGCCGTTCTTTATATTTAGCACACGTTAATATATTTTTGCATGACCTTGTACAGCAATGCCTTTCACCTTGTCACCTTTGTACGGAGGAGTAAGCAAATATTGACGTTTTCGATGCTTTATCTGTTCACCTCCTCCTCCTCCTCCTACCCATAACCCACCACTTCTCCTCATAATCCTGCCTTGTCTCTCTTTAATTAGTCTTCTGTATGCTCAATCTCCCCCTCCCCCTCTGTCTGTGCCCTACATCGCCTTATTTGTTTTAGCTTCAGATGCTCTGGTAGATAGGTTCATTTGTCTCTCCTCTATCACTCGCTGTTATCAGACAGGCCCTAAGGAGCAGTTGTGCTCTGTTACATGTTGGTATGGTATAGCTGTGTGTCTCTGTGTGCCAAGCCCATTTGATTATTGCATTGTCGGAGGTACTGCCTGCCAACACTATTTCTTTAGACAGACAAAAAGCCTTGTTTTGGATGAGCCCTGTTTATTGTTCACGCTGACACTGCTTTTATGACAGAATGACTAATGATTTCACTTTGGTGTGTGTGTGTGTGTGTGTTTGTGTGTTTCAAAAACAATTGCAATTGGCAGCATCTTAAAATCCTGGCAAGTGGAATTTAATGACTTGAAATGAGTGTGGTATGCCTGTGAATGAAGGGGAACTGAAGGACGTTGGCTACCATCAGCAGCCCACAAACTTGTAGCGAAGCCCTTTTTCCTCAAAGACGTCCGTCTCTGTTGTCCTGCAAAAATGATCGAGATCTTCCAAATCTACAATAAAAGTAAGAATGGAACAACTCTTCAGCCTTCGCCTAAAAGCTTGTTCTGTAACAAAACCATTCCATTCACGATGGCATCAATGGATCGCTCACCTATAAAGGTTCAGGTCTGGCAGTTGTTTATGCTTCATCGACGGAAGAGTATCGAACACTTCACCGACAATAAAAAAAAGCAACAAGTGCATGAGTCAGGGTGACAGCACTCAGACGTTACTATAAAGGAAGAAAATAGAGATAGAAATACATCTTGTAAGGAAGCAATTAGGCTGAACACACTTACCATAACAAAATCAATTACTAGTAGTGCAGAAAGGAGATTGGATTTGTCTCTCCAGCACACGGTTGAATGGGAATCAACAATGAGGATGTACGTGGGGCATAAGACTCGCGGCCAGGTGGATTGAAAACCACATTGTTGAATTTGTATGATTTCAATGTTTGTTTTCGGCCCTGTATTCTGTGAGGGGTTGTACTGGAGGGCACATAAAGGATATGTTGTAATGGCTGAAGACACCTCAAGGTCAAACACGTGCCTCACTCCCAGACAGGATGATGTCATGGAGGAGGGGGGGGGGGGGGGGGGGGGGGGTAACAAGGTCTAGCATCAGATGGGAACTGAAACATGGATCACTTTCCTTCCAGTTTTTTTTTGGTTGCATTCTGGGCACTTAAGCAGGATGTAGTAAGAGATTACACTTTTATATTGCACACTAAATCTGTGGAGTTATGACAAAACTATAGAAAATGTGAGCTAGACTGTGGGAACAGCGAATGAATGACTAAGAGAAGTACACATAATCTCCTAACTACCCTGGCCTTAGGTTTATAATATTAACCTCTCAGAGAAGCGTAGGAAGACAGTGATACACTAACAACATGTAATTCCTTCCCGAAAATGATGCGGATAAAAAAGTCAAAAACTCACACAGCATATTAATGTACGAAGGGTGAACAAAGGGTGCAGAAGGGGGGGGAAATTAGACTGGTAACTGCAACCAAGCAAAAGCAGAAATAACCATTCAGAGAGCTACCATAACAATGCTGGCTGAGGTGAAAGAGCAATAATGCCTCTGAGGGATTTAGAGGCTGTTTAATCATCACACAGGTAGGTGCACATATACTTTAACAAGCTTAGACCAACTTAGCGAAAAGACTTATCAAACACAGAGACACGTGAAACCGTCTCAGCCGGGGAACTCGTTCACACCGCCCTACTTAGTGTGTTTTTTTTTCATGAGGAAAAAAAAGTATTGGCTTTCTTTCTAATCTTGTTGAACTATGATTTTAAAACCCCTGCATGCCAGGGACCTTTAGGCTTTGAGGGTAAACGTGCTGCTTGCTCCCGATTTTCAATACGATCTATGAAAGTTGAATGAGTCAGTCCCTCTCATTGTGCAGCTCACACACACTGTCCCTACTCGCCAAAATACACCTTCCTCTCTTTCAGCAGGCAGATGTGTGTGGACACAGCTGGTGCTGGTGATCGGAGACCTGGTGTAAGAGAACAACCTCCGAACGTGGAGCGTTAACTAGTGCGGGCATGGAAGATCAAAGTGTGGAAAGATGAGGCGATAAATTGGGAGTGAGAGTTACAGAGAGTCTGGGAATTTATGTCATCATGCGTGTGTGTGTGTGTGTGTGTGTGTGTATCACTGCCCAGCTCGTATATCCAATATTAATTTAGACTGTTTATTTACTGCCGTCTTCATTTATTGTGTGCCCAGAATAACTATACGATAAAATTAAACTCCCCTCTTCCCCTCCTTGCAATAACACTGGCAAGCAATGTGGGTTTATTCACAGTAGACATCTTAGTTGATTGCTGTTTACGGTCAACTTTAATTCCAAAGTCTGACTTACACACAGGGTTTGTTTTCTCATTTCAGAGCAAGCTAAATCACAGAGTTCGATGCTTCCCAAGATTCTCTGGTTTAACCGGTTCAATGAAACGCAGGAAGCGTTCTGCTTTCCATCTGTTCTTGGTGTGGAGTTATTGCTTTGGCCTGACCTGATCTAATGGATGGAGCTAGAAAAATAGAGATAAGCAAACTCCCACGTGTTGCAAAAAGGCATGTGACATATGTCTTGTGCATGGGGGAGTGTTTTAATGCATCTGCATGATTCCTGTGTCCACACAGATTTTTCGACTCCGGCTTTGTCGTTCGGGTTTCACACAGATGATATAAATGCCCGTGACATTGTAGCGGGGACAAAAGCCCGTGTCAAAAAAGACACTGATAATTATGAGGTCTAATGCAGATTAGTTCATCCAAGCAATCGTTTCACCGTCCGTTACCTTTTTGGAGGTCCAGACTCAGATATCTGACTATGGAGCTGAAACCAATTGTCATTCCGGTTAATAGCAGCTCTTGTTATCCTTGGTGGTCAATTTGACCCCATTCAATGTTTAATGTCCCTAAAAAGAGGGTTAACATTATTAGATTGTGCTAATTTAATGGGGGCAAAAAGGTAAAAATACTAATAAAATGAACATGATATGTTTTCAAGTGTACACGATTTGGATGCAATCAGAAAAAAACGTTGGAACTTCCAAAAAAGGAACATTTTCATGGTCCAGCTCCCCACTTGAACGACCGGGTTGACTTAGTGCTGCTAATGTTAGAGATTTTTTCATGATTTGCCCATTGTGTCGCACATAATAGGTATTCTGGATTCTATGTTTGATTCAATGGGTTATTTGGGTTGGCGACAAAGAAACATGAAGCATAAACCTGGGTAACTGTTTGATTATAATCATCTTCAGAAGGTTTCAATTGCTGAGGTCAAATTGATTAGCCTCAAATTGAGAAAATTTGAGGCTAACAGCAGGGTTAAAATTCAAGCATAGTTAGTAATGAGCAGTGACGTTGCAGGTTAAGACCCCCCCATGACTGGAAGCATTGAAGTTTGACCGGACTTAAGAACAGGCCCCGCTAAAACACTTATTCTATTGTGCTTTCCCAAACGCTGTCTCCCTCTAAGTGCTCCCGCTGTCTCAATATTGACAGATTACTAAGAGGAATGGTCCGCCCATCCCCTTTTTATGTTTCAAATGAGGCTGGATTAATGATATCATCAGATAGATTGGACGCTGGATGACCAGGCAGTTTTTGGGGACATTATGTATATGAAAGCAAATTTAAGGACAATTCTCCAAAAAGGAACAGTCGATGGAGCGGCGGTTTAGCCGACAATGTTTCCGAGAGCGTAAGTGAATTTTATCCAGTTGCCTCGAGTCTCTCGCAGCTCGTACACAGACCAGCCTGTTAGATATACATACATCCATCTACTCCAATATTTTGTTCCTCTTCAGGGTCGCGGTGATCTGACTCTTAATTCCAGCGTGTATTAGGTCTAAAAGGAGGTGAATGAAATGTCTTTTTTGAAAGGCTCACAGTGTTAAAAGTAGCATTTTAAAAATTCAACAGCAACATCCCTTTCCAGAAACAAGTGGCCCACTTTCCTTCCGGATAATCCACACAGCGCACATGTAAGCAGTTTTTGGAGGCACTTTATCCTCAAGAGAAGTTTGGAAATCAGACTCCAAATCCTAAAACATGTGTGTTGTGTTTTTATATGAGGGGGTAAAATATGTTTAATTTACACATTTGTTTTGTGTTTTCATGTATGTTGACACACAAGATCACAACATATTACTGGTTCTGTCTGAATAGCATAGATAAGATAAAAAAAAAAACACACCACTGTTGTATTATTGATAGGTTTTCTTGTCCGTCCTCGTCAGCTTAACTATTTCCGTTATTCCCTGGAGCACACATACAGTACAGTGGGCATGTTTTACAAGCTGATAAAAACGCTGCTTCGCCGTACGCATGTCGGGACTACAGTATGCACTGTGTAACCATGCATTGTGAATTGCTTTAGCACTGCGTCACTACTGGTGTTTGGAAATATACCACTCGGGGTTAAAACGCTGTTCTTCATGTGCAAAAGCATTTTTTTTTCACCCCCATGACGCTGAGAGCCAACGTCACCAGTAGAGACAGAAATAACGTTAATAATCTGGTTCAAATATTTATCCTCGGGGACATGAGAGGAAGTGCTGTTCTCCTCTATGGCATCACCGAAAGTCCTGACGATAGCACTCCCCCATTCTTCTCTGCCCCTCAAACAGTAACCTAATACTCCTGGATCTTGTCCACTCCAGATTTGTAAAATGTATTTTGAAAAATGTGTTTATACGGCACTAGTAAGCCTCTGCTGGAAGATATCTGGGGGGGTTCCTGCCATTATTATACATTAGATTGAATCCTGCCTGCGAATGAGGATTTTACATGAATGGAATCATTACTAATGACAAATACATGAGAGAGGTTGCATTCAAGGACGAGTCAGCATCGGGGATTTTGCACATAATTGCCAGGTGTGTCTTTTCCTTGTCTCTCTCACACACACACACACACACACACACACACACACACACACACACACACACACACACACACACACACACACACACACACACAATGTGCACCTCTTCTCCAAAACCAGGCCAATCTCCTCCTGTCTGCAGAGATTGAGCTGCTCATCAGAGCCTGTTAATTACACCGTTCTCTAAAGGGATGACAAGTTAAGCCACTTTCTTTTCCTGGTTGGGGCCTGAGACGTGGAGACGTGGAGGCAGGGAGGCGGGCGCGACTAAAAACCTAATCTCAATAATCCATAGGGTGGAAGGACACATCTTTGCTGTCATCAATCACCGGCGAGTCCATATTCGGCTGCTTGGTGGAAAGTAACCGTCTCCGGCTTCTACGTGAAGATTAGGAAACATAACCGAGGGCCCTGCTGCACTACGCTTCACCTCTCTGGTCCCATGTATCCATCCCCCCCACTCTCCCCTATGCGCTGCTCTATTACAGCATGAACAACGACATAATTGCAATTTAACACAGTTACACAGAGGAGATAGGAGTGTCTTGCGGGAGCCCGATGCCTGTGTTTTCCTGCTCCCGTGGTCTTCGAGGCTTCCTCCCCCGGCGGGTGTAACGCAGCCAACACGGGGAGCGCTGATCTCTGCGCCGCTCTGCCATCGATGCTTTTAAAGCGCTACATCGGGATACTTCCCCTACTGCAACTTTGTCAGCACCCGGCACGTCTGTCATTAGCCAGGCCCCACCTCATTCATGTTACCACCAGAACATGCTAATTTTGCCCGTCTGTTTACTCACACTCCCTTTCTTGCTGTTATGTTATGATGATGTTTGGAAAAGGTCAAGTGATGCATCTGCTTAGCCTAACCTTTCACCAAGAGCTTTTAATTAGTGCCAGCATATGGCGTAGTTTGTGGGACCGTGTGTTGCGAGTGTGTGCGTGTGCGCGTACAGATGGATGACGACTTGAAGCAGAAACCCAACGCGAGCTGCCAGAACAGCTTCAGTAGTCTTTGGTGATGATTTTACGAGTGTCTTGAACTCTACGGGAGGGTTTAAACGCCATTACTCCAAATCATTCTTTTGATGATTGCGGCGGAGAGAGAGAGCGCTGTCTATTAAATATTGAACAACTGAATATGTGCGGGAGATTTTTTGGATCAATGTGGCGACAATCTTCCAAATGCAAAGGCACTGAAAGTACTTTTATGCGTCCGTCATTTACCCAGTCCACCTCCCTAGAAATTGCCTGCACTTTGTACTTCCATCAATGGAAAATAATCATTGCCAGCAGTAACAATGCAGGCAGCAGTTACTCCTGCTTAAAAACATAATTGACGCGGCAAATTAGCGCCTTGTATATAAAAGCATGGCAGAGTTGCCTGACTTGTTCGATTCGTTGCTCTAATTTGTCACCGTTCTTTCGAAGGTTGTTGTTGCTGATCAAACTGTACGAGTAGCTCTGGGTAATAAGAATATGCTCGGCACGTCCGCTCATGTGCGGATACGCATGAGTCAACTCGCCGGCTCGCCTTATCTGCCTGCTATCTCCTCTGAGCTGATAGCACAGCGGCCTGTTTACCACCGGTTGGATATTAATTGGACTAATGAGAGCAACAAGCAAAGACTAACCCTCCTGAGCAAACAACCCAACCCAGGTCACTCCTTTACAACAAACATGGTCTGACACTTTTGCACTTGTCTGCTGCTGAGATTTCAGTTTACGTCGCTTTGGTTTGACCGAACAAAAACCTTTCCTGATTCTTCAACTTTACTTGCTTTTCAACTCCTTCCTTCCCCGTTTACTTCTCCTTCGTCCCGCCCCCTCCTTCCGCTAACGTCGCCTTACATGATGAAGTCTGAGCAGTCCAGCCATTTTCTCTATGGCCCAGTAAATATCAATAGCATCTGGGTGATATTTACTGGTGTGGGGAAGATGAATGCCCCGCTCTAAATGCTTCAACCTCATTGCCTCTTGGAATATTAGTCATGTAAACAAACAACGTCTGCTTATTAATGGTAAAAGCTTTCCCTAATGATCCACACCTCACATGAGTCTGAAATATCAAGTCAGGGCATAAAGAGCAGCCATAGATCATCATAATGAATGATGGGAGGCTCGTGGAAGGCTGAGGGAGGAGGACCTGTCCCGTTGCTAATTCACTCTCTATTTCCCTGCCTGATTCATATGCTGTTTGGTCATAATATATCAAGGCTGCATGATTCTTTCATTAAAGCGGCTAGTTTTTGCCTTCACTTCACTGGAGATTATTTGTCGGCTTTATGGGACACTTACGCATTTGGTGGCGATGCCAGCTTTAAAAAAAAAAAAAAAAAAGTCAACAGCGAAAGGAAGATACACAAGTCACTGTAATTACACACGAAAATAAAATAAAAAAAATCACAATCCGACTTCCATTTGCACGTCAAGTTGCTCCGTGTCCTGAAGGCAACTCCACGAGGAACGTGGGTAATTTACAGACCTAATCAAATGTGTTCAAAAGAAGCGGTATGTGTCTTTTAACGAGTCTTCTGTTATCTGGCTGACATGATCAGTCCTCCGAGAGAATCCATCAAAGCCCTGTTGTCTTCATCACGCCGGATGGGTTTCCAAGAAAATTGGCATGACTGTGAATTTGTTCTTGTCAAATGTTGAGTAATCAAAAGGCAGCCAGCCGTAAATAAACAAATTCACTCCACCACACTGCGGCATACTAACTAGCTCCATCGCAATATTGCTCATAATGGGGTGTGATTATTTTTATGGCGGCTGCTGAGCGGTCAATGGCGACGATAATTCGGTAATGAATCAGAAGCGTACCTATGAATTTGCTCTAATTGCCTCGGTCGCTTATTCACCACTTCCGCGCGAGCGTGTTTCATTTTAATACGTCCGTTCTGTGTAAAACAGCAACCTGTTCACATCGCATCAATGGGATAATGAAAGTGCCTCGGGGAACAATGGTTCGGGGTCAGGGATAGGCAGTGGTGCATTAGCGCCGCTGTAAGAGTCGAACATTACCCACGATGCAGGTGGCGCCGTGCCTTCCAAGCCTCTTAGCTCTCATAATTTGATTCACTGATTAGCTCTCAAGGTTTCGATGGAGAGGCTAATGGACGGGTGACTTGAGCGGCGTTCAAGCTGCCTGTTGTCAGTCAACCACGCCTGACATGGCAATGAACACGTGGTGGACATCACACGTAGGATATTATTATGTTTGAGATACGACGAGGTGCTTTGCGTCTGTGCGGGAGAGCCGAGATGTGGATGTCTTGCATCACCAGGCAGGACGGGGCTCATCCCTGCTATTCTTTTCTGTTCACGGCCTCAAACTTCAACCGAGCGGCTCCACAGCTTACACTCTGTTTTGGAAAGACGGGGAAGAATTGTGTGACTAACCTGCGTGAGGAGAGCGTGAAGATTTTGTTGTGAGATATTGTTGCCTTCGAGCATCGGTGGCATGAATCAAAACATTATGTGGAGTGGCACAAGAACCATTGTTGACAGATGTAAGGATTTTTATCGCTGATCGCGATACTAAACACTCACAATAAGTTGCTCGTGGTGAATTTCCATCATCAGAATAATCGGAAATATAGTAATGAGTGACTTGGAAAATCTGCCTGGCTTGGGTTCGTGGTAAAGAAGTAAAAAATAAGACTATTTTTTAAAAAACAGAATACAAAAATTCCATTTTAAAAATGTATTATGCTTTATTCATGATCATCTTATTTAAGATTTTTTGATTGTTTTTCACTCAAAAGGATGTAAACTAAAATGTGTCTTGTTGTGATGCAATAAATATATAATAATAAATATAATAATAATAACATAATACATAATATTCATTTTATTTATTTATGTGCCATTTAAAGATTTTTAAGCATATTTAGATAATTATCGGAATAATAATGAATTCCAATTATTTAGCCCAGGACATTCATGACATTAAATGTTTAATATTGTCCCATAAGTAAGTAAGTTGATTGTGTCTCTGTGAAGATCTGTGTAGAGTCGTAACAGTAAATGAGTTGGGGGAAGTGTAGTCATGGCAGTGGAAAGGGAGGTGATTGATAGATAAACGGTTGTCAGTGATTGGTTGTTGGTTACGCTGGCATGGACGATCACAGCTTCATGTTACGGATACGCAGCTATTCAGTCCACTGAATCTTTCAGCTTGCATAATCATCAGCAGTTATGTGGGCTGGAGAGCCAAAGTGGGTTAGGGTGATTTTTAAAAACGATGTTAGCCTGTGAATGACTCCAATTCGTTGGCAGTAATGCAAGCTAGAGAGCCTGTTGTGCATGAAATCTAAAATCTGACACCTTAATCAAAATGTTGTGCTTTTCAGAGTTAACAGGAGCTGCACATTTGTATCAGTTTTCCCATTTAGTTCTGTTTTTAATTATCAATATCAGCTGAGCCTCGGTGGATTCTGAAGTGTTTAAATCAAACAGCCACCAGATACAGGACATTGGGTCAAAGCTGGGGGTTCCCACAAGACCAGCGGTCTACTTGCATTGCCTGGGTTGTTCCCACTCAATTGCCCAGCAAGCACTGGAAGAGATCAATCACCATTTCCACTCCGGCAAACCACCAGAATCCTGGTCCAAGAAGGGCGATCACTCCCATGAGCCCGGATCAAATCTCCCAGTCGCACACATATAGTGCACAGGGAGAGAGACTGGAGAGCCACTTGACACAGCAGTGGTCGAGATTATTGCTTTATTGGTGGCATTTGTCATTTGAGATGCAGCGCAAGTAGGCCGAGCTTTAAAAGCACAGTGTCCTCTCAGATTCCCGCTTGGGAAAGTGCTATCGGACCTGTCCAGCCAGCTACGGCGCCTGTGCTAGCCTTGGCACTGGGACTGGGCTGGAACTGGGCCGGGCCTGAGGCCTGACTCACATAAAAAACACAGGGACCGTATCCTGAGAGGAAATACGATCCCTCGCTCCTTCCACAAACCCCCTCCCCCCCCAAACTGTCTGCTTCACTGGCCAGGGCCTGGATCTTCTCTAGTGAGAAGTGTGTTTGGGATTGTGCGTATAAGTGCCGGCGTATATATGTGACTGTTTATGTTATGTGAGGGCAGTGGGTATTAGGGGTCACTGTGTAAATGTTGTTGAAAAAGGAGGTCGTGCGCCTGCATACCATCCACGGCTCATGATAAACACAGCGCTTTTCTTTTTCTTTGCACATTTTCTTTTTCGTAGTTCAGTGCGTCCATCACCCTGTCGAAGGGGATTTTTGTGCCGCTCTTAATGCGAACGTGTCTCCCGCTAAGGCCTTACAGTATGCCGTTATATGGAAAAGCCGGGCTGAAAGTGATGACACGGGATCACTTCTCTTCACCCCCGGAGTCCCGGCCCCGACCCCGGGGCTGCATCGTAATAATAGCTCTGTGTGACAGCCATACTGCTCCACTCAGAGCAAATGCTAGCTGACAGTCGTTGCTACGTGAGCACCAGTGGGCTCTAGCTGCTGCTGGTGGCCTCCCTCCAGCTCCATTGTACTGTATGCAACAATACCAGTGAATGGTACAGAGCTGGAGCTGGTGATGCTGCGACCGGGGCGGTTGTTGTGCAGAGCAGCCAGAGCAACACGCGCTATCAATAATGTAGCCGGGTCAAGGCATTGGGGGGGAAAGGATGAAGCCGAGGGTGGTGTGTTCAAGGTTCACTTCACATCTGTGAATATATATCATACAGCGCTGGAAATAGTGAGTTTCCATAAGGGAAGGCGCTGCAGCTCGGTGGACAGAGCGGGTCATCCTTTAACCACAAGGTTGGAGGTTCACTCTCCGGTTCTTGCTGTCTGCATGTTGAATAGTCCTTGAATAGCGAGACGCCGAACCCCAAGTTGGTCCCCAGGCTCTTTATAGCAGCCTGCTGAATATAAAACCGCTTCGAATGGGATAAACACGGGTCTGTAATGTATGTACGGTATGTATGTATGTGACAATTCTAATGTTTGACACTTTTTCAAGGAGAAAGTCTGATGTGGAGCCAGGTGTGTGAATGCACTACAAATCCCATGCCCATACACCCCCCCCCCCCTTTCAGGATACGGGGGAATCCCCAAGCTTCAAAGCAGCGATCTGGTCCACTGCAGGCCGGCCTCGTCTGTTGGCTTTGACAGGGTCATTGTTTGTAATGGCCGTTTCGTGGTTGCAGGGGACACGGAGGGGTTGAGTATCAGGCCGCCTGGCCAAACAGTCACCCTACTGTTCTCCATCAGGGAACACACAGAGAAGCCTCAATTAGTTTCCCCAGTAATCTCCCTCCCCTGTCACATGATCCGGCCTGTTTGTAATAACACACAGGGGGCCGGTGGTGGTGGTGGTGTGGGGGGTGGGGGGGGGGAGCGGCCCGGTCAGGAAATGAGATGATCCATGGATGACAGCTTAGACACACAGCAGCCACTTATCTGTTATTACTGTGCTGCAAAAACAATCTCACTCTCCCCTGTGTGTGTGTGTGTGTGTGTGTGTGTGTGTGTGTGTGTGTGTGTGTGTGTGTGTGTGTGTGTGTGTGTGTGTGTGTGTGCGTGCATTTGCACACGATTGCGAAGATACAAACAAAATGGAGTGTTGTATCAAAACAAATCGGAGATTAGAAGATTAGTAGATAGTCGAGGCTAATCAAAACTTAATGTGTCAACAAACACAAGAACGAAGCACAATCACAACCACTTGTTGACGCTACTTCTGGGTCCGCTGTGATTCCGGGAGCGTATGCAAGTTTTATAAGGACACCGCTGTTAAACCTTGAACAATCCTTTAGCTGTAATAGGCCTCGGCTCTTCCCACCAGAGGCCCGGCGTCTCAAATAATCAGCATCAACATCACCTGTGTCGTGTCCTCCGTCAGCGATGTGGATCCGCCGCTCCGCCCCCGTGCCGCACCCGACCCCCCCCATCACTGTCCCGCTGAATATGTCGGCGCTGTCAGTCGTGGAGCGGAATCGCAAACGATGACTCTGTAGATTGTACATACAGAGAGAGTGAGAGAGAGAGAGAGAGAGAGACCTCCTCTGAAAAGCCCCAGTTCAAAGGCTGAGACTCGCCTCTCTCTTTGGCTCTCGGCACAGTCAAGAGATCAAAGCTAAACGCTGAGCAACAAATGTGTGTTTCTGTCACTGGCGATTTGTCTGTGTGTTTGATCAGCGGGCTCCCTTATCTCCCCGCCTCACTCCGCTGCTAATACGCAGTAATGGACTGCCTTTCATGAGACGAGACACGGGGGCTTGACGTGAAGGATGTGACTGAGGTGAACGGAGGAGACGGAGGACACTTTGCAGACAAAACTCACGATTCCCGAAAACTCGGCTACGTCCATGAAGATGGATTTCATTATTCACGTCCACCTGTAGTCGTCATGTAACATGCTCTTTTTTTTATGATAAGAGCTACTTTATTGAAATCGAGATACGCACGCCTGATCCTTTCATTTCCCAGATCATAATGTTGAGCACCGATAACCTCCCTCACTCCCCATTTCCTCTCCATCCTCATCCAGAGCTTTGCATATATCAAGACAAGCAGGCAAATACACTCCCTTCTCTTAGTTATTTGGATAAAAGAAAATTCTGTCTTTTTTAATGGGAAAATACATGTGGCGGTCGGTAAAAGGTTAAAAATTCCGACAGGATGGGGGAAGGCTATTTATTTATTTTGTCCTTTCTGATTTGTTCTTGCCAAGGAGGAAGTAGCTTGGCTTTTCCAGTCACTATGTAAATACGAGGAGCGTGCCACTGAGCTTAAGCAAAGCACAGCATGGTGGGGTTTTTTTTTTACACTTGTTTTACACTTCATGTGCACGGCTAATCCAGAAAAACACTTTCTGCTGGTTATAAGTTGTAAAGTTGTTTTTTTAACGTCTGGACAGACTTTTGGATGAGTGTTTTTTTCGAAACTGTCTGCCGGTCAGAACCTAAACAGGCTTAATGGCTTCCTGACCCAGGTCCTCACAAAAGAGAGAGTCTGACGCTATCAGGCTCTTCACTAAATTACTCTCCCCATCGAATTGCTCACATGATGGGTCTAATTAGAAAGGTCAAATATAGCTGTTGGAGTAGCTTTTGTGTGGTTTTGTGCTGTTCCCGTAACAATGTGTCCACCGTGGGTTCCTGAAAGCACCCTGCTAATAAAATGACTCCGGTAAATAGCTGTGTTTAAGATACTCTACTATTATCCCAATCCCTGGCCCCTACTGAGCAATCACCTTTGCGGTCCAAGTCTGGAAAGCCCCAATGACACCAGCTGGCTGGCTAGAGTGCAGACCGCGGGGTATTGGGACCATCAGAGTCCGCCTCCTTCTTCTGCTGCCAGCTCCGCCTCCCACTGTGCACAGCTGGACAGGAACTAGATTAATGCTTTTTTTGTGGGGCCAACGTTAAACAAGAGTTCAATGACGCCGTAAAAGGAGGATTGGTTGTGTTGTTGTTGAACCAAAGAGGCACTGAAAGGCCAATTCTCAATTTGACTGTTGATTTGTGCCCTGCGTCCAGGGTCATCACTGGTTAATTAGATGTTTTTGCATGCTCATCATCACTCTCACATGCTTTGCATCCATTGAGTTTATTCCCCCTGACAACCATTGAGGTCCTCATCAATGCTGTAACGTTGTAATCGTTGGCATCACAACAGTATTCAGAAATACACTTGGACTGGTCTTTGATAGTCGGATATAGCATTCCATTCTAAACTATATGGCTATAGAACGTCATCATCACACAGATATCATTTTCAGTAACCTTCAAGGTGCTTCCCCCTACATCTCTGGTACACTTGGTCAGTGTGTTGCATTATAAATCATTTCCTTATTTGTTCAAGTTGGAGATGTTTTTGCCTCTAGAATTCAATATCAAAGAAACATATGAAGTTTAACTAATGTATTTACCTTGGTTACCTGTGCACTAGGCTGGATGGCAACACATAATTCAATAAAATATGCAACCACTGCATTAAATATCGCTGCAGTACATCCGAGATAATGCTATGCTCATAAATCACAGCCCAATTTGTGTGCTAGGGCTGTTTTTTTTTTAATGAACTTCTGCATTTTTAGAAAGTGTTTTATCCATTTATCCGCTGATTTACCCAGCAGTTACCAACTTTCAGGTCGAATTCCATTACCTGAAACGCACATGCATTACCCTGTAATTTGATCCGAACTGATTAATTATGATGCAGGAATCTTTACTGTCATTTTGATCTTGAATATTTTCACATCGCTGGCTTTTAATTTGCATCAATCATATGCTCCCCCGTTGCATTTTATTGTTTAAATATTGTATGTTAATTCAGGTTCCTTTATTCGTCTTATCTTGTCCTTTTAACCGTGTCCTTCTCCGATTTCTTTTTATACTACTTCTAAATGGTGTTTTCTTCATTTTACAATGCACTTAGAGAATGTTTTGTCCCTTATGTATGACAGATAGCTTCTAAATGTATTACTATTACACTTCTTGAGTACGGTACACATTTTAATTTCCTTCCATAACTGAAAACAATTTTCTTTCCTTTAAAAAAAAACGGTTTTGTTTTGAATGATTGAATGCTCAGTCTGAGCAGTTTTGTTTTAAAACATGAAAATGGCAGATTTGTTGTGTTTTTTAAAGGCTGAGATGTGAAAGTATTACAGATTTAATGACATTAAACTAATGGCAAATCTGACAGGGAGACTGAAGAGTGTGGATAACAAAAAAAACAACACATTTTTCTCTGCGTACCTTTACTTTGGATAGGTTTTGCAATGAGAGAGAGGATCAACTATTTATTCATGCCTTTGTACGGACATGATCTGTGGCGGACCTCTGCAGGAGCATCTGTAATCACATGCACCGAGCGTCTGGTTCCTGGGAGGCCAGGGGACAAAGTGAGCCCTGAGTCTCCAGAGGGATAGGGTAACAGGTGGGCCGAACGCCAGTCACAAGGGTCAGCCGGCACAATGCTAGCATCGGCCTTTGAAGCCGATACCATCTCCTGTGTGTCTGCTCAGCCCTGCTCCCTATTTCACCGCTCAGCGACTTTACATCCAGTTGCCTCCGATCGTGTCTGCAGAACTGCCCCCGGATCCAATAACGCAGCCCCACTGTAAGACAATTACCCGCTTTAATAACGGGCGTCATTACACAGCCAGTGGACAGAATATGAAAGACGAAGTCTGAATGCCAGCGTGTGTTTGTGTGTGTGTGTGTATGTGAGCGGCTTCGAGTCCCATCTGCGTCCTCGCTGATCATTACAGGAAGTCTTTATGAGTTGAGTTTCATTAGGGCCTTTAAAGTTCTCCTTAATGATAATGTTCAGGTGAGAATTTTCATTATGTGCTGCCTATGTAAACAAAAACCCTGATCAGAGAATATTATGTTTTATTCTTTTTAAATTAAGAATTTTAACCTTTTCACTAATTTGCTGGTCAAGAACATGTCGTTAACCCCAGTTCTAAAATAACTGGCAACATACTAAAATCCCTAGTACTGTTTAAAGTTGCTAAATTCAAGCATTAATAAAGTTGAGTAACGTCGACCTGAGCAGAAGCAGAAGTGTGTTGTAATCCGAGTTTCTGTGTGCTTTGTTTATGCAGCCGGGCCAGGCCGCACGTATATTTTAGTGCATGTGAAACACTGTTAGCTTTGTTCACATTGTAAGGGCCGTGTGCACGATTAGCTGCAAGTCGCCGGCTCAGCCGTCACCATGTTGAGAGCCGTTGGGAGGCAATAGATATTCTCCAAAGCACCTTTAATACCGAATCCTTCAAAAAACACGTGACCTTAATGACCCACACATCTTCGACTCAAGAAGCTCTTTTCGATTTCTTGTAAACAAAACAAATCCAGAATCTTATCAGATTCGTGAACAGCCACAGTAGAAGAATGGGTCAGTGCACCTTTGCGATGTGTGTTATATATTGCTGCCACTGGTTCTCCTGTATGTATTTATAACACATTTGCGTCGTACTGTTTGAAAGTGTGTAAATGTGCATTTCTGTTTGCACGCTCGTTTGCTTTGAATTGCCCCTCGAGGGTTAGATAAAGTATTTTGAGCTGCATTATGTCAGTGATGACGAGTTTGTCACAGCCTGAATCCCCTGTGTTTCATTATGTGAACATTAGCAGAATATCTTAAATGTGGCTTCACATAAAAATCCAGGCGTCGCGTCCGTAGTCAGTCTAACGAAAGCATTACCACAAGAAACAAAACAAACCGTTTGTTACCAAGCTGGAACTTTATGGCCGTGGAACAGTCGTGCATTTTCATTGACTTGGTGGACCGATGCCAGCCGTCTATAGAGAGCGCGGGACCATCACATAGAGAGGGAAGGAGCTGAGAGAAAAGGCGAGCGGAGAGGAGGGAGCTGATAAGTCATTTATGAGACATACATTATTAATAAGCATCATGATTGCAGAACAGAGACTGAAAACACACAACGCCATCTGGACTATGAGTACGGTTTGTCAAAACAAAATGGATAAATGAAATTTTGATTAAGTTTATTAGCGGGTCTTGATCTAATTTACACAGCCATCCTTTGGCATTTGCCCGGGCGTGCTTCGGGGTCAGGGCGGTGATTACGGCTCTGGAACTACGGCACAGACATGGGCCTCCTAAGATTCTGAGCTAGTCGGTTCAAAGTGGAGTCATTACAATATTATGATAATGTACTTCACTTTTTATTATATAGTAAACGTTTAATGGAGTTGGATTAGATTTATGAGAACAATGAAAGAGCAAATGCCCGTCTTAACTAATCTTCGTTTCCAGTGTGATAACAAGGGTGTCGGCCAGTGAGTGTGTCCACCTTATATCCCAGTGATTCTACCCCACTGGGGATTTCTGCCGTTGCCGTGGTGATGATGGAAAGATTATGGTGTAGCCCGACTGGTTGACAAGACAGAATTTATTCATCCAATATTCCAAATTGTTGTGATGCTGACCTGCGGTCATTTTATTGTCACACTAACCCGCGAGCTACCATATATATATATATATACACACACACACACACACACACACAGTGCATGAATCTCTCCCACTACCTCCCTCTCCATCATATATATATATAAAGAAAGGATGATGGAGAGGGAGGTAGTGGGAGACACTCGTGCACTGGGTCAGAGGAATGCCTAACTATAATCATCTTTGATGGTATAATCATAGCTCAGTCAAACTCCACTCCAGGCTCATATATCCCCCCTCGCTCACCACTGTGCAGCTCGCTCTCTCTCTCTCTCTCTCTGATTTGAGTGAAACTGGCAATCTGACTTTAAAGAGCCGGGCTTCAACTTCGTGTGAAGAGTCTTTATCATTCCGAGAGTTTCCTTTTTTCCAGGCTAATCTAGAAGCGCTTTCCTCATTTTTTAATCTGCGTCTGTGTATGAAGAGTGTCCCATCAGGGCTGCCATACACTAGAAGATTAATGAACCCAATTTGCAAAAGTGACCTTTTGGCTGCTAAAGCACTGCCGCTGCTAAGCCTCTTAATGCCCGCTTTAAAAAAAAAAAAAAAAAATGTTGTTATAGAGAATCACTCTTCAGATAAGAGCAGGGAAAATAACCATATCAGAAAGTTAGAAGAGTTTGGATTAAAGTCAAGCTGATGTGGCCACCATACTGGAGTTCCAGCGAGGAAATAAAGGATGATCAGAACACTGAACAAACAAATCACAAGTTGGGGTGATACTGACAAACCCTGTAAGCACTTCTGACGACGACACTTGAACTAACAACAAGCAAGCAGCATGGGTTCACGTGATATTACAAATGCATATTCATATGTAAGATGTATTCTCCTGCGGCTGTGTGAATGTGCGTACTATGCGGGCGTCTGGCGGGCATGCGGGGATACGGGCAGCGCTGCGGTGGATTACATGTGCTATGAGTGACACGTCTCTGCGGCCTCCTCAAACCATCCCTGCAGCAACGAACAAGCTGATCCGCGGAGGTATAAATTAGGCAACAGTGGAAAGGACAGAAAGAACCATGTTGTGAACGTTCACGAAAAAATTATGAAGCTTTCATTAAACTGTCTCCTCTTTAGAAATCCTCAGTTCCCTCGGGCATTGAAATCTTTTTTTGAAATGACTAATAGCGTGAATTTGAAGAGATATTTAATGATGCTCACTCCAACATCACTTGATGAATAGTTAAGCTCCGTCATTAGCCCTTTAGGAATGTGTGTTCATCACCAGTCTTTACATTTTTCTGACATTTCCTACTGAAAGAAAATCGCAGCACTCCCTTAGAGGAAGTGAACAAGCCTGCACAGAAGATATAGTATCTATCTATCTATCTATCTATCTATCTATCTATCTATCTATCTATCTATCTATCTATCTATCTATCTATCTATCTATCTATCTATCTATCTATCTATCTATCTATCTAGCTATCTATCAGGATTAAAAAGCCAGACACATTTGTGGTTTTATTTCTCATTCTGTCTATTTGCTGAATCTGACTTTACAGTAATATCTGGATTTTGGTTTCACACCGGTTGCGAACTACGGTTTCCTGGGTGAAAGTCCTGTATTTGTTTGACCCCCTCCAACGATTTGTGGAATTTCTTGCACTTTATACTCTTTGATGATACCGTGATACTTACTATGCTACATCATTTACTCTGTGTGTGGCAAAACAAAACTGTGAAACGTGAAAAGGCACATCTTGAAATTGATTCAGCTGAGTTAAACCATCACAAATTGTAGCGAACTAACAAACTGGAAGACTGGAAAACAGACAAACTGAGCCACTATCATCTGAGTACGACTCAGAAAGTAATGATCAGGTCTCAAGTAATTTCCCCCTCATAAATTGAAATACTCTTTCGTCTTCATGCACCGAAACAGGCAAATGTGCACGGTTTCAAATTATTTGGAAATGTTGTCCATTTGGTGTACAGAAGCTAAAGTGCATTTACCCCATTTTGAAGGTACATTTAACTTTGAAATATGGATATTAAAATCTCTCAGACACAGACTTCTGAGCATTCACCACAGAGAAAGGAAAGTGATGGCAGAAGCACTTTGAAGGAGCATTTTAGCGTGAGCATCTGGTATTTCAGGTTGGTTTAAAGGTTTGTAATGAGCAGTCTCAAGCTGTTCTTCCTACCCCACAGTCCCGTGAGCCATCACTCTCGCTTCGAGCACATATCACCCAGGCTTTTAGGGGTATTGTAAGTGCACTAAAATATGATTTAGCTGTGGTGCACAGCCCTAATTCTTCAGTCGTTTCTCGTATTCCCTGCCATATTTATTCCGTTAAGATTAATTAAATGCATTTAAAGGGAGTAAACTGAGCAGTAGGGCGCCGTGCCATGCTCCAAATTATGAGGCAAAGTGGTTATTTAGCAGTCCCATTCTCTGACGGTACATATCAGAGTTTAAAAGAGGCAATGGATGGTCTTGCCATTGACTCTGACATTGGCAGAGAGATTGATTATAGCGGCTTTCATTTGACACAAATGTATGTTTTAAAGCAAATGAGCGAAACATCAGCCCTGTCAGGAATATAAATGAAGGAGCTTTTTTGCGCAGGCAGTCTGATAGCAGATATATATAGTCTACCACACTGACTGGGATGCATTTTTTATTCCTCTCACTGAGATCCACTTGTTTTTAGTTCTTAGAGTTTCCGTCAAAGCCTGTGTGTGTGTGTGTGTGTGTGTGTGTGTGTGTGTGTGTGTGTGTGTGTGTGTGTGTGTGTGTGTGTGTGTGTGTGTGTGTGTGTGTGTGTGTGTATGTGTGAGTAACCCAATATTTTCAATGAGGAGTATTTTTTGTGTTTAAGTGAAAAATGTAAACAGTGTGTAATATTGCATGTTCTCTACCAGGCCACGAACTTTGGGTCTCAAAAGTGAAGCTAATGCAGAAGTGCCTTCAACTCGCATTCGTTCAGCCTGGGGCGACTCTTCTGATTGTCCGACATTCTAGAAGTCTTTTAGAAAATGACCCAATTTCTCACTTGATTTATTACCATTATGGTCTCAATCGCCATTGTTTCAAGTCTTCTTCAATACAGCGCAATGTTCGTTTCGCAAATGATGGCCCCAAAATAGAAGATAAGGGAGGGTGTGCTTTAGGGCATGTCTTGATGTTGGTTGCATTTAGCTCCACCCTCTCAATCCAAGAAGAAGGCAGTCAAAATGACAAACTTCAGTCTTCAACACACGTAGTCCACCAATGGGTCATATCACACTGACTACATCCACTTCTTATGTACAGGCTATACTTTAAAAATGCAGGTGTTAATTCTGGAAATAGTGGAAATGTTTTGCCATATACTGATGATTATCATAACAAGTATTTATTGTTTGGAAACGGCACAATTCGAGTGAAAACATTCTAGATGTGACCCATTTGATTTCATGATGCAGTTTGTGTGAATGACATAAGCTGAAGTAAAGGAAGGAAAGAAACATGGACCCCAGCCGGTCTATATCGCTAACTTTGATTTTTCTTCAATCAATTAATTTCTGTAGGAAACAGCTCTGACAAATTAATTTATTTTAAAAACAAAAGGAAAATGATATTTATTTCCTTGTTTTAAAAGACATTTTTCACAGTTTCGTTGTGCTTTCATGTGCGATTCCAATATGTTCAAGGGCCACTGAATTGTTTTTCACTTTGTAATACATCAGACAGCACATGCTGACTATTAGTGCTTTTCAGCCTGCCCGTTGCATCGTGTTTGATTGTATTGACGAAGTAGCATAATGTTTTTTTTTACTGGACAAGAGCAGTCTGTTGAGAGTGTGGTCATTGGGTGAGGACATTAGTTACCCTCCTCCTCATTCACACAGCGTGCTCATAGGAGCTGAAGCCGTCACCTAGCAACCGGGAAAAAAACTTGAGGGAAATTCCTCCGTGTGGTCACCCAAAAGCAGGAGATTCAAGTTGTTTAAGTGAAACAAGAGGCCCACACTTTAGTCAGATAAAGCTAGATTACAAAAATAGACACTGTTCCTTCTGACAGGTGTCTCGTTCTCCTCCTGCCACTCTCGGTCTCTATTCAAGGCGATATTCTGCTCCGGGAGGTAAACACAATCTGCGCTCTACTTATTACTGAAGTATTTAGCGTCTGTCTCTCGATGAGAAAAGCTCAAAACTAATTAATGCCATCTGAGAATAGCATGCAAAAACGCTCCCGTGTCCTCGCAGTGTGGGACTTGTTCACAGTGGGGAGGGGGGACGGACAGAAAGAAAATTAATTTGAGACAGGAGTGGGCAGTGAAAAAGGGGAGGAGGAGTGAAGACGGGGCAGACAGAAAGAAAGAGTCCAGGGAAGCAGTTCAGTCGGGCCCAGGCAGGGTCCCTTGGTCCCCCCCTCCATCAGTCCTCTGTTTACACACACAGAAATTTCGGACAATTTCACAGCTCCCCTTTCAGCGGGCCACTGAAAAGGGGACAGATTCCTTCCTGGTTACTCACCCTCTATCCAGTGAGAGTGGTTGCTATCATGGGAAAATCCAAACCTTTGGCATCCTCGGTGGGTTACCGCTCGGCGTCGCGCTATAGCCTCAGTGCAAACAGCGGCGCCGCGTAATGCCTGTGAAATCTGTGTGTGCGTGAGGTTCAGGGCCGCATTGCTGGGATTAAATCAAACAGGACCCCTCATTCAGGGGTCCACTCCGCGGTGCCGGGTCTGTTTGCATTCATGTGCTTCTTTCAGCGACGTCCAGTATGGAGTGTCTCTCTCTGTTTGCTTCGGCGCTGTCGAATGTATACGCCATTGTTTCTCATACGTGGGGGGATGACCCTGCCAGATGCCATGGCCACACACACAAAAAAAAAATCTCCTTAATCAGACAAGAGTGCTCAGAGGGGCGAGGTGGCACACCGCCATTCATGCCCGGTGGAAGCAGAGAAGATAGTGAAAAGAAGACGTAATCATGAATGGATGTGTGCGGAGAAGGGGACGTGATGGGATGGAAGACCGGCCGGGGACAACGACAACAACAGGACTCGGAGCCTGCGCCCATATTTCAAGATGGATGAGGCCCAGCTCCCTTTACGATGCCCTTAAATATGCTTAAACTGGCCCTGGTCTCTCTCTCTCTCTGCCCTCCGTCTCTCAGACAGAAGCTATGGGCCTCTTTATGTCTCGCCCCAGGTGTCTCGTTACGCAGCCACCTTAACACACACACACACACACACACGGAGAACAGACTCATATAGAGTAATGACGCTCTCTCTCCGCCAGTGTAAGCCGAACTATTAGAATAACATCATGACCGAGCACAAAAGCAACCACACAAAGTCTGTTGCTCTCTGTACTTGTTACAAGGTTATGGAGGCACTTAAGTGTGACTCTGTGTGTGTGTGTCTGTGCGTGTGTGTGTGTGTGTGTGGACTCGAGTAAAAGCTGCGGGAATCTTCTGGTACATCTACGGTCCTCTATTCTATTATTGGTGTATATGGAGAGAGTTGGTGGCTTATGTATGTGGTTAAGGTGAGTAGCGTGAGACAATCCGAGGCGTATAGCTCCGAGCTGAGTGTATTGATCGCTTCTCAGCATCAAACAGGGGAGGCAGCTGGGAGACAGCGGGAGGGCTCGGCGTACTCGAAAGCCCACTAGTGTACTTCCTCTCGTATTCTGCTTTGTTCGTGTACTTCCCTCCAGCGCCACCTCCTCCCTCCCTCCCTCCCTCCCTCTCAGCAATGACCACTCAGGAGGCAAAAGAGATGGGCAGAGGAGGGGCGGAGTGGAGGAGAGAGCAAAAGAGAGAAAAGGGAGAGCACTTAGTCTGTAGGGCATTAATAAGCATAGCTCTTGGCGAGCGAGCGCTTTCCTGCATTCCCACACAAAAAAAAACCTCCACGCACAAACGCACAGGCGCATATTCAGTCGCTCGCACACTCAGTGATGGTTGGCTTCTTGCCAGCGCCTCCCTGGGGTTGAAAAGAGGCTATGTGTGGTTGCAGACTACAGCAGTACAGAGTGGCTGTCTGAGGGAATGGCAGAGTGTGTGTGTGTATGTGTGTGCGCGGAGCGCTGTGCCACTGTGGGGCAGTCCATTATCCATACCCCTCGGTCTGCATTTCAATGGTTCCTGCCAGAAAAAGAGGGAGCCAAAAAACGTCAAGCAACAGGCAAAGGCCTCCTCTCCCGAGAATCACGTGTCTGCACATTCACACATCCGAGTCGGCTGCGTGATTCACATTCAGGCAGGGAGCGAGACCAGCGATGTTGTTCCTGTCCTAATGACCTCCGCTGTCATTCGTCTTATCTCCGGTCCTCATGTAGATGTGGCATCCTCAGCTGGCATGGATGGGATGGCATATTTGACCCGTATGAACAATAAGCTGTTGGCATGACCACGTGCCATAGTAATAAATATCTCGCCCCCCCTCCCTCTGTCGCAGACATCACTTCCCCTGCTTGTTTGGCCACCTGGCTGCATCCAGCTCAGCCCATAAGTTAGTTCCTTGTCATTTTGGGGGGAATAATATGTCCTGGATGAAGGCCAGCAGCCAAGACAAGTTGCACAAAGACCACAAGATTAAAGACACTGCCACAGCCGAAAACAGGCAGGAAGAGACAGAAGCATATGGAAGCAGAATGGTCAGCAGAGCAAGGGGCCAAGAAGAAGGGAGTGAGTGAGTCAGGGATTTATTTAGAGTATTGAGCTCTTTTTTTATCCTTTTCATCATCAATCTGAAGATACTATATCCGTTCAGTTCAAAATGACGAAAGAGAGGAAATCATATAACCAAATAATCTGCATTATGGGGGAATATTGGCTTCAAACGTGTCTCTAACCAGCCGTCTCTAATTCCACTGATAATGCGAATAATTGCTCAATCGCAACGAAAATTGCCCGATTGAAACCCCCTCAATCTGAGCGAAATGTTCCGCTTGCAAAGAGAATTGATTCTGTTTCCTTCCACGCCGTCAAAGAACGGGCTTCATGTCGCGTAAACACTGTTTTTGATTACTCTCTCTCTTTTAGGGAAATCTATGCTCGCTCACTTGACGCTCCCCTGGGAAGAGCCCACCACTTTTAAAAATGTTTTTCTTCCATTGTTTGTCATTTACAAGCACTTTCTACCACTGTTTTTCAGAGCTGTGTGTGTCTTTCTCAGGGGGAACCAGCTTTACTGGTTTTGGGGTAATAAAGAAGAAGCTTGTTTTTTTTGTCCAATAACTCAAGAAGTAGTAAATTCTGATAAATGCTTCAGGGTCAGAAAGCCACAAGCACAATGCTGGTCAATTGTTCTCAAACATTTGCCTGCGGTGAAGTGTTTAAGAATCATTATTTTTTGACTGATGATCGTGTTCAGCACTCGTGACAACAGGCAGTCAGACTGATTTCAAACAGTGTTTGGAGGGAAAAAGCAACGTCTTCAATGGAGCTCATTGGAAAGAAAGATCAAATCAAAAGGGAGCGGCTTCTTAGGAGAGATAAAGAGACTTCGTTGGCATCACCTCCAGGGAGTCATTTTGGTGTGAAGTGGCTGAAGCAGTCTTTAATTTATTATTGATCCCTCGGTTCCATCAGACTTGTCTGTTTGTACATTAAGGGGGCTATTACTGTCCTTCAAAGCATCCTCTGTCATTTAAAAGACATTTGACTTATTTTAATGCTCTGTAGAATGGATTTTCCGCACTGTGAGGGACAGGCAACGTTTAGCTAAATCAAATGTTTGTGTAGGTGATTTCAGAGGAACAATAAGACATCTTGTAGTGGTAGTCAGCAACGCCACTTCCTCTAAAGATTGAACAGGCTGTTTGTTGTCTGTAATGTAGGTTTCTAATTGCTTGTGCGATAAAGAAGTGATCCATCTACCGTCTATTCCTATTTCATGCTGTTGTGCATGCGAACTCCACCAGACATCATGTCCTATTCCTACTTTTAGCCCTGAGCACTCGTTCTGCGATATCTTCTGTCATCAGAGAAACGTGGAATATTCAGGAGCTGTGGAGGAAGTGTGCACGCGTGAAGGTACACAATGCAACTTTCTGCCTCGAGGCGACAAATTGTGTATTTTTAGTCCCGACCTCCTCCCACCTCATACGGTCAAGTTCATGGACTAATACTTGCCAATCATCGTGATGAGCTGTCTGCCTGGAAATGAACCTCTCGCCCCGGGCGCCGTTACACAGCGTGCATGCAGCAGAGTCGCAACGAACGCAGATGTTGAACACACCTGGTGTGCAATGGAAAAAAAAATCAATGCTGATGATCACCTGCGTTCTGAAAACACCAGTTTTACTGGCTGCATATTACCTCCACTATTCTGTTACTATTAAAGTTTCTTGCTTCTTTCTTGCTCCATGCTGCCTTTCCTCTTTTTCATCTGATGAACTTTGCTTTTTCTTGCCTCAATAATCATAATTCTATTTACTTTCAGCCACAGAGCACACAGACAGCAAACGTTACTCCCATGTTACTGTGCACTAGAGGAGGCACGGAGGCACCACCCCTGAAAATGAACAACACTACTGCCATACAAATAACGGCAATGGCTTCTCTTTTTTTCCCATACGTACAATGTTTTCAATAGCTGCACATGCAACCCAGTCGCCAGAAAAAAATCTTCAAATCAACTCCGAATGAAAGTTTGTTTAGGTTTTTTGCAAAAAAACAACTTGCGTAAGGTTAGAAAAAACAACATGGTTTATGTTAAGATAATAATAGTAACAACAACCGGAACAACCCTAAATAAGCCGGCTTTCTTATGTAACGATGCTACAAGGCGTGACACACACAGTGGTCTCCTGGGTGAAAGTTTTGTGTGTGTTCCGCCCTCAGTGAACATTCTTGTTTTTTAGACTCATTATTATACCACGTAACTTTCAGTCAGCTTCCTCCATACTCTGCGTTGCTTGTTGTACTACGTCACTTGCTTTGACCAAACGGGATGAAATGGTTTGGTTGGAACCGTGGTTTGCATAAACATACAGTGTGCCAACTTTATTTGCTGGTGCTTGGCAAATAAGATACGGTCAGTGTCGGGTAAGGGTTAGGCTACAAACCATGTTAAGGATATGAGGAAACATTCGTAGTAATGGTGCATAAAAAGGTGAACATTTATTGCAGAGTTGGAGACGCTGAACGCCCATCCCTGCCGACACTCCCATACATAGAGCACACTATATTGACACTGAATGTAAATCATGAGGCGCAAAATGTACATAATTCACTATGTGCATATTCTCTCTTAGATTTACCGTCAGACACACACTGAAAATGTAGCTTATAATATAGTGTATGTATTTTGTTTTTATTGCAGGGTAAAAGAAGCATGGCGCTGCATAAAACCTGTGTCAGCAAAGCTTCATCGCCAATAGCAGATTACACAGGCAGACGGATGGTTAACAGCATTTTCGTCAGGGGAGACATCAGTCTTCCTTCGTCGTTCCTCGTTCTCACTTAAACACGACATTAAGGCTGCGTTTTATTTTTTTCAACACGCTGGGCAGTAACACACGTGATCTTTATTAAAAGGACTACATAAGAAGTATTCAATCACGTATATCATCGTGTGTTATGGTCACGCACATTTTCACATGTTGGAATTCTAATTAGTCGTATTCCTAGTCGAGGCATGCAGCACTTCGTTAACATACCGCACTGTTTGGAAATATCTGACATGCATTAAACATGGCTTTTAATGAACGTGCCCAAAATGGTGCCAGCTTGCTTTGATCTACATGAAGGATCTCCGAGCATAATTATTCTGTGGTTTTTGCGTGTATGGGTATGTGATGTGTCTCTGTGTGTTGGACTGTGTAGTAACCCCCCCATCGCGTCCACATGGAGGAGGCGTTTGGAGGCCAAAGCCATCTGCCTGTTCCTCATCCAACATGGTATTCGGCATTTGGGCACCTTAAATGACCCAACAGGCCAGGTACCCACCAGCAGGCATCGTGGTCGGCCGGGCCAGCCACTAAACAAAGATGTCAGCCAGCAGAGGACACATTCAGCAAACGTATTTGAGCTGAATACATTTGGAATAGACGGGTTTTCAAAAGATAATCATGGTTTTGCTGTGGAACGGGAGCAGAAGGTCAAGCAGAGGGTCTGGCTGCCAGGGTAATGGGGCTAATAGGACTGGTAAATGAAAAGCCAGATGATGATAACTCTGCAGCTGATTCTATCTACGCTCATATATAACCTCCATGGATCCGTGTGTGTGTGTGTGTGTGTGTGTGTGTGTTTGTGGTGTGTAAAAGAGACTGAGCGAGAAAGAGAATAGATGCAAGGAACTGAAGAGGGGGGAGTGGTGCGAAGGCCAGAGACCTCCCTCTGGATTTGATGAATCCTTCATAGTTCTGAGAGGTTCATGAAACATTTATGATGGACGTCATTTCATTCTGTTTCTGTATCATTGTCTCTATCCGCCTGACTCACTGTGTCTTTCTCGCAGATGGAAGCATGAATTTCAGTCATCTAAAATTACACACCTGTGTATTCTGCTTTTTATTTTTTCTATTTCTTCCAGCCAATCAGATTCCTTTTTTCCCTGACTCCTGCAGATTGAATGCTGCCCACGGAAGTTAATAATTCATCCGTGTATTAACCTCAATACTTATGAAGCTGAAAGCTATGTATCTGTCTCTCTCATGCACAAACACACACACACACAAACACACAATCACACAAACACAAATATAGAAGTGCAAGGTTCTGACTGGTCTGTGGGACTTTGTGAGTTGTTTATGATTTATTTACCACTCACCAGAGCTGGTTTATCGTCATGTGAGGTGTGTGTGCTCATACACACACACACACACACAGATGCACATACTTGTGCATTTAAGTGCACTGTCAACAAACAGGGATTCAGTGTCTCTTCCATCTGCTGAGTGTGCCAGTTTGCCGCAGGCATTAAGACACCTTCAGATGCCACACACACACACACACACACACACACACACACACACACACACACACACACACACACACACACACACACACACACACGCACACACATTGATTCACATGCAGCAGTTGGGAGAAAGTCACACCACAATAGCATATTCAGTTTAAAACTGGAGCAGACAGCTCAGTAACAAGAGGCATAAATTACCACCATCTCCCTATAGGAGACGAATCCCGAAGAAAAATGCAAATGAGTTTTCAGCAAAACTGTGGCGATCGCTTCTGCTAAATATTATCACGTTATCTCCAGGATTATAGTTTTCTTTTCTAGCAAACCTCTCTTTGAACCTGCTGCGGTGTAACTTGTCTTTTAATAACAAAACACTCATCCATTCTAAAACTTTAAGGTAGCACTTGGCAGGAAACAATGAAAGATATTCCCAGCCACCCACCCTCTTTGAATCGATAGTTTTTTGACTTTGTGCCGAGTCAGCTGTCTTCCCCGACAAAAAAGAAAAAAAGAAAAAGAAGAAGCATGCCACCGTTTGTGCTCAAGCTGCATCAGATGGCACCGTAATCATTAGCAGGGATGCCAGCTCAGGCTGTGGTGGTAATTGTGGCTGCTTTCTTGGTTTGATCTCATTCCAGCTTATGTGCATTGACACGGTCTCTAAGCCTAAATCCATGTGTCCAAATGGGATTGGACAGTTCTGGTTTCATGACCTCTGTTCAACTCCGTATGACAGCTGAAACGCGGGATGCTGTCGATGCATTGCCATTAGCTTACCTACTGTATGGATTTTGTCCTTGCACATAGATGGCTTTCATTCTGTGATATTGAGCTCAACCCCCCCATGCCCAAAGCTCCCTCTCTGTTTGATTAGTCCGGACCATTATGCTCCATTTTCAAATCAATATCTTGACGTAGAGCTGTCTGTTGGGCTTGTCTTGTTGTATGCATGGTGACAGGCGCATTGTGACGCTCCTCGTGTTTGATTTTGAGCGACTGTGGCATGTTATGTGTCCTTTTTGCGAGGTAGAATAGAAATCGTTGTGAAACAGTCTGTGTCCCAGTTTTGACAGCGGTTTGGGGTTTAAGTTAGAATAATTATCCAGATAACTCAGCAAACCAGCATCTTGGAACGGACCCAAGTCCCGTTGATGATAACTCTGTTTACGATCAGCTGACAAACAGACACATTCATTACTTTAATGTAGGTCAGACTCCTCAGTTGGGTAACATGGATTCACATGTTGTCTCCCCACGTGCTTTTATTTTGTTCTATTGTTTTCTATAATTGATTGTTCATGATTTAAATCTGCAGATTACATATGAACATCTGTACAGTCTAATGCAGTGTAATGAATTAGTTTGGATTCTATAATACACTTTTCATGCTGTCCAACTTTAAGAGCTTTTTGAAAAATGCTGAATAATAATAATAAAAAGTTTTCTTTGGTATTAATCTGCTGCACAAAGCTCACCAGGTGATGTGCTGAGAGGGCTTATCAGCTGTTTAACAGGTCACAGGCGTCCAGCTGGCTAAGCCCCTTAGCTTGTGACCAGAAGCACACATGACGTGATGTGACTCCTGATACTGACAGAGATAAAGCTTACACCTACACCTGGCTGTCTAAGCTGACTGCCACACTCTCCTGCCAGCGTATGTCTGTCTCTGTGTGTGTGTGTGTGTGTGTGTGTGTGTGTGTCAATGTGTGTGTGTGTCTGTATGTGGACATAATGACAAGCCAGTGAGTTTGCTGTAGCGTTATCCATCTGTAGTGTATCTGCATGGCTGCCTGCTTAGTATTCCCAGGTGTTGTGCGCTAAGCTGCATGTAGCTACAGTACAGACGGAAAAAACAAGGGCGAGTTGGGGAAAAAAAAGAGAGCCGTGAATAAAACATGTGCTGTTGAATTACATCTTGAGACAGTTAAGAGAAATTACAATAAACTTTGGGAAAACAACCTACAAAGGTCTCCGTGTGTGTGTGTGTGTGTGTGTGTGTGTGTGTGTGTGTGTGTGCAGGTGTGCCTGTGAAATGGTAGCTGGTTGCAGGTAATGGCGTGTGACAGCCGAGCACCTGACAACATGGCAGGGACTGGGAGGCTACCAGCAGCAGAGCAGAGCGAACCGTGAGAGAGATGGAGCTGCACCTCGTCCTGCCGCAGAGCCTCCACAGAGCATACAGCCATTTAATTTACTTACTGCACTAATACAATTATGGCCACGGTGATTTACAACGTCTGAGAGGGTGCTGTGTGTCTGTGTGTGTGTTTGATGAGTCACACTGGACCCCACTGCCTTCTAGAGGGAGATGGTAGTCGTCCTTGGATCTGTGTTTTTGATTTGTTTCGATTTATACAATAAGTGTGTCCCTGCATACCTGTGAAAGTGTAATATATATGTGTGTGTGTGTGTGTGTGTGTGTGTGTGTGTGTGTGTGTGTGTGTGTGTGTGTGTGTGTGTGTGTGTGTGTGTGTGTGTGTGTGTTTGATTTGTGAGTTTGGGTTTATACAACAGTGTGTCCCTGCATACCTGTGAAAGTGTAATATATATGTGTGTGTGTGAGTGTGTGTGTATTTTGCAATCTCTTGAAATGTACGTGTGTGTCTGTGTGTGTGTGTGTGTGTGTGTGTGTGTGTGTGTGTGTGTGTGTGTTCACAACACCATCTGCCTGTGACTGTGGAGCTAAAATCCCTGATAGCCTCTCGTTCCCATTTCAGAAACAGCTGATCAGTCATCCAACTAGCTGGCTGGCAGCTACATCAAAGGCAACATTGTCTCTGGAGAGCCATGTGTTACACACTCAGACACATCACCTACAATAACACATGCAAGTGTGCAATATCATCACAGTGGTTGGAGCAGAATGGCAGTATCCACAACCAAACTGCATCCCAGGTGGAGCTTTGAAGGGCCAAAAGGGTGTTTGAGGAGATAAAAGGAAGCAGAGAAGCTGGGGGTCAAGTTCAGGATTGGAATTTACTCATAATCTCTCTACATAAAACTATTGGAATAATATTTCCAACTTTTTTTGTGTGAAATCCACACTGGGCCAATCTGGTTTTCTTTCAGACTGCGCCAAAACGATAGCGCTCTTCAAGATTTTTGGAAGAGTTTTGTGTGTGACTTTATTTATAGAGCCCCTTTTAAAAGTGTTGTTCATTTTTATTCATTTCACTAGTTTTCATAGGCTCTATTGCATCAGAACACAATACTGTAGTTCCACTGGAATCTGTCAGGTCTGTTGATTATCTGGAGTCATTTAGACATTTGGTGATTTTTTTTTTTAATCTTACACAAATGTGTACTTGTAATGTAAGTGAGACAATTCCTTATGTGGAATATTTAAATGCCTCAATCAAAACAAATCTAACAATAGTTTGCAGCATGTACAGTGTCAGTGAGATGTATAGTGAAGGAATGAAATCTTTCTATGACTCTATCTATGTCTGTCAACAATACAATACGTATAGTCTGTATTATAACCTTGAGCAAGGCTCACTCAGGATTGTAGTCTTTTCTTTCATATCTGTAGGGAGTGTATGATCCTGTTCCTGCAGAGAATCAGCCACATAACACCTTAACTCATCTCGCCTCACATGAACTCCAGATCATCCCTTCACCTCCTCATCCCCGGCCACCAGTGGGCTATTAGACATCACCACTTTGAGAAAGCTAGGCCAGTGTGTCACTAGCAGCTCTCAGCATTAAGGCCAACTTTCACAGTCGGCCGTGCCAGCTCAGGATTTGGTTTCACCCTTTTATTTTGGGAACAGCGTAGTATTAAGCAGTGATGAAGTAAGGAAATATATGTTGATGCTACTTTCTACTACACTTTTAGTTTGTGCATACAATGAGCCAATCCCAGCTGACATTGGGCTGAGGAAGCCAGAGAAAAACCATGTGAGACACCGGGAGAACATGTCAACCTCACACAGAAGCTAAGATAGATTTAGTTGGGAAAGCGTCTTGAGCATCTGGAAAAGCCTGATATAAAACTGATAAAACAGATGTTATTATCTATTATTAAAGACCTGCCTGAACCTGGGTTCTAACACGGGCTCCTCTTCGTATATACTCTTATTTAAGTACGATTTAGCTAAATGGACCATTTTGTAAAAGTTTTTTTCAATCCATAACAATCATCATGCACTGGATGAAAGTGACCACGTGAAATCCCACACTCACTCGCATCTGCAATCATTCTGGTCTCGGTCTGGAGCGCTCTCATTAGACTCTGCCGTACCTCAGGACCCGGCCTGCTTCAGCTGAGGGACTTACCTCACACAGACCACGCTAATTAAATCCCCCAGACGTCCAGGCACTTAATAAAACCTGACATGACAGCCTGGCCTGTGCATGTCAGAGTGACCTTATAACCTGGAAGCTGCCTCGTGTGTTTGTATTTGTGTGTGTGTGTGTGTGTGTGTGTGTGATACTCGGGCTGGGGGTGTTGCCATCGGGGGGAAGGGGCAGACACCTGTCTCCAGTCCAAAGAGAGGTCAGTTTCCAGGGGTATGGGAACGACCGTGACTCAGCAGCTCTGCTGCAAAGGGCAGCTACATTAGCAATACAAATCATACCATGGGGGGAAGGAGCATTATGATTTTCATTTTTTCCCCCCGATGGTGCCAAAGCTTTACTTTGTATGGGACACCGAGTGTGGGCATTGATTTTTAATATATAAATTTGGCATTTCAAATTCAAGTAGTTGCCCCGAAGATGGATTTTGTTCAATTTTCATCTACATCCGTTTTTAAAAGCATTAGAGCCACAGATGAAGAACAACAATTGTGTCTCCTCATGTGGAAATATTACGCACTTAACAAATAGTTTTGAACTGCTCGGCCATTGAGCTGCAGCCTGCCTGCAGTTGTTTGTGCTATCTAGTGTCCACTTTACATTATTCCCTTGGTTTCCGCAAGGTTGACCTCACTGGAAAGTTTCTGGATGGATGGATGGATGTGTTCTATCCATCCATCCATCCATCCATCCGACCGATGTGGTGTGTTTCAGGCAGCAATATAAACAGGCAGAGTGTGGTGACATCTGTTAAAAAGAGAAACCCTCTAAACGGCATTTGTGGATTAACAGTAAATGATTAAACCCTGTTAGCATATGGATTAACAAGTTAAGCTTATGCATCAGCATGTGTGCGTGCGGGTCTGTGTCAGTGCTAAAACCTGGCACCGGCTCTCCCACAGCTCTTTGGTCATGTAATAGAATTTAAAACGGCCGGTATCTGTTTTGTCTCATTTCATAACCTGAATACTGCATTTAGCATCCTCGTCCAAATGCCACCGGCCTCACTTAGTGCCTTCCCTGAATTTCACTGCTCCTGCCCTATTACCTCTGTGATTGATGTGGGTGGTACCTTTTAATATCGCCCACAATGGAGAGTATCCATTTCTGAACAAACTGTAATAACGGTGATAAGGTATTATCTCAGTCTCAGCCTACTGACCTGGATCAGGGCGGAATATGATTGCACATTCACCACTGATACAAAAAAAACAACTTTTAGTGTCAAGGACAATAAGCAGTGAATCAAGACTGCATCCTTGATGAGCAAATTAGCTTCGTTACAGAATCATCGTTATGCTCCGTTTGATCTTTTCTGCCCGTGTATTTATAAGTCTGCAGATTTTTTTTTTTTTTATAACAAATGATAATTAGTTGAATCATAATAAGGCATGGCGCTGTGGAAAAAAAAAAAACAGGTAAAGTGGGTCATGTGCATGAAGACTTGCTTTGACCTATATTTAGAGGCTTTGTGTATCTAATCGAGCAACTCTTCCCAAACAGTAGATTTTTAAAATATTTATCACGCCACCAGCATGGGCCTATTCCTTCCTCTGCTCCTCGGTGCAGTACGGTTTGGTTTTTTCACTCCATGAAACCAAGATAGATCGCTCTGGATGGGCGTCGGTGCTTGCAGTGCCCATTCTAATTCGGCCTGGCTGCCACACCCTCAGCTGCTGCCTGGGGCCAGCGCGAGAGCAGCAGGACTCGAGCAGCGGTGAACTATGGCTGCACGGGGGCCAGACGGAGAATATAGGTCATGCAGCCCTGCAGATGAAAGATGCATAGCACTGGCTGCCGGGGTTGGAAGCTGGGCGTAGATGGAGTAAATATAGAGATGCTTCCAACTCCTCAGCATGGGCAGTTTAGATGACCACAGGGAGGGATAGAAAAGGGCATGTGCAGGGTATATGCAGACGGGAGGAGTGGCATGCGAAGCCGGTGGGGAAATTCAGGAAATGTAGTGCAGGGAGAGGCTCGGGTGGGGTCTGTGCTGCGAGTGAATGGGACTCACAGGAACGGGAGTGTGTCAGTGTTTGTGGGAGGAACCAGAATCAAATGCTCTTTCTTACTGATGAAGGGGAAATAGAAAAAGCAGGCTCCCCTCCTCGGAGCAGCTGCGGCTGGCACACAATATGATCCTCTGTCCGCCTGTGGCTGGTGGTGACTGAGGGGCGAGTGTAAAGATCACACTCGCAGTGCACATATCCTTTTGTTTTCTTCAAGAGTTGAGAGTGATGTGGTCGTTTTCGGCGCTCGGAGCAACGTTGCATCACTCGCCGGAGCACAATGTCAGTCGCACAAATGTGATTCGAAGTAAACAGTTTGATTTATTTCATATATTCTACCTTTAAGGGACAGTTAACCTAAATTACAAACACATTTTCTCATTTTCCTCCAGTGGTGTTTTTGATTTATTTGCCAAGTTTTGAGAGTCTCTGAGATTTCTGCCGCCGCCTCAATATAATATATAGGTGAATGGAAGTTTGTGGTGCTGCGGTGAAAAACGGGAAAATCCACCCAATCTTTAGACAAAGAAGTAGCCCCCTTTAAGACTTGTGACTGGCATAAACCTCCATTGTAATTCTTAGAAAATCTAATCTAATCTATCTGCATGCTGATACCATGAGAAGTATATCCTAAAATGTTCTTTTTGTGTAAGTTCGGTGTTCCAACCCCTTCATCCTTTCAAAGACGATCATCACAGAGCAAAAAGAAGACATGTGCTGTGTGCTCAGAGAGCAGGAGTTCAAAGAAGGACTGTTTGATGTTTGAGACGAAGTGTAAATGCGGTCCACTCCATTTTAAAGTTTCACCAAAGCCTGGCAGAGAATTCCCTTGCTTGCCCTCTCGTCTGTCGCTCCCTCCCCGCGGCAGACGAGGTCAAACTTAGGCATGCACTCGTGATAAGTGGTCTTTCGTTTAAAACGAATGTTTCGAGAGGTGCTTGTCATAATGTCTGATTCTAGAGGCAGCGGGTAATATATGTGCATAACAAAAGAGAGGGCACTGCAATCACTCAACAACCTTACGTGCAGAGTTTCCTTATTAAAAACATAATTATGCAAAGTTTTCAATCAAATTAGTATCCCTCTGCAGTCTGCCGTCTATTAGTCCAATCAGATAAAGTTATAAATGACCTGCAAATGCAGGACTTGGATTAAACGTGATGATTATTCCCCTGAAAGTCCGTCGTTCTGTTATGAAGCAAGCTCGGTCCTCATCGTGCCGTGCAACCAAAACCAGTTTGTTACAAGAACAAAACACAAAGATTTCTATGACTCATTAGCTCAGTTCTCCGCCCCTGCACCCCAGTGAGCTAATAATGATAATTTACCTTAAAGGACAAGAAAAGTGACACAACTGCATGCGCTGTGACCTCAGCGGTTACAATTGGCAGCAATTTGACTGACAATCACACAAATTGAATACCTGAGTGATTTATAAAGAGTGAAAGGTTCTAAAAAAATAAAAAAAATGGGATTAAACATTGGCTGCTAGTGCTGTTACATTTTGGCTAAATGGCACGTAATTATGTAGCTCGGGCTACCTGAAGGGAGTGAGTGAGTGACAGAGGCTGATGAGTGGAGGCAGGAAGAAAAAAGGAAACAGTGGGGTAAAGGTGGGGGTGACAGGGAAGGGCGGGGCGACTTTGTGACAGAAAAACAGCGAGGCAGTGCGGACCGAGCAGCGACTTTGAATGGACGTTGGGTGTATTTGTGGAGGTGAGAGGGGCACAGAGGTACATGGTGAGGGGCTAAGAAAGGGTCCGCCCAGGGGGGGGGCGGCTAAATGTGAAGGGGTCATCGCTGAGAGCCGAGCAGCGCCTGCTGATGCAGACAGACTGTCTGTCTCTCCTGCACTAAGGAGTTTAGGGGACACACAGAGACTCAGCTGCTGGTCTAGACGAGAGTCAGGGAAGAGGCAGTCAAGGAGAAGTCCTTCAAACCCCCCATTGCGGGATTGGTCCACTCAGTGCTAATGCAGACAATAGGCCACCTTTTAAAACCCCTACACACCAAGACGACCTCAGGACTAGTGCAGCAAAAGCCAAAAGCTCTGCACCGCCTCACTTTTCTGCATGTCCAACTCCTGTTGCCTAAAAATGTGCATACAAATTCTAATTTAAAATTGAAATACTATTTTTTGTTTTTAATCAACATACAAAAAAAAAAAAATCTTTATACTGAATGTCTCTCCAAATTGTTCCCAGCCAACACACTTCTGTGTGTGGTGGTTCCAGAGACCTTGGACATATTTTTGCAGTGTCATTTGTGTAATCAAACATGAACACGGAGTAACAAAAAGAAACGATGACAAACAGGTGCCACCTGTTTTTTGCAAAATGTATCAGTCAAAGTCGGCTGAATGCTAATTAATTTGCAATGGTGACGACTCAATTAGCCGAGGCGACGGGGACATAAATGGCACAGACAGCTAGCCATTGCCTCATCTGCTCTACTTGCTGCCACCTCCATGACAACAAACATACGGGTCTGGGACAGACGCCAAGCTGCCACGGGCAACGAATGTCTGACAACTGGTGTAAATCGTAGTGAAAGATTTTTGTTATTATTAAGAAAACCAATTTTAGCATAGTTGGCATGATCGGGATTACATTTCACACCCCACATTAACATGTTCCAATGGAAATGGGAAACGAACAAAAAAAATCAGTTGGGATTGAGTCGCAGTATCGCACGTCGAAAAATAAGATTGCAACTTCCCAGCCTGCCAGCTGTTTGCCATGGTGCCCTGCACCTGCTGCACAGTGGGAAGGTCATTGCCAATCGAATCACTGTAATTTGGGTGCTTCTCTCTGCACCCATTGGAGAACAGCTAATAGATTATGGGCAGAAACCTGCTGGGTGCGTGGGTGTGTCTGCCTGCCTGCCTGTCTGCCTGTCCTGGATGTCTTTCTCTCGTGTGCGAGTCGTTGTGTGTCTGTCTGCGCGTCCTCGTGCGAAACCCTACATAATGCAAGTGTGCGAGCCAGCCAGAAGCAGAGGCTCACAACAGATGAGCCGTTGCAGTGATTGGCTTGTCCCTGCCGTGTGCTGATAGGTCGTTGTCTCTCTCTGTTTAAACAGGGGCTCTAATCAGACACTTTTGCAGGCTGTCTTGTTCAAACACACCATGCTCTGCACTGGGAATCTGGCAAACACAGACTTGTATTTATGTGTGTGACCGTGCGCGTGCATGTGTGTATGTGCGTGCACGCCGAGGGTCAGCATAATTAGTGTTGGTGGGGAAATGGAAGTGGGCTGTAGAAATCCGTCTTGCTCAATTTTCCCGCAGCCCGGCCCTCATTCTGTCACACCACCCTGTGATGCATTTCAGTCCCTCATCTCCTGCTGGTGATGAAGTGTATAAGTGTGTGTGTGTGTGTGTGTCGAGGGGCCACCCTCATTCATTACTAGTTGAAAGTTGCTCAGTTTGACTCCTGAATATAAAGTTCAGATAAAATTACCCAGATCTTCATCATCAATGGAGCCTGAAGAGAAAGAGCACTAATGCTTCCTTTAACCCTCAGTCCAGCGTCGTTCTCTGGCTCACTCACCATTTTTCCATTTCCACACTAGCTCAGCCGTACACATCATGTTGTAAGATAGGACAGTCTATAGCCAAACATTGTCCAGAACTGCCCTTTCGCACAACAGGAGATTGTCCTCCGTGTTAGACGTGCTCTCACCTGCTGAATTTTGTGTTTGTTTTTTTCATGAGTTTCGGAGAGAGGTGGCACCCGGGTAGGGCACAAAAATGTGGCTCGATAAAAACACCCACTCACTTGCTGTGAGTAGAGTGCTGCAGGAATTAATCCTGAAACCAGGAAATTAGATAGCAACTTGCACTTCCAGTTGCCTCGCCTTAAAATCAACTGTTTTCTTTTTTGTTAGATGCCTGAAATAAGGTTAAGAGAATTTAACATTTTGTTCTAAATAGGACAAACTCGCTCAACCACTGCTTTGTTGAGCATATTGCCTGAAGAAATGAGCATCGCATATATTTCTTTATTAAGATTTGATTATCAAAGGGTGGCAAGACAGGGCAATTCCTTTTCAAGGATTTCATAATTTCCCAAAAACTCACATTCATTGCCAGAGGTCTTTGCAAGTAAGGACAAGTAGAAGTCAGATATTTTTCAGTGCAGCTGAGACATATGATGCATCGACACCAAGAACTTTTTATTATGTGCAATGTGATTAAAAGCATGTTTTGAATGCTGTAAGAAAGCGTATAATTCTTCCTTAGATATCAAGTATAATCTCTGCCAGAAACGTACACACTCTTGGCCATGATGGGCTTTAACTTCGTCTCGACTCACTCAACCTCTCTTTCATTTTACTTGTTAAACTAATTGTCCTGGCATCTGAAGCATTTCATAATTAGAGACAAGCCAATGTTAATGCTATAGTGTTAAGCCTTGTTTTGTGTTTTTTTTCCACTTGTACGTGTAATTGTGGGCACAAAATGTGAACCTTCACACACATCACATCATGGGCTTGCTATTTGGAGACCAAAAGCAGATCTCTGACGACCTGATAAAAGGGTCACGACTTGGTTTTAGGTTGAAGTAGGGTTTAAGGTTAGGCTCAGTCTCCACAGGGAATAAGTGTAAATGCAGTATTCATGCAGTAAAAACAAGTGTCCTTGTTTGTTGGTTGTGAATTTTAGTCATTCCGGAGGGGTCCGAGACTGTGACTGCCCCCTAGGGGATATATGGCTGTCACTGCTGTGGCAGGTGTGTGTGTGTGTGTGAGGACTTTGACGGTCGGTGGGTTTTCTCTGAGCCCCCCCCCCCCCCCACACACACACACACATATACGTACAGTACACACACACAAAGATCATGCCTCTGTACGTTAATCCCTCTGTGCGTGCTGGTTCAATTCCACGGAGGCTAATTAGAGATAATCAGAGGGAACCAATGTTCTGCCACAGAGCAAACTCCACTGATTTGTTATCACTGAACTCTTCCCTTTGTCTGCCTTTTTAGGTGTCTTGTCTTTCCGTGTGTGTGTGTGTGTGTGTGTGTGTGTGTGTGTGTGTGTGTGTGTGTGTGTGTGTGCGTGTGTGTGTGTGTGTGTATGCAGTACATTGATAGGAATATATTTTGGTGACAGTATAGCCTTGAAGGAGTTTTAAGTGAAGGGTTAACACCACACATTTCTTCCTCGCCTGGAACTTTTCTCTGTCTTTTTTCTGACCATGAATGAAGATAACAAAAAATAAAAGTACATCTCAAAACTTCATAAGCCAATTACGTCCTTGCACTGAACATCACAGACTGGATGATAAAGGGGTTTAAAACTGTATGATCATTGAACAAAAGTATGTCCTGTAAGTTTAGAAAACAAAGCAACAAAGGGGGGTGAGGGGGAAACCTAAAAAGGAAGTGTTTCTTGGGACGCTGCATGGCATTGAGGATGTCTTGAAGGCTTGAGATTCACCCATCTCATCCTATCACACCAAACCCGACATTACGTGCTGCAAAGAAATGACAGGCATGTGTATCGGAGTGTTACTCCTCGGTCCAGCAGTGGGCGTTATCAGTGACGGGGCCTTCCAGTGTTGAGGGAGCCGGCACTTCCAGGTTAAGAGAGAAAAGTGTTACAGTTTCTTAGTGCCACTCTCCTTTTTATTGTTGCTTCTTTGCCTTTGAGCGTGGTTCGTAAACACAACTGTGAGTTATATGAATGGTTAAAGATTAAGTTGATGCACGATGTTCGAGGTGGGATTTAGCAGTGAAACAACAAGGCATTCAAAGCAGGGCAAATAGAGGTTAAAAATATCCCTGAGCACACTAATGCTCCCACCCCCCCCCCCCCACCACCACCACCACCACCACCTTTTGATTGATGGTAGGATGTGTCATTCCTATTATTGTTTTTTTTTTCTGTCTTCTTTTCTCTATATCCCCTCAGCTATTTCCCGATATGTTAATTTCACATTCCAATTAAGACGAAGTCACTCAGCGGAGGTGAGACGAGGTTTAATGAGATATAATTGGAAATGTTGAAGCTTTTTGCTGTTGCAGGAAATTGAAGGGCAATATGGTTAGAAGTCAGTGTTCAGCCAAATTAATTTAATGAATTTCTGCTACAGTAAACAGTAACACAGACAGCCGGATTCTTTGAGAGGAATGTTCCTTTTTAACAATGGCTTATTAGTTACCGTATTAGGATTCTGTGTGAAGCGGCTCATCTTTAAAAAAAAGCAGGAAGTAGCAGAGTTGTACAGCGTTTTCCCCAAATGGCATTATTGGAGCTTCTGCTCATTTTTAGGCTCATATGTGATGAGATATTATTGCCTGTTTTCGGGTTTGGTGCCTGACAGACAAAGAGAATACGTGTGTTGGCCAGATGCCACATATACACTAAGCTGGACATTTTTTATTAGGTGTGTACTTATTTTTGTGTAAGTGTACATGTGTGAATGTTTGTGTGTGTCTGTGTATGTGGGTGGTCATGCAATGCCACGGGTCATCAATAATTTATCAGCTCTACTCTCATGCATTTAACACTTGGTTTCACTTGATTTACTCATCTGGCTCCTCCATCACGGGGGGATAAAGTTATAATTAAAACATCTCCTTCCCCGCCGACTTGATCAACAAATTCACCTTTACAGTGGCAAAAAATAAAAAAGATCCCCTCAGTAAGTACCAAATAGAAATGCAGATAGTGTAAAACATACAGTTCCCACTGAGAAATATTTGACTTTCAATCATCCATGAAGCAGGGGATATCGTAGTCCGGCATGAAGCGCAGCTGTGCCTAAAACAAAATTAAAACTGGATCCAATTTGAGTTAAAATGGAAATTAAAAAGCCAATTAAATGCGGTATGCAATCCGTGGGATAGTGTGCATATGAAAAGCTGGGAAAGGAATAATTCAAATAAATCCTTTTTTTGAATATCCATTAGCTTCTGAAATTTCAGAGGTGAAGTCATCCTTGGAAATGTATCCGTGGAAGACAGCCTCGGAGAAGTAATTGAGCCCGGTGGATGGAAGCTGGACCAATCACTGAGCTAATGTGAGTGGTTTAGATGAGATGACTCACCGGCACCGCTTCCTTAAACGTTCTATAAACAGCATTCAGAGTTTTAATATAGCAGCAAACTATTCCTAATGTAAAGTTATAGTGGAGTCATGATTACCTGGGCAGAAGTGTGTTGTAATCTGAGCTTCTGTGTGCTTTGTTTACGTAGCCGGGCCGGCCGCATGTGTATGCTAGTGCATGTGAGCGTGCATGTTGTTTCTCACTGGCTAGCTCATTCCACCGCTCTGCTTATACGACCGCTGCTACCCTAATGTTTGCATTGTTTGTATTGTTTGCACCGTTAGCCGCTAGCCACCGGCTCAGCCAGCTCCACATGGAGAGCACCATGGAGGCGATAGATGCGCTCTGGATTCTGGATATAGAACCTTTAACCTCCGCAGCTTCACGGACGACTTTTCAAACGACATGTCGGAAAACCCAAAACAGCCACCATGTTTTTCCACTTTAAAAAATCCATCCATGCAGGAAGGTTTCTGAGCAAAGGAGAGCCGGTCACTCATACGCAGTACACTTCAAATGACTCATTGAGCTTTTACCAGACCACAAGCAAAGCATTGAGATTCTGATTTCATGCATCGTTCACGCCTGGAAGAGATTCAACATCACAAAGTGAAGATGATCATTTATTTTTCCACATCAGGTAACTGCCAGCGCATCGCTGTCCAGGCACGGCCATTTCAATAATTAATAAGTCATTTTCTGTGACTACAACACACGTTAGCATTAATTAGTGATTTATCGTGCTTTTCACTCATGCTGCATAACGACAATCAGCCTTGTTGAATAAACAGTCAAAACCGTTTCTTTCAGAATGATCGTGTGTGTCACAAGATGTGGTTTTACGATTCCTTTTACTCTCAATAAAATGACTCGTTTCACCCACAAGAGCTAGTTTCAACAGGATTTAATTATTAGCAAATATAGTCATTATTCTTTCTATTCATATTTCAGTAAATGCTTGATATAATCCAACGTTATACAGCTTTAAAGGTCAGGCTGAAGTCACAGCTCACATAAGGGGATATGTTTCGTGTCCTTGCCTGCAAAAAGAAAAGGAACGGGCAACAAAAAGAATGGCATGAAAGAGGGAAATGAAAAGAACAGAAGAGAAAATAGATGATTGAAAGAGCGGAGAAGAAAGCAGCTGATTGGGAGAACAGAGGAGAGAAGAAATAGATGGAGTCTGGAGAGAAAGAGGGATAGGTGGAAGAGGCGGCGGATAGGCCTGTTTATGTGCGGCAGCATTAATCTCTGTCAGTCTTTTGGTCAATATTGTCTGTGGTCTCGACCGTTGGATGTCGCTGTAAATGATTGATATGGCAATAACCTGTTTACCCAGGTGGCTTAAAGCAGTGGTATTCTCTGCAATATTGAATAAGCAGCACAAACCCACTCTGCTCTGCAATAGTGCAGGTTCACATATATAAGTGTGTGTGTGTGCGCGCTTGGAAACACACACACACACACACAGTGCTCAGGGGTACATCAGTGATGGTGGCAGTGCTGCAGGGTGGCCCTGGAAAAAAGAAAGAAAGGTCGTTCAGGTGGATAAGTTTAAGCATCTGTCCAGCTGAAGTGTCCTTGAACAAGATTTCGAATCCCTACTTAATTCACCTCCTCTTTTAGTTAAAGCTGCACTCGCACTCATAGACTCCTTGATCATTTCAGGACAGAATATTTGCATACTGAGTCACTGTTTATTCATTATCTAGGGCTGGAGTTTTTGCCCAACTGGCACTGGATAGAAAACAGGAACACATCTGGATAGATTGGCGGTTCCATCACAGAGCTTACAATGAGACCCAAAAAGGATTGGTTGGTTTTCGAATACAAGCTGGAAAAAGAAAAACAATCCCAAATTCTTGCTTTTCCATGAGCTTGTAACTATGGAGCCACTGCTGACATTTTGTCCTCTTATAAATCAGTATCTCTTAGGTTACAGGGAATTATCCGGGAGGCCAGTTGCTTTGATTGAAAGTTGCCCTCTGTGCTCTAAAGGACCTGCATCTGGATCGGAGCTGAAGGTCTACCGAGAGGCAGCAGGAGATAAGATGCAGTGGCCGTCTCGAGGCCTCAGCTCCCCCTCTGGCAGAGTCACTTCGACTTTTCCTCCGCTGTCTCCACTGTCTCCACTGTCTCCAGCCTCCTCAGGGCCGCTGGCTTCTCAGCTCTCAGCTGGTCGTCTTATCAGCCAACACTGACAGACGCTCACGAGGACCACTGACACACACACACACACACACGGTCGAGTGCTCTTAATGTAAACAAAGATTAGATTAACCTGCTTCCATTGTAGCTTCTTTGTGTATGTATGTCATCATGTCACACGCTACGCTATCAGTTGTCATGTTTTTCAACAAAGCTCACCACATCGAAATGTCAAGAGAATATTTAGAGAATCCACAAAATAAGAATAACACAATTTTTCAATTCCATTTTTTCCATTCGGTGCACACATTTTTTTTTCCTTGCAGATATTTTTTTTATATCTGTTTAAAGGGATGCAAATGAAAGAGTGAGATGAGATGTATTAGAAGTGACAGGAAATTCATCTTTAAATCATTAGAAATGTTTTTTGTTCTGTTGTTTTCATTTTGCTGCCTGGAGCTCGTTGGCTGGGTTTTGGCATCATTTCTATTGATTATGATAAGATGTTTTCATTAGATTCATTGCGCTATAAATTGTATATGAAAAATGTAATTATTGACTTGTGCTTATATTGGCTTAACATTCTGTAGTACTCATTTTGTCTGTTGACTTTTTAATTTAAAACATTTTCCGATTTAAACTTCTGGTTCTACGATGTTTAATGACAATAACATGAAGGGGTTATTTGACCTCTGCACATAAAATCAACAGGTCATGAACGCTGGTTTAAAGTCCATCAAAGGTTTTGTTGATCGTGTCTCAGTTTGTTTGTGACATAACTAAAAACATGGAGGTGAATGTGAACCTTTGCCAAAAGGGGCTGATGCTGCAAGTGTCACAAACATAATGTGGCATATATAAAGAGCAGTGTGGGGGTGTGAATGTTTTATGATATTTTTTTATTTCACAAGTAGAGTTTAATGGCAGATGAGACGGGAGGCTGTGCTAAAAGCACCTTCCATTATATATTTTACAACGTGGAGATCTATTGCTGGCCAACTATCCCATTCAAAGACATTACTTATACAAGCCCAAGTCCCTAATGCTCGACAGTATTTACTTTTTACCTGCTTTTGCCATTTTCTATTCAAGCTAATTCAAACTTTTGTATGACTTTTTCCTATAACACAAGCAAGGACCGGCATCTCGACTGCATGAAGCTGCTGTGAATGGAATAAAGAAGTAACAAGGAGAGTGCAATGAGTTCTCTGCCAGGTGTTTCTGGACCACCGCTGCTGTAATGTTGATTAAATTAATACAAATCACAAGTGGCCCCTGTCTAGACTGCAAGCGTATCAGACACATTGTTCGCACAACAGATACGCTCTCGTTTGAATCTGCTGGCTGCCAGTTTACAACACGGACTGGGCTGGGCCTCCGCCATTGTTGCTTTCAGCTTCAGTATGCACATCACATGCTAAGAGCTAGCTTATCCGTAAGTTACATTGCAAATACTTGAAGCTCTTGAGGTTGCTACAATGTAACATGCAAGAACGTATACACATCTCAGCTAGTACTGTGTAACTGTGTATTCTATACAAAGAAAACTGTGCTAGGCTGTACATTTAGACTCACAAAGTATAACAATTCCAATGTGACACATAATTATTCGGTAAACTATCCAGCGACATATTCAGTTTAGTAAAGTCAATTTAAGTACATTGTGCTGATAATGCCTCTTTCATGTTTCACTTGAAGTAAGAATCACTTTTACTGTGTTGCAGTAATAGTTCTACTATAAATACTTTTACTTCAACAATAAAGTTTTGAGAACTGCCAATCCCAACATTCCCGTTTAGAGAAAGCGCTGAACAGAGCGTTCTGTGCTTGTTTATTAATATTGAAGTTGAACAGAAGCTGCTCGTCCTGTGTTTAATTTCGTTGGCTATTAGCTATTTGTACTAACTGACTAATTATTAGTTATTATCAAAAGCAAATCAAGAGAGAAACAACTGATAATCCGTAGTGGAAACAAAGCAGTTGTTGATCCCTTACAAGCCAGTTTAGAGCAGCGAGGAGTCGGCATAACAGTTAATATATTTTTTTCCCCATAACTGAGCACAAAAACATATTAGGCTGCAAAAGAGAGGACTGACAGTTTTGTGTTCAGAGGAAGTGTTGAACAGTCATCATGAAGTGTTACACAGTGAACAGCACTTCAGCTGCACGGAGCCGTTGCAGACAGCTGCATAGATTAAAATGAGAGTGTATCTGGTACGTGTGGATGAAAAACGCGTCTGATGCGCTGGCGGGTTGGATGGATGTTGCCGGAATTCTGGGTTCTAGTCGTTCAATCAGACATCATGACACTGGTTGTTGTAGACACACCTGCTGGAGACCTTTCTAGCTCTTTATCTGTTCCGTCCATCCCGTCTTTTCTCCTCCAACAAGTGAACGGGTTACAGTGCCAGTGCAAAGCAGTGCAAAACTTCCACCATGCCAGTTATCTGAGGCTGTTCTAACACACTCACTGTGGCATGACATGATACCGAAGTTTGCCTTTCTGCTCTGTATTTTGGATTAGAACTGACTTCCTATTACCTTTCACGACGTCGAGTACCGTATTTATTTGTAGATAGTTTTTGTTGTGTCGGGGGCCTAAAAGTACGGCTCAAAGGGGGCAGATGTATCCCTGAGCCACATTTAGTACTTTAACTATAAGATTAATTTCCTTTAATAACTTATTTATTTTTTCCATAGTGGAAAATGTGTGTTTGTGCATACGCTTGCATACATTGTCTCACATGCCTGCCTGCCTTCCAGCAGTTGCCCTGGGCAAAGAGAATGCATTTCCATTGCCAGCTCTGTAAAGATCCGCCTAAATGAGAAAGTATATCAGTATGTCAGTGTTGCAGGGGGGAGACTTTCAAAAGAACATATCAGAAAATGTATTAAGAGGATGCTATTCTCCTTGAAGAGAAGAAAAACCTTGTAGCTGGTATTTTTATCGGATGAAAGATGGAGCGGAGGAGACCTTGTAACCTCATCTTTGTGTTGATGAGAAGAGGATGAGATACAGAAACACTTTTCTTTGTGCAGCTAGGAATGAGCGTGGCTTCTTGAAAAAGACCCCGTTGTCAGCCAGAGACCTCGATTAATGAATTTTGGAAAAAAATAGCAGTTCAACTTGCTACGCATGCAGCAAAGGAGAATTATCAGTAGAATTCTGCCATATATGAAATGAGCATTCGTCTAAACGAAGTTTGTTTATACTTTGCATTGTAAATTAATTCAAATTTGGGTTCATGAATATGCACAAGCTTTTCCCTTTTCAGCCGAAAGAGGACACTTTTAGCTGCATGTCCTATAGCCTATTTAAGCTACATCTCTAGTGGTGGGAGGAAGGACCGTGTGGTTGTGGCTTCTCTTTGCATAAAATGAAAGCCAAATGTGAAGTGGCACGTTAGCAATTGTAGAAGGAAAGCAAGTCTGGGCCAAGAGAGCCAGGGAATAAATACACAGCTTTTTGAACATGTTTTTTTCTCCGTCTGGTTACAATAAGAAGATGAGTACTGTATCCACCGCCTGTTTCCTGAAGACGGTGTCGAAGAGAGTGCATGAGGTATAGACCCAACCATTGTTCCACGTTCCCTACAGGTGTCTTCTATGTGACTGAATCAGCATAACATGCATACATTATTCACTGAATACTGTTATTGGTAACTTTCTGTCAAGTTATCTTTGAATTAGTCTTGCCCATGCTTGTCTTACAGTCTCACCATTGTTGTGGTGCTCAAACATATCACCCAGGTTTGGCAGGTTGCCATGGTACCGACTTGGCCTGATAATGTGGCAATGCTGCTGTCTATTATGAATAACAATAATAATGAATTTACGAGCTTGTGATGATTGTGCAGGGTGTTTTATGTTCGTCCTCCAAAGTTATCTCCAAACAGTTCTTGAATATTTGAAGCCCATTGTGTGTCCTACATTGACTCGCTCCACATTTCACTTTCAGGCGTCAAGGAATCGTGCTCATAACTCCGACGCATCCATGCTCTTACGAGGCTGAAAAGGATTATGCATTCGGACAGTATATCAAATATAGATTCGACTAATGTTGCTGTCTTTATTATATTTCGTTCTCATAATTTATGATTACTTTATTTATGTTTTTACTTGTTTGCCCCAAGCCTGTTATTCTTCAATTTCTGGCCTATACATAATGGATGCTGTGTGAGTGAGTCAGGGTGGAGTTTTGGGGCTTGCGGGCATCGCAGCGAGATAGAGTCAGGGAAGGAAAAGGAGACGCGGAGCGCCGCGGACTGACCGAGAATCTGAGCCAAGCCTTGGCAACTAAGCAGAAAAGGGATTATTTGCCTCGGTGAAAAGGAGAAGAAATCTCGGTGGACGGTAGCGAAACCTCTGTTTGTGACCTTTGTCTGGCGCGGAACGATATGGGGATAAAAAACACATTTATGTTTTTGAAGTGCTTTACATCTAAATAGAGGGGTTTACCTGCAAGGTGCCATTCTGATCCTCACTTAACAAACGTGCCCTGTTCCGCCATGCAGTGTCACATCCATTATTTTTCTCTTGTTGCCAGGGGCGACCGCCCAAAGATAAATTAGGGGGTTTCTTGATAGGTGAAAGCATCTTCTATCTTTTTTAAATCATTCCTACAGGAATAAATTCATCATAGGAGACGACAGAAGCCCCAACAGACTTATTGACCAACACACACACACACACACACACACACACACACACACACTGCTCCCCTTATCGTCCATTCTGACCAATCCAAGAAACCACAAAATGATGTAGCAGTTGATCAGACAAGCGAGTTTGTGTTCAGAGATGACATCTTATTCAGTCCGCTATCAGCGCGGCAGGAAGACGCCTCCCCGTTTATAGTTCAGTGATCCCTCTGTGTTGGCACAATGCAGAGGGCTTTAGCCAAAGAAACGCAGGGTCATCTGGCAACAAGATGTTTTGGCCAATCTAATATATTCTGTTTACATCGCAATTGTTGTCACAGCGGATACATTTATAGCTGCCCCGATGACTCTCGAGAGCTTTTAAAATCCTGTTTCACAGTGTTAGAAACCACTGTGCAGTTCTCAAAGTCATGGATGTATCACTCAGACCAGACTTCCTGGATCATATTTCACCGTCTCACCAGCAGGTTACCTGAAATAACATGCCGACACAGTGCCTTGCTTCTTTTTTTTCTTTTCTTTAGGAAACGTGCTGTTTTGGTCTGAATGATTGGTTAAAGTATCCATGACTACATGCTCCTTTTAAATAGTCACCTTATCATTTGTTACAGTTTACTCTCAAAATCGCAACTTCTGAAAATACACTTTACCTCGTCGCTCATCTCATAATAAGCAGCAGCGAGGAGTCATCACGCATTGCTGACGTTGCCAGCAGGAGGCTGATAGTTTGGGAATGCCTCTTTCCTTGGAACCATTCCTCTTCCAGGTATTGATCCGGGGCAAGGCTAAAGCTGATAGCTGAGCTGCAACCAGTTGGGAGCTAACTCCCAGCGTTCCCGGTGCTGACGGGCCCAGAGCTGCATCATTATTACAGCTATGAGCATTGGCAGTCAGGCTGCACTCTCCCCTCTCTAACCCCCATGATAAACTACTGACGGGACTCTAGGCAGATAGGTTTTTTCAGCATACATCAGCTCCCAAAAAGCACATCAATTATTCAACCTCACAGTGGCCTATTGTAATTACTCCGCATTGAAAGGCTGCCAGCCAACACCACCATAAGTCAAGGAAATAAGCAACAAGATGCAAAAACTGCCCTCCTGCGGCACCTCCACTTGCAACCCGATTGGGTTGTCCTTGCAGCCAGCAGGATGCTAAGCCGCTGAGACAAAACCTATACCAAGGAAAAAGGACAGAAAAGTATGACAGCATGGATGCCACACGTGTCCAGCAGATGCAAACGCTGTTTCTCTTTTCCGGACATGATTTTTTAACGCAACCAAATCTCATCCGTGACTTGCTGGGCATTTTAACGCAACGCAATTGAGAGAGTCAGGTGAAAGTAAGCGATCAGAAGTCATCAACAGGCGGACGGACTTAATAGACCTGACGTGTACACGGAGAACGCAGACAGCTCGACAGAACCGGTGCGCAGGAATCAGAGTTCAGAATGCTGATCGATGTCTTCCTGTTTACATTTCACATGACCGTCTCCTCGCCTTCACTTTCACAAAGCCCCCACCGTAATCTCCACAGAATATAGATTGGTCGCTCATCAGTCTGCGCACGAGCTGTGGTCATACGAGATAGCAGACAGGGAGCGAGGAGTAAAGAGGGAGAGGGTGAGAGAGAGAGAGAGGGGTGGGGGAGAGAGAGTGACATCCCAGTCTCACCTCATAGCTTTATCGGAAGAAGAGAATGCTCAGTAGAGGGAGGGAAAGAAGGAGAAAGAGAGAAAGAAAGGTGACTTACTTCTGAGCGAGGGTGACGGCAGACAAAGAGTGGGAGCTCCTGTGCGTCTTTTGTGAGCCTGATTGAGATGTAACAGCCTCCACTGACACGGATGGAGAGAGGAGGGGGGGGGAGGAGAGGCGAGAATGGAGGAGATGAAGAGGGAGACTGGAGGCTTGACTCAGAGTGCTGGCTTTGCTTTGTAGTTTACACTGTGGAAGTGTGTGTGTGTGTGTGTCTGTGTGTGTGTGTGTGTTTGTAAGTATTCCGAGAGATTCCTTGGACACTTAACCAACTTGCTCCTGAGCGCCCTTGTTCAGTCAGCCCGGTGCTTGCATTTCTACCACGTGTGTGTGTGTGTGTGTGTGTGTGTGTGTGTGTGTGTGTGTGTGTGTGTGTGTGTGTGTGTGTGTGTGTGTGTGTGTGTGTGTGTGCCAGCCTTTCAGAGTTGCCATATCACACAGCTGGAGTGTTTAGCACCACTCAGATAATGGCATGTTCTGTTGGCTCCCCCCCCCACCCCCCCTCCCTCTCCCTAAATACTGATTCATAGGCAAATAATGAAAGCATCTCTGCCCAGAGAAAGGCAGGGAGTTTCAGTGTTTTGAAGAGATAAGGAATTTGGGCTCCATTCACAGCAGAAAAACAGACTGAGACAAATTGATCCCCTCATTCTCTCGGTCAGTTGTTTGTAAGTGAGAATAATGCTGAGAGCTGTCAGTTCAGTGTGTGAAGATACTCAGTGATATACAAACATTGTTATTACAGATAATTGATGGTGGGGTTGTTATTTTTTCTCTTTTCTTATTCCGCGATTCAAATTGAGCATCCAGCCCTCCGAGATGCACATAGAAATCTTTAGAGGAGGGGAGGCTGTGTTTTTTTGCTGCATGCAATTAGCCTGTTGTGGGGTTATTGTTGTAGAGAATGTGAGGAAGCCGTGGAAATCGGGGGAGAATAATGATGGCAGGTGTGGAATTAGCGTTGTCTCGTTACTGCACCGCAGATGTGGAAGCTCTCTCGGAACGATCTCCTCTCAAGTTTTGGAGCAAATTTCCACATCTCCAATGACAGAAACTTTTCAAACAAAGATGTCAGCTGTGACTGCTGCTTGGCATGAACACCGATGTAATGAATATTAAGCGAGCACGGGTGGATTTTGCCGACTGGCTGGATACTAGCTTCTTGTTCTCCTGCGAGGTCCGTGACAGACTGTCAGAATCACCTTGTTTTTTAAAAGCTCCTGGAGAAAAAAAAAAAAAAAAACTGCTGACTGTTACCTTGCATGTCAATGCCTTAAATGAGCCTCTCTCCTCCCTCCCATTTTCCACCGAGCTTCTTTGTACGTAACACCATCCTGCCACACCCACAGCAACCCAGTTTCATAGAAGCAGGAGGCGTCTGATAGCTCTGACAATGCTGTCCTTCCCCTTTTCCTCTTTTACAAACTCTTCGTCTCTGGGCTGCGGTCCACTAAAGCATGGACGCTGCCCTGTAACAAGACCAATACTTCCCCTTGGGGCTTTGGGATTTATTGCCTGTAGCATTTATGGAGTGGTCCCAGTTGGAGATGAAAGCACACACACAAACACACACACACACACATGCAAAGGAAAAGGGGGTTAGAAATGCTAATTCAGACACACAGACGGGGGGTATAAATCCAGTCCTCATTGTGAATTCAGCACGTTGGCTGTATTGTGCAGCGGTGAGCCCCTTTATTCAATTGAGCTGCCATCCATCCTGGCTATGGCACTGAGCAGGCACGTACGGGGAGCTCCCACAGGAACCTTAGACTCACTCAAACACACAAGGACTGTTTGTGTACACATCAACAGACACCGTGGAGATACAAAGACCTATTAGAACCGTAATGGCCTGATGCAACTCTCTGTAGGGTCATTATTATCAGCTGAGGAATTCCAAAATATCTCTTTTACGAGGCTGGGTGTCTGTGTGCATGACTTAGTGTCTCTCTGAAGATACCTGTCTGTGAGTGTGTATGATCATGAGCATGTGCCTCTGTGAGTTTATGCTCACTGGCATATGGGGCGCTGTGTTATTAAACCGCTCTGAATTTCAGGGGAGAGCAAAACAAAAAGTGTGTTACTGTATGCGTGCGCAGCGATGTGCAATGAGCCCTGGAGAAAGTATTCAGAGTAAGTAAAGAGCACCGTAATAGCCCGGTGACCTTTACAGTACGTTCTTCTTGGGAGGGCAGTCTCTGGAAAGGATAAGTGGTTAATGTGGAGCGAGTGAAAGGAAGTGAAGAAGAAGTAAAAACTGCATTACAAGTGAACTCGCTGTATTCAAAGGGACACGGTGCTCCAGTGATTCCTGTGCTGTCACTGTAAAGTTTAAATGTCAGAATCTGTGCAGCAAAGCCTAACTTTTAGTTCATGATATGGGTCAAGTTCCAAAAACATATTTCCCATAATGCAACCATTTTTTTTTGTTTTTGTATTGGCTGTAGTCTCCTAGTGATGGGGATCAGGGAGCTCATTTTCTGTAACCAGTGTAACGTTAGCATGAAAACACGGTGGAATTAGCAAGATAACTAGCCAGTCGCTTAAAGGTCGGGTAGGTCATGTGGAAAAACCACATGACCACTTTGAACGCATCACCAAACCGAAAAGTTCCGCTTCATTCGTTCAGACCTCTGTTCAAAGCCGCTCCCCCAGAACGAGTGCTCGAGATCGGCAATCAGGAAGTAAACATTGACAGACAGGCAGGCCATCCAATTATTTTCTCCAGCCCGACTTTGTTGATTGGACGGGGTTTGTACAGTCCTGCCACGGCTACAGATGACATTTTTAAAAATGTTTTATGTCAGAGCCTTTAATGTATTCATTGCTATCGGTTTGTTACACGGATTTTAAGTAATAAAACGTAAAAAAAAGTGTTTCTGAATAGAATCACCTACTCTGGCTTTAATGAGAAAGATTTAACATTTTAATGCTTCTTCTTGTCATAGCGTGGGAAAGCACAATGCTATCACCACCAGATAGTGTCATTAACACTCATTCACAGATTTTGTAACATGCTGATAGCTTGATTTCCACGAAATCTGCAAAATGTAAATCATCGTGTAAAGTTCCTAAAATAGCTATTATTAATATTATTATTAGTCGCTTATTTTTAACAGGGCTAGAGTGAATCTATCAGCGTAGCTGCTTTTTACCACAGGCCACCACCACCACTGCAGTTTAAAATATATTGTTGGATCTTAGCGGTTGCGTGTGCAGCAGCAGCCAAGAGGAAGCTGGCACTGGTCGAATCCCTATTAAGCCTGTGAGAGAGATGGCACATCAACAGCATATCCCCTCTCATCTGCCGGCTGATGGATGGTGAGAACTATAATTGTGATGATTGGTGTGAGGAGCGCACGAGTCTAGAGAGCAGATGAGAGGTGTTTAGCCTGCAAAGGTAGGCTGTGGCAGAGTCGCAGCCAGGTGAGCTATGGTCTCTGGCCTCTGTTATTATCAAGCTGAGTTATAGGCCTCCACCTCCCCCACCAATCTGCACACATTACAGAGCCAAACCACGCCATGCAATCTTTCCTTATGCTCTACCTCTAGGTTCCACCCATGCCGAGTCTCTCTCACTCTCTTTCGGCCTCTTTAGTTGATTTATTCACCCACTCTCCATTTATAGAAAGACATTTAATGTGTGTGTGTGTGTGTGTGTGTGTGTGTGTGTGTGTGTGTGTGACTCAAAGGGAAAAGCTGAGATCCTAGTGGCTAACCATCCTCCCATGGTCTTTATTTTATTTGTGACTCCTGTACTTTTACTGCTGCTTTTCAAAAGTTGAGTTTGAACCGAGGTCAAGAATTTAATTACTGGCAATGAATGCTTGCATATCGACCAAGTACAATAAAACATCTTCAATCTTGAGTCTTGGTCCTCAGTCATATTTAATCTAATACCCGGTCATTAACAATCTCTATGTTGACTTTTCCAGCTCTAAACTAATACCTTAATATGCAACTTTCCAAATGTAAAATGAACCATCTCTGATCTATTCGATAAACACATTTTCCCACAAGAACAAACAAACGTACCTCTTTCTAACCCTCAAACAGTCTTCAGTTACCCTCACCCCCACCATCTTTGTTGGCAATGTGACCATTTCCCCGTTAGTGGCGCAGTGTTTTGGAAAGGTTTAGTAGATCTAAAAAAAACAAAAAAACACTGCAAACTTCTTCATTAAGACAAAATTAGATCAGCCGTTTGGGACAAACAGGACACCATTTCTCCCAAATAAGAAACCCTGACAGGATAAAGCACTGAAGCCATTACCATCTAACAGATTTACCATATGTGAGTGGCGGAGAGGCGTCATTGCTCATATGACATTCATTGTGTTGCTGCCTGCTGGTGCAGAATGCTGACATGCAATGACTGGCAAAAGTCAGCGGGAGCCCTGCTGCCTCTCACCCTCACCTCCTGCTGGGGAGGCCTGTGTGTGCACCCTGGAGGGGAGGGGTAAGGGGGAGGTGGGGGAGGAGACAGACGGAGAGGGAGAGAGAGAGATAGAGGGAGAATCAAGTTAGAGTGAATGAAACATCAGGCCATATCCATCTTCTCCATCTCCTTATGAATATGTAAACCAGACAGGTCAATAGGCATCAATGCCTCTCCTCCCCCCCGGAATTAAAGGCAAGAGGAGGAGAGAAAGGAGCGCTCCCCTCTGATGCTTTCAACCAATAAAGCTGGATCTCTCTGTGGCACGTTAGAGCTAGCTTCTGTGTGGGTGTGTGCGCTTCAATGTATGCGTCCGTGTTATAAATGGGAGAGCCTGGCGCTCGTTTATTAAAACACAATTGTTGCCAGAAAATTGCCTTTTCCATAACCCGCCTCTCTTTACGGTTGTGACACATTATGGAAATTCAGAGGATTAAAAAAAATGTCCTTTCGGGAGGATGTGCGGTTTGAGGGGTTTTTGCTAGTTTTTGTCTTCCCCTCAGATGTGGAGGGATGACTTGAAAGACTTAATATCAGGATGCTTCTGCCAAAACCACTCCCTTCCCCGTTGCTTTGCGCCTGCCTCCCCCTTCTCTCTCGCGCTGCCCTTGGCTGCTTGTGTCTTTGAGTGAAACACTGGCAAAGCATCAGTGACAGAGCGTACCTCACCACAAGTCCGTTTGATGGTCCAAGACGAGAAGGAAGCATTTGGTTTCAATTATTCTCATTTTGTGACGGACACGCACAGAATCCCAGTGGGCCGGAATAAAAGGAGAGGTCAAGTCAGGACCGTTGTCCGTCCTCCAGCGTCTCCTTATCAACGTCCCTGCCACATCGTCTCTCGGGGTCTGGTCGTGGTTTTCAGACGTCCCTGTCAGATCTGACAGTCAGCTTAAAACTCTATACTACACTATGGATCAGTGTTCCTTGCTTGGGAATGTCCTGTGTATATGCTTGACTCTTATTATAGCACAAGGTAATCAATATATTCTTTCTTGGGTGATTTTAAATACCAGATACAAAATGAGATAGAACAGGAATACATCTACATCCAAATACTATAAAACATAATGAATTGGTTACTGCTTTCAGTGAATATCAGCCTGGGGGATTTAAATCACCCGATAATGTTTAAACATTTTGTGCACACAGCAATCAAATGACATATTTTGGAACTAGAAGACTACAATAAAAGAAAGACAAATGTTACTTAACTGTGTCCCTTATTACCTATCAATATATTCACCTAACGTTTCTAAAACATCAGAGAATGTTCGCAATTATATAATTATATATTTACTTCTTTCTTACAAAGTGGGCATCTATAATAAATGTCATCATAGTTCTCATTTTTATTATCTACGTCATTTTTAATACTTGTCATTCGCATTGTTGTACCTCAATATTATTTACAGTGCACGGAATTATTTAATATTCTATTTAGATATTACATCTCCTCCCTATGATTTGTTGTTGTGTCATACCTCATCTAGCTAATGGAAACGATGGTGGGACCTTTGAGCCTTTCAACGCGCCCGTACAAGCTCACAGCCCCTTAGTAATAATAACGGGGGGATCAGTAGCTCCCCGCGTCATAGTTAGCTTCATATAAACCGCATCAGAATCAGGCCTGTGAAGTCTGCCATCCCCTTCTCTGTCCCGTGGAGGTCAAAAAACACATTTCATTATTTCCCTCTCATCCCTTAATCCTCTCCTACCTGATGTAAGCACTGAGCTGAGGAGTGAGCACACGCACCGATGGTCAACAAGAGTTTTTGGGCTATAAATGCTCCACGGTGAGGGAGTGTTTGGGTGTGTACGACTCCTTGTGGTGGGAGGGAGGGAGTTTCGGGTGGGGGAAAATGCAGACACGGGGGGGCAGATGTGTGGAGAAAAAAAAGAGAGAGAGCGTGCAAACATGAATTTTGGCAACATTGTCATCATAATCCCTTGTCGGGGGAACCGAGTCCAGGTTTACACGAGGATTATGGCTCAAGACCAATTATTACCTGAGAGGGCCGAAGGAGAAGCGCAATGTCAGAGCTCGCATCAGCAAACCCAAACGTGATGTGACAAGCACGCGGCGACGTTATAGCTATAGCGGGTCAGCATATGGTCAAAATGGTGGTGAGCAAGCAGTGTGTCAGGTAGCGTTAGCTGAGGCTCGCCGCCTTAATGCGTAATAGGCAGCTCCATCACACCCGTCAACGCCTCCGACGGCTGCCAGTCATAATCAAGCCGCCGTCCTCCATGCATGATTGTGTTTATCTTTGCGTGTGTGTCGCTGACAGAGGTCGTGCATAACGCGCACACAACAGGTGACCTTTGTGTCCCTTGCTGACAGCGTTATTCCCGTGCTGCTGTTTGGGTCGGACACCTCATGAGGCGCAAATTGGATTGTGAGGAATTTTCATGGAGCCACAGTTTGGTAGAGAATAGGAGTGGATGTCAGTGGGAGGGGAGCCTCTTTTAAATTCCAGTGTTCTGGCTGCCTCGACTCAAGGGTAATGTATGCGGCATCATGGCCAGGCTGGACACATGCAGAGAGAGGGGTCATCTCTACGGCAGCATATCCAACAGCACATTAGGGCTGTTCTCTGTCAGACGGAGACGCCGTTATTCGCTAAGTGCATTCATCCTTTGTCCCCTACGTCTCACATCCGAGCAATCAGTTTAATCACAACTAATCAAGCAATCAAGACATTGCACGTATTAATTAGGTAATTACATATTTTAAAAATCCGAAAGAAATCCGCACAAAACCAGAATTCCCCGGTGTATTCTTGTCACCGGCTCTGCCTCCGTTTGTGGATAAGTGAAAAGGATTCACAATGTAAATAAACGAATCCGCTAATCTGTGTGTATCAAAACACACTTTCTGGAGCTGTGTCATTGACAATAAACCACATGGGGCAATTTATGGTGATTCCTAGTGTATATCTATAGTTCACTGCAGGGATGATGTGTTTTTGTAGGTCAATGGGATTTTTCCATTGGATTATGGATTATTGCAGAAAATGTGGCAAACACAAGTTAGGCAATACACTAACTACACCACAGTGAGGACGGACTAGTCAGACATTCAGTCACTTGTTAGCAATTCTATTCCAGAGAGTAGTATTGTACAGCACTAAATGTTAAAATCAGCATCTAACAACATCAGAGGAACCGGAAGTGCAAAACTCTTCCAGTCCTGACACCTGTAGTTATGGAAACACATCCACAAAACTCCCCCCAAAACAGCAAGTCTTCCTGTGACATCACAGTGCATTTGGCCCTCATTCATCCACCTACTCTTCTTATAGATAATAAGACATCTACGATCAGTATGCTAGTTTTTAATATGATTGTAATTTGAGTAATCCACGTAGATGTGTCCACGCTGTGGCTCGCTGTAGACCTATAAGGTTGGCGCTCGGCAATTGAGACACTCTCTTAAGGTTATAATGTGAACAAACACACATTAGTTCCAATTGTTTACCGGTGCTATAGATCCAGGGCAGTAAGGCTTGACTAATTGCTGCTGTGTGGAAACAGGCAGTCAGATAGTCCAGCTCTTGCGATGAGCCCTGCGTAGCTGCGAGAGGCCGGAGGCAGAGACTGTAATGATTATGGAATTACCGTGGCAGAGATTGTGATGGCTATCCTAATGATTTCATGTTACTGTAATTAGCATTACGAGTGGGCTCGGTGGAGAGCCGGGCGAGGCGGTGGGGAAGCTGCGGGAGGAGAAGCGAGTCGGAGAAACAGACAAAGACGGCGAGGAAGGAGAGGCGGTAAATTAGTCAGAGAGGGAGATGGAGAGCAAAGGAGAGGAGAGATGGAAAAAAGTGAGGGGGGTGGGGGGGGCAAAGACAAAAAAGGATGGGAAGTGTAGGAGGATGTTCATTAACTAAATGAGGATGAATTGTTCGCATGACTGTGGGCTGGTGAGGGTTCCTTTGCTTCAATTTCAGAAATGCTCGTCTCACACAGAGAAAGCGAGTCAACCCCCTCACAGACTGTCAGCTCCGTATCTCCTAGATGAACATCGACTCATCAACATTCTTCTCTCTCCAGCAAACGCGCTCGCCATGAATGTTGCATCCTGACCGACGCTATCTTTGAAAATTGCATGAAGATTGACGGCTAATCACTGATGATCCGACGTCGAGGGGAAACCGTTGTACAAGCAGTCCTGTGGCCATTCTGTGTTGGTATGTTTTTTTTATTGCTGCGAGTGGCCGAACCACAGGATCAACTGACAAAAATCTCTTCCAAACAGGCAAAGTCAATGATACTATAGATGTAGACTATAGAAATGAAGGGGAAAGGGATAGACTAAAAAAAAGCGGATGACGACAGCTCCCTTGACAATGTGACTCACAGAATTAATCATTATGTTGTACATGGAATATTTATGAGGGTGAAATTATTTCAGGTCTTTTAATGAGCTATGGGCAGAAATTGAAAGTGATGAGTTATCTTCTATTGTCGCACAGGAGCCTGTGTGTGTGTGTGTGTGTTTGCATCCATATTTGTATGCAACCACGCATTTTTGTATTCCCGTTCTAATTAGCACCTTATTGTGCTGCCAAAGCTGTGATAATATTAGAGAATCCTTCCACCTTTGCTGCTAGTGACATCATTTCCACTGTGAAGCATCGACTTAAGGTGGACAGACACGTAGTTTAGCTTTTTTTGTTCGGTCCGGAAGGAAAAAAAAGTTTCTTGGAAACATAATTGAGGGTGCAGTTTAGTTTATTAGTCATTTTTGAGGAGACAGGGTTGGCGTGTGCGTATTTAAATGTTTTCATTAATGCAACAGTAGGCCCAGTAGGTTTCCTCTAGCTCTAGTTTTTCTCTTTGAAATGTTCAACACCCTAATTCCTGTTGAGTCACATAAAGCATTTGTCAGATCTTCTCTCCGTGTTTAGGATTAAACTAATCCCACCGTTATGAAAATTAGAAGTTTGAATCTTCCTGAAACAAGTTTTTGCCTCTTTATTGTCATGTCAGACTGCCTTCGAAAAAAAAAAAAAACCACAGCCGCTCCCTCTTTTCCCTCCACACCAGCGGTGAGTGAAGGGACGGTTTATTCACTTAATGAAAGAGAGAAGGATATTTGCGAGAGAGAGAGAGAGAGACAGAGAGAGAGAGAGAGAGAGAGAGAGAGATAGAGAGAGAGAGGCAGCCAGTTAATCCTCTGTCTGTGTAACTACTGCTCTGGAGACCTCTATATGTCAGTTAGCATTATACTGTAAATACCTTCTCATAAGGAAGAGAACTGAACTGCGGACACTTGTGAAAATTCGGCAGCTATAATAATGACCTCCATTAACGCTGTGCTAATTTGGCGCTTATCATTTCCGCCGCCGCGGATGAGGTTGTTATTGTCAGGTTTAATCCACAAACTCCTGAGCCAAACTCCACAGAAGTGCGCTTAAAGACGCCACTTGTAGAGGATTTTATTTGTTAAAACATTTTTGAAAACACCACGCGCTAATTACTAAGTGACATGTCACGAGTCAGCTGCAGGTTTGGGTAACTCGTTCATTACAGGGTTTTCTTTCTCCTACCCCCCCAGTATTAATCGGCTCCCACAGTCGCTGAGCTTCCAGTGTTCTCCCGCTCGTCCTGATGTTCACTTTCTCGCCTACAGCTCCATCTATTTCCATAAGTAATTGGCAATTTGAATTTGTTTTGTTTTGTGTTCACATTTAATCATAACTTTAATTGTTTTGCCATGTTTCCTTCCAGTGTTGACCAAGAGATTTACCCAGCAAAGGCCGTCAGAAAAAAAAAATGACACTGGTACATTTTTCTGTATTTGTGTATATTTATATGAGAACATTTGGTTCTGTAGTCCGCCAGTGTCACACACATCTCTGAGCTGTGAGGCAGAAGGCACAATAGTTTATATTTTATTGTTGATGAAGCATAACGTAAGCTTCAAACGAATAGAGAGCAGTTCTGTTCACTGGATGTCCGTTTGACATAATCCCGTTCACTGAATTTGTTTACGATTTTTTTTTTTTTTTAAATGCCCACGTTGCTGTGCATCAATACAAGCTCTAATTTCAATGTCCATCTCCCACACACCGTCCATATGCAGGAGAGGATTGGGTGCATCATCATCTGTGCAATAAACAGAAGCAAATGATGAAACAGGGAAAGACTAGAGAGAGAGGGAGAGAGAGGGAGGGAGAGAGAGAGAGAGAGGGAGAGAGAGAGAGAGAGAGAGAGAGAGAGAGAGAGAGAAAGCTGTCTTCAAGGTTCTTATTCCTTTGGAAGTCTTAATGTTTAAATACAGATGCCAGTAATCAATAGAATATCATGTGGAACAAGCTGAGGTAAAACACAACACGTACTAGAGTACCCTCTTGCTTCGTTTCCCAGATGTACAAGAGAAAAGAAGAAGAAAAAAAAACGTTCGGTACAAAAGAAAAATCAAGTTGATTGTCAGAGTTTCCACAAGTGGTCAATTTCCTCTGGCTCTGCCGGGAGAAGGGTTTTTATAACGTATTGACATTTTATTAAACAAGCCTTGTAAGTGGACTGTGCTCACGCACTGATGTGCTCTAATGTTGTGTTGACACATACAGCTGAAATCAAATCACGAGGGCCACGTTACTAATTACAATCTGGAAACGTACATCACATGCAATCACGTGTTATTCTCTCCCTGCGCGGACGCGCTGGAGCTTGATTTGAAGCTGCCGCTAAATTGGCAACAAACAAAAGGCGTCCTGGTATCTGAAACGACATCAACATAGAAAATAATGGGTGGAAGACGTAGTTTATCAGATAGATTTGCCTTAAGTCATAAAAAAAATGTAAATTGAATGTACCGTGATTAATATGCGGCATGGAAGCCGACATGCATGGAGCCAAAGGGGGCGCAGCATTCCGCAGCTGTGAGTGTGTAACGGGGACGAATGGGAAGCGTGTCGGGTTAAATCGATCATCTTATCGTCTCCGACTTGCACTTGAACCCATGGCTTGTGTCTTAGGCGTCCACATTAGGATCCGGGCGATGGGCACGGCGGCGACATGACTGAGTGCCCCGGCTTTCTTTTAATGTGTTATTGTGATGGACCGGGACAGTCCTGTCACTATAATGCATGGGGAGCTGATTCTGTGGATATTACAAGCCTCGCTGATAATCTGTAGAGGATTATTTCTTATTTAGCAGATTTTTGGATATCATGTCCACAAATTGTGACTAAATGTCCCTTTTAAAATGAGGGTGCAATGTGTAAGATATGGCCATAATTTTACTTTAAAACTAAAAAGAGGAAAAAACAGCATGTGTTGTGGTGCGGAGATATCTACTGGAATTAGCATGCTAACCGACTAGCCCGTCCTGTCTTCTACCTCCAGAGATAATAGTGAGGAATAGCAAAATCACTCACACCGTCCTCTTGTCGTGTTCGGAGTGAGAACCTTTTATAGAAATACTTCACCTCCTTCTCTCCAAATTACCATTTTGCATCAGTTACTCACCGTCAGTGAGAAAAACAAAGCTTAACAAATTCACAGCAACACAGGGTGAGTAACCGATATCCAGATGATCATTTCGGGGAATGTAGTATTCCTTTAAGCAGAATTTCCCCTCTGTTGAACTCCTTTTCACGGGTATCGTTTGGTGTGTGATCATTATCCTTTTCAAGCCTTTGGACCGGATTGAGAAAGCTGATGAATCCGACATTTCTATTCCTTGCTCGTTATCATCCTGCAGGGAGACTCATTGTAGAGCAAAGACAACGTTCACACATGGACAAAGTCTTATGTGAATCTCAAAAGGCTGGTCGGAGAGACACGGGGAGGCATGTCTGCTGTGTTAATCTTTAAAAATGTAGTTTAACGTCTTAAATAGTGAAACATATGTCAAAGAATAATCCCGTTGTCCTGGATTAATCTCTGTTGTTGCGATCTAATCCACGGGGCGACTGCTAGAGAGCTGTGATAATCCCATATCAGACTGGGGGCCGTTAATCTCGTTCCTAACGCTCGGCCTTTTCCCACGACGTGATCTCGTACGTTACCAAAGCACGTTAGTTCAAGGTGACTCAATGTCACACTGCGAAGATGGATTAGCTGAAAGCTAACAGAACTGTTTAAGGGAGGAAGGCTCCGTTTTTCATTGATCCTTAATTTGTTCAAATGTTTTTGATTCATGGCTCTGCTCGAATAAAGTAATCCACATTCAACGCACGCTGACGTGGAATCCCTCCGCGTGCTGTACTCTTCCGGTATTTCACCACACTCAGTATTCAAAGCATGAACAGCTTTAGATTACCACGCTTTCTGCATGTGAGTGTAAAGGTGTGTGTGTGTGTGTGTGTGTGTGTGTGTGTGTGTGTGTGTGTGTGTGTGTATCTGCCCTTTTCGTCGGCCCTTATTGGTAATCAAGCAACACGGACACCTCCATTTCTCCAGAAGGAGAAAATGGCCGACTTCTCCGGGCCTCGACCCAGGCTCGGCTCCACATCGTGATTTATGTGACCTATTAGCGGGGCCCCTACTGGCGGGGGCCCGTCATCTGAATTCTAAGTAAGGATTAAGCCCCCGGGGTAATGCCAGGACTAGGAGGGGGAGTTGACCGTGTGTTTTGGCTGTGGCGTGTTTCCTGTAAACCAGATTACAGAGCACACGCAGAGCCGCACAAATATGAGTGACGAGCGCACATAAAAGTCACGTCTAGCATAAACACATAAAGATTAGACACACACACACACACACACACACACACATACATGTACACATAAAGATTAGACACACACACACACACATGCATGTACACACACACACACACATACATGTACACATAAAGATTAGACACACGCACACATACACACCAGTGTAAAACCAACCCATAAAGCAGGGGGCTTGCAGCTGTGCTTAGATTATGAATCTCTATTAACCTTGCCAACCCATCAACTCACACTTGATGAAGCCAAATGTAACACACACACACACACACACACACACACACACACACACACACACACACACACACACACACAGAGGGAACTCTCACAATTTAAATTAGTTTGGTTTATCTGAAATTCAAAATGCCACACTTGGCCTACATATTCGAAGGAGAATGCAAATGCGTGCGGCGTATTTAAAAGAGGCCGACGCTCTCGTACCCGCGTATGGAAATAGACGTGCGTGTGTCACACGTGACGTTCATGTTTGGGTCAGTAGTTGGGTAGACGTGGCTCGGGGCGGTTTTCATCCACTCTCCGCGCGGCTCGTTTCCAGCGTTGTGAAGTAATGGCACAGTTTGACATGGCCCCCGGCATCACGATAACCCAATATCAGCTTGCAACCTGCCTGCTATTGTTTCATTTATAAGAAAACACTGCACTCTAATATATCATCACATCTGCTCCCTCCTAGCCAATGCTTTTATTCATCTTGTGTGTGTGTGTGTGTGTGTGTGTGTGTGTGTGGTTGTGTGTGTGTGTGTGTGTGTGTGTGTGTATGTGTGTGTGTGTGTTTGTGTGAGTGTGCATGCATGTACAACTATATTGGACAATGGGAAAAAAAAAACACATAGGTTATAGGACTCCCTCCGCCCACTGCTCACCAGCCTGCTATCCAATCAGAAGAATCAATACACCCCTGGCCTGTTATGGACAATATCAGTGGATCCCCTTTTAAAGTTGAAAAGAATCTTATAGAGGCAATTCCATGAAGTCATTACCAGTTCAAGGCAAGGTGTACCGGGATCGATAAGAGCCGAGTACATGGAGTTAAAAGGGGATGCAGGCAAACTACTGCGCCTCTGTCTGTTGTGATTGTCACACAGTAGCAGAATTTAAAACTCAATCAGGATTGATTTTGCCCCTCTGCAAATATGTAGCAGCCCCAGGGTTCGGATGCAATCGCACTCTGATATTTTGTTTTTTTTACTATTATGCGTAAAGGATTTGTGTAGCACTGAAAGACGCCCTTTAATTACCAACATAAGAACTTCTTCTCTGGCTAATATGAATCCCCGTTACACTAAGCAGCAGCGCTGATGTTGGATCTCCTTGCACGGATCAAAGCAGCCCGACCTCCTCCTCCTCCTCCTCCCATCTCCCTCCTACTCGTGTGGTAGTCTAATGCTGCTTTGCCCTGCATATTAACACTGCTGTAATTGGACTTGTTGTTTGTTTGTAGCTCCTCTGTTTGTTTAGATTGTGTTTGAAGCCTCGCTTAATTAAATTGCGTCCTTGGCGTCAGAGTCTCAAAGCATGTGGAAAGCACACAGACGAGCGCAGCGTCGCCCCGCCGATTTCAGAGGATATTCACAGTCGGAGACGAGTGGAAAGTAGAGTAGAAACATGCAAAATAATACTGAAATGGGTTAATTGTGGGCCGACCGCATCGTTGTGGGGAAGTTTAATTTGTGCTCATTTAGCAGAGGACATTTGTGCGGATGTCATCCACACAAATCACTTAATCTAAAATGATCTCACTTTCAATTTCATCAAAGTGTATCCTGAAAAAAATTAAAGTGATGTAATTAAAATCCGTCCAACAAGTTGCAAAACTTTTACCACGCGAGTAATTTGAATTCACTTTGGATGAAGAGAAACCTTCAAAACTCATTTGGTCAGTTCTGGGTTTGCTGACTTATTGCCACCCATTTCAGCAAATTGAACTATAATTGTCCACGTTTCATTGCCACAAACTGTTGTGGGACCCTGAAGTGTGTTTATGATTGAGTCTGGGGAACATAAAGGGGGTTACCAGACCACGGAGACTAAATATAACCTTTAAAGGCTGCATTTTCCATGTAAGTGTCTCCACACGTACACTCTGCTTCTCTGTAATGGCTTCCCTATGCAGTTTGTATATGCATGCAGGAAATCTAGTGACAGGCGGGAGTGTGCGGCGGAGCCAAAGTGTGTCCTGCGAGATGAAGGAAAGTCTTGATGACCGTTTAGAAATCTCCCAAATGGCTCCCGGACCTAATCACGGGTCCCGTTTAATGACCATTGATGTTATTATTGTGGATGACTGTATGATCTTGCTGTGCCACTTAAGAAGAATTAGGGAAGAGTAATTCACCAACAAACAGTGTGGGCGTGGCAGCCCCATCGTAAACTCAGTCCCCATCGTCTCTTGGCAGTCACGCCCTTGGCTCCTCTTCTTCTTCACGAGGAAACAATGTGGACGCTGCAGAGCTTTGATCCCTCCACAGCTTCCTCTTTGCCCCATGCCAGCACTAGCATGTCCTCTTCCACTGCCCCTCGGCCCGAGCCAGGCTCTAACTAATGTAGATAGTCTGGCTATGGTAGAATACATACTGCCAGACACCCACCCTCGCTGGAGTGTGAATTGAGCTCCCCGACTGAAGCAGTCCTGCGAGATCTGATGTTTTGTTGTGCTCCATTACAGCGCCGTAGTATTATTGTTATTCTTTTTTTTTTTTTGTAAGAGATGTAAGAGCCAAGAGTAAGAGCCAAATGTATCTCTTAACCACACCTTATCCTAATTGATTAAGACAGTTGACGGGCTGTTTAAGGCCAGCTGTCTAGGAAATTGTTTTGGCATGCATTTTTCCATTGCTGTGTCCTCCCACTGTCCTGCAGCCCGATCAATAAGAGGCTCCACAAGGCCATCTGTGTGTGTGTGTGTGTGTGTGTGTGTGTGTGTGTGCTGTGTGTGTGGCTGCATGACGTGTCTGTCTATCACTATTCTCCAATGGAGGAAAAACAAGGGATCTGTTTGGGTTTTGTGGTTTGTGTGGAGGGCATTTGGCGTCTTTTCTCAGAGGCTGAAAACGGGTAAATGTGTAAAGAGATCCGAGGCAGAAACCAAACATACGGCTTCTACGCAATATTCCAACAGGCTAATAAACCCAAACTTCTGCTTGCAGTAACACTGTTTTGATTGTCCAAGACAATTTAATAATTCAGGTAAATGAGTCAAATTATGCTCATACTTTGTTGTTTCTACTTTTTGGTGTGTGTTTCCAGAGAATCTGTGCATCTATTCTTAGCTGCTCCACCGAGTCACGCCACATCCAACAGTCTGCTCTTCCTAAGTCTTGGAAAATGTTCTGTTTTTTTTCTGAGGCGTTGACGTCGGTAAGGTATTTGCCAAAATGTAATATGTTTTATATTTGTCATGTGTTTATGCGTTGTGCTGCTGTAGTTAGCTCCGTCTATCAGTAAGCTATAAAGCTAAGGGAAAAACACCCTACCTCAAGCCTTCACAAATTATAGTAGTTTGAAGAAATAATGCAGGCACGTTATACCATGCTATATATACACCATGCTATATATATATTCCATGCCAATATACGCTATGCTATATAGCATGCTATATACTATGCTATATACTATGCTATATACACCATGCTATATAGCATGCTATATACTATGCTATATACACCATGCTATATAGCATGCTATACACTATGCTATATACACCATGCTACCATGCTATACACTATGCTATATACACCATGCTACCATGCTATACACTATGCTATATACACCATGCTACCATGCTATACACTATGCTATATCTACCAGGCTATAGGGATTTAATAATGTGTAGCTTCCTTGGTCCTTAACATATTTAGCAAAGCAAACGTCACATTGTACCTTTGATTTCTGCGCTTTGCTCTCTAGAAGAACACTTTGAAGCATTTTATGATGTGACAACGCTATGGTTAAAGTTTGGTTACATTCAGGCACAAAGACGACTTGCTTAGGTTCAGGGAAAGATCAAGGTTTCCATTAAAACCTGTGATTAAGGTTTGGGAAACTGATTGATCTTTATATATCTCAAGTGTCAATTATAATTTAGAACTTGGTACCTTTAATGCGGATGGATGCGGCTGCAGTCACGTTGCCACAGCTCCTGCCATGTTGAACAGCCATTTCCTGTGCATGATTGTGGTTCTGTAAATATGGTTTCAGATCTTAAGGCACAAGTATATGTGAAAAGCAGGTTGTTGTTGCATCAGTCTTTTATATAAATCTCCCTAATTTTAGCACCGGCTGGCTTTTTGAGATATTTTCTGCTTCTGCATCAATGCATCTCCGTGCTTGTTGCTCCTCTTCCCACTTTGCTCAGCGACCAGGCACTCCACTAATTGTAGGTTGGATCTGAGAGAAATGTGGGATTGAAATTTCCCCGTATTGTCGAGAATGCAAACAGCTCCTCCTTCGCAGAAATTTCAATCCCGTCGCGGTTTTGAAGAGGATGTAAAGAAATCCAGTCGTCTCAACAGGACCGGAGGGCCCCTTTCAACGACTAGTCTAAAAGAGGAGAACATGTGAGGATACATCTAAACCTAGAGTTGGGTTTGTTCTTTCTAATGTTGTCGACGTGCTGTTAACACAGGTTAGTGATTTCTTTTGTTGCACCTTTTTTTTTTCACTTTTCAGCAGATCCTCCCGGCACATCCAGACATCAAGTAAAGGAGAGGTCTGTAATTTTGTTATCACGAGATAACTGCATCATTTGACGCTCAGCATCCGAGTTCTGCTCATTATTGTTCATTGACCTTGCAGTGACATCTTAATAGTGGGGGAAGTGCTCACAAATGCCAGTTGTGATGTTAAAGCAACTGTAGGTCAAATAGCTTATAAAGTGAAAATAATATCACATGTGGAATAAGGTCATATAAATAATGATTCTGTCATGACAAATACTGTAAACTAGCCTGTCACTGTCAGTAGACGTCATGGTAACCACAACAGCTCTGTGGAAAAGCTGCGTTCAGCATCGGCAGATGTTTCATTCATTTTAAATTACCTGAGGCACCTGGTCTTTTAACTGCACTATGATAAGAAATTAGTGCTTGATTACAATAGATTGTTTCTAATCAAAGATTTGAAATGTTTTGGCACCAGCTATGCGATCTAAAAATGAAATTAAATGTCTGCTATTATTATGTGGAGCAGATAAATGCTTTCTTTTTTCTAACGATCAACCGCTGTGACATGGGTGGGATTACTGAGCACGGCCCTTACTCTAACACTAACACAGGGCATGTATTTTCTTTACTAGTGGCTAATTTCGGCTGATTACTTTCCAGATAGGGATGAAATGTATGGAGGTACTTGAATAAGACCAACCCACTAGATTCCACTGGAATGTTAATCAGAATAACGTTAATGCTCATAATAAAACCAATACAGCACGCAAATAATTATTGAGTGATATATGTATCCCTTAAGCCGTGATATCAAAGTGAGTTTTTCCCTCTGTCTGCTCTGTCCGTTTTCCGTGTCATGTCATTGTAACACCCCCCAAGGTCGTGGGACCACTTCAGTCCCTAAGGCATTTCTCACCATCTGACCAGGGCAGAAATCGAAAGTCCTGTTCAACAAGAACAAAAAAAATGTCAATTTCTTTGTTGATTCAATTAGAGGAAAGGAGAGTGTGTGAGATAAAGCTAGTGTTATTTATCATGGCTAAGGTAACACTCAATATCGAGCTATGTTAATTAGAGCTCTGTAGCTAAAACCAATGACTGTGGGAAGCAGCACTTCCACAAATAGTTTCTACCTACCAAGAGGAATTGATCCAAAAGTAGCTAAGCATTCTTAGACGGAATAAATCCCAAACAAGGTGACAGCTTGATTATTATTAGTAAAACCTAATTGTATCTTTAAAATAGGGAAATAACTATTATAAGAATAAGAATAATACCTGGTACCTGATCTGTCCAAGATTTAAACTGTGTACCGTAGCGCTAGTACTAAGCCATTCGGCTGATAGCGCTATGCTATATACTTGACCAATGGTGACCATCGCTAAAAATCCTTCCGAAGGGGTATTTGGCTGGATGTCATGGTGGAAATTACCTCGGGTACATTTTACTCTGAACCATCACTTTAAGGACTTGGATCAGAAACAGGAGGGTGGGTATATCTCGCAAATTACCCCACTAATAATGCATGGAATGTTACCAAACTTCTGCAGCAGTACACATAGGGTCTGTACTCACAAAACGAGGCATTTGACAGTTTGTAAGTACACCAGGAGTTTATTTAAAAGAACACTTGCCTGATAGCTTCTATCCTTGGCTGCTATGCTACCGCAGCGTAGACGCCACTTCCATGTTTACCCAGCCGATGCCGTGACGCGAGTTTCACGCGAGAGTATGAAAAAGTTTAGCTGAGTTTTTATAAATGCTTGTATTATCAGGTCAACACATTTTTATAACTGCTTTTATTATCAGGTCAACAAGTGTTGACAAGTGTTGACCTGATAATACAGGCATTTATAAACATTTAGCGAAACTTTTTCATACTCTCGCGTGAAACTCGCGTCACGGCATCGGCTGGGTAAACACGGAAGTAGCGTCTACGCTGCGGTAGCGTTAGGTAGCGTTAGTAGCCGAGGATAGAAGCTATCAGGCAAGTGTTCTTTTAAATAAACTCCTGGTGTACTTACAAACTTTCAAATGCCTCGTTTTGTGAGTACAGACACTATGTGTACTACTGCAGAAGTTTGGTAACATTCCATGCATTATTAGTGGGGTAATTTACGAGATATACCCTCTGTACCATAGGGCTAGTACTAAGCCATTCGGCTGATAGCGCTATGCTATATACTTGACCAATGCTGACCATCGCTAAAAATGCTTCCGAAGGGGTATTTGGCTGGATGTCATGGTGGAAATTACCTCGGGTGCATTTTACTCCGAACCATCACTTTAAGGACTGACCCTCACAGATACATTCTTAAGGCGTGTGTGATTAAGTCCTTCTCATAGACACCATTATGTACATAGAGAGTAACAGGACACATACCAACTGTGCATGTTGCCACTCTATCATTTGCACACTAGCCAACAAAACAAGTTAACCAAAGGACAGAAAACTTTTATCAGTAGGCCATCCAAACTGCAGCTCTATCAGCCCTTCTTGTTGTGTGTGTCTGGTGTTGAGGGCACACATTTAAATTGGGCTGCAAAGAACGCCGGTCAAACATCTCAATGAAAAGAATAAGTTGATATGGCTTTTTTTTTAGGCTTAGTAGCAAAGTTTTCTCTTTTCTCCACACTGAAATAAAATGCTGCCTTTTCCCAAACCCGTCCATACACACATGCACGAACACACACCATCTTCTCCTCTTCTTTCCCCAAGCTCCAGGCAAGGTGTGTGTGTATGATAGATTTGTGTGGGAGCCAGTGCTATCAGTTATATTTGGGTCAGATTGGTTCCAGAAGGGTTAAAGTATTGATGTATGGCTTCAATGCCTGAAAAATGCTCATCATACCAAAAGGACACGACACGGTGCCTCAAAACACCGATACACTGTGTGGAAAACACACAGAAAGACTCTTCTGCTAATGCACTTTATATTACCTCATTATGTATTCACGATCGCAGCTCAAGGTCAACTCACTTACCGGCTTATGCTCTTCGTCAGCATATAGAATTTGCTCATTTGGGCATGAAACTGTGGATGTTAAAAACTTGTTTGAATTTGACTGTGAGCACTCGTATGACTCCTCGTCCATTTTAACTCGGCAAGGTCACGTCATCGCTCTGGTGGGCGGCAACACACAACTGTACCAAAATGCAGATGTAAATGAAGATACAAGGTGAAAGACAATTTACTTAATGAAAATATTTCACAAAAACAACAGTTAGAGGATCCAAAGAGGGTGAGGCAGCATGGCAGTAGGGGATGTTGGCAACAAGTGATTGGGCAAAAAAGAAAAGAAAGTAGATTAATTGGAAACATAGACCATCTGACAAAGAGGCTCTTAAAACTGACATCTATGTACTGGGGCTGATGAGGAGCAGCTGGGTAGGCAGATAGAGGGCGAGCGGCGCGGGGCACGATGTGGAAAAATTCCAGAATTGACATGCTGGGAGTGGAAAAAAGAAAAGATGGAGGAGGTTTGAAAACTCAAGGGGATTAGATGATCAAGGCGATGCAATCTTAGCTGGGACTGAGCACTGAGCTAGGTAGGTGATGACAAGCCCAGACAGGCTTGACCCAGGAGACACGGTGCCAGGGATGAGTGTGCAGATGCGGGAGGCAATGTTGAAATTGTGAGGCCTTTTTTTTCCGGACACTGGAGGAGTTGATCAGGTGCTCTGGAGGACATTGGAGAGGTAACTGAAGATGGGCATAGCATGTTTGCAGAGCTGCTGGTAGTTGAGGATCCAGAAAGTCTTTGGAGGATGACTTTCGAGGCGTGAGCCATGAGGTGAACAGATACAGCAACAGAGAGCCAGAGTCAGAATGATGTTGTTGGAGAACTGGATTTGAAGGGAAACTCCAGGGGCACTGACTACAGTGGAGAACTGCTGGAGACGCATTGGAACTAAAGTTCAGCAAGTCAACGCTCAACAGAGTCTCTGATAGACAGTCTGGAAACAATACAGCTGAAGACCAAAGTAACTGAGCTTTTCTTTGCGTTATAAAGGCCTAAATAAATCTAAAAATAAGACACATTGGCACATGATGTTTCAAACAGGTGTTTAAATGACCTGCCATGTGTCTTCACCGAGGCAGCTTTATGAACGTTGACTGCTGTAGGTACGTCTCTGTAATTACCTTTCTCTCTCTCTCAAGCTCTCTCTAACCCTCTCTCTCCCATTTTACCATTTGTTGCATTGGCTCATGTTGAACCCCTTGGGCTCTGCTGTACTTAATATTTATCCAAAACAATTCCAAGTGACATGCTGCCTCCATTTTAACCACGGCAGGAATGGCCTCAGGTACGGGCCAGACGGATGCATCCGAATATGTTCAAAAACAAGCTTGCATCAACCGGCTGCTGTCTGACTTATAAAGGAAATCTCTAGTGAAAGATGCTTAATATACTTTAAGCATTGTGGTTAATAAATGACTTGTGTACTTTTGCAATATCCTAGCTTCAACACCGTGGACATGATGGAATTGTTCCTCCGTGCATTAATATTGTATGCTCGGTGTACTGACACGTTGCAAACATCAATAACGAATGTTTGTAATTATAAAAACCAGAGGCCGGGGTTTGTCCATTTTGCATAGAAACCGTGGCATGGATCACACGCATGTAATGGTTTTTTGTGAATAATTAATCTGGTGGGCTGCGCCGTCTCCAGAATACTAAATATTAACAATCATCTAAAGTGCTACTCGGTAGTATCTGCAGCCCAACCAAATGAATACATAATTACTCAACGATTCAAAACGCTGTCTACGGCATCATCCAGGCGTTAGCGTATTCCCCACCTGCGCGTTCCGTACGAATCCATCAACGGCGAGACACACACACACACACACACACACACGCTGTAGTTAACGGCAGGGCCCGGCTGAGTGATCTGTCTTGTGTTTGTGTTGTGGGTAAATGGAGTTCTGTGTTATACAGGCAGGCGTGCTCGCTCAACGCTGCCCCCGCGTCTCTCCCCCGGCTCTGTTTCCAACCACCGCCACAGAAACGCATCAATCATCTCTCATGGCCAGACACTCGGATGGACGCGGAATATTGATATGGCTTTTTAAGATGTGGGGCATGAATATGATCTTTTGACACCTATCAGCCCTCTCTTCGCAGCTGCTCTACATATAGCCGGCGAAGCGGACGGTTCGAGATGCGTGCAGTGTTTATTTTTGAGGCAACTTATAGCCGGTGCACTGTTACAGTAGAAGGGTAGTTTTGGAGACGAGAGCAGTAAAAAGTGTATTCGAGGCAGGGAGTGCAAATAACTCAGATGTTCTAGATTTGTCCTCAGAGGAAATATTTGCTCTTCATACAAATTCCTTCTTGTTTTTCCCTGATAATGAAGCGAGTTTCCAGCAGTGTGAAGTGTTTTTCGGTGCTTCTTCCTCTGCTGTCGCGTGTGTGTGTGTGTGTGTGTTTTTGTACGCGTAACAAACGTGTGTCACTGTTCCACAATTAACTGGTGTGTGGAAACTTCTCCCCGCAGACGTCTCCTCATTACCTGCTGTGTGTACTTCGAGCTCAGCCGTCGTCTCCTCAACTGGAAAAAGGAGTGTCATCGTCACCATAAATATCACCCCCCCCTCCCCCTTCTATTTTCACCTGGCAGTCCTAGCGTGCTTTCTGCAGCTCTCCATGCATGAAGATTTACTGCTTTATATATCATTTAAGAATCCATTTAAATCAACTCCCCTTATGTTGAGCCAGAAAAAAAGATGGTTCGGTAGATATATCTCTGTGTGCAGGAGGATGGAGATCTTGTCACATAAATAAAGAGTTGACTCCCATGCATGCGTGTGGATATTTGCCATTTTACCCCTTTGTCTAGTTCAACTTAAGAAATAAATAACATGTAGACTTTGCCATGTTCTCGGTTTTATTTGTTAGTGAAAGTCAAAAAACTGGATTAGACTTTGGCAGTGTCCCAATCACTATAATTAATAATGTCATACTTGAGAGCACTGTATATTAATAATGCATGTACACATATTGTATCATGCAAACACAAATAAACATATTCAGTCATGAATGCTGGATTCTAGGACGGCTACTGCCTCCCCCATGATGCCATCACAATGATGAGTGTGGAACATTTCCTCCTTAGCCTGACAGCCAAAATGGATTCCGTCCAAAAATGTGGTATCTTCCACGGCCCTGAGCAGTTTTCAAAGTTCAAACAATGTGCTTCGAATGAGAGTACGGCAGTTAAAGAGGCAAAAATGTGATATATTTTGGAAATAAAGGAATCAATCATATTTCTCGTGGATGCTGAGCTGAATTTGTCTCGTTTAGGTGATAGAACCACGACTTCTAGGTGTTTAGCCACAGCTGTTTTTGTCAAATACACATCTGTCGCAAATATGTCTGCTCCTCTGTTAACAGTAGAGTTAAATATATTGAAAAGCATGAAAAATCTTGCATAATGCAAGGATTGGATGAAACCTGTCAGTGGCTGGTGTCTATTTCTTTTGCAGAAGTGTTGTGGCTCCAAGACGATCCGATGCGTCAGAGGCGAGAATCCATCCATCTGTTATCTATATGCGTTTATCTTCATCTGGTGCTACCCAGCTCACATTGGGCGAGAGGCAAATACAAACACACAAATAAAAGAGTTTAGTCGAGGAAAACACATTATTGTTAGATTGTGTTGGTGTTAATCCACTTAACCAACAATAAACTTTCTACTGTTTCACTACACCGACAATTCTTTTTTTTATCCTGTGTTATTGCCTATAATTGGGTTTGGTGGTTTTGTAAAAAAACAACAAAAGCTGTTCCCCCACATCAACAATCAGATGACATCATAGGCCCCACCCCAGATGCTCTGCCATCTTTGATGTAGTTTGATTTCAAAGCTTTCACTGATGGAGCTCAAAGAAATGCGAAGATGATGCTGTTGGTCAGTTTGTGTAGAAAAGTAATCTGTTGAATTTCACCGGGAACACCATTAGCGGTGTGTGTGACGCTATCTGCTATCTGTGTCTGGATGTTTATCAGATAAAAATCTTGTGGCATCAATATTCCACAGTTAGTTTTCTTATTATGATTTGTGATGGGAAATAATGGCTTTGAAGGGAACCGGATCTTATGGCTCCATTCCTTTTCCAAGAGCCGTTCAAAAGAACAGCTCATCCTTCTTTCTTTTTATCCCCTCTTTTATTTTTATTTTTTTTTAAGGAGGCACAAGCTGCAATATGTAAATTTTCACACGAACGAGTGGCTGTTCACACCAGCTAAAGCTCATTTCTCAGCGCCGGTCAACAAACAATTCCTCTGTGTGTGTGTGTCTGTCTGTCTGTCTGTCTGTCCGTGTGTGTGTGTCTATGTATGTGTGTGTGTGTGTGTGTGTGTGTGTGTCTATGTATGTGTGTGTGTGTGTGTGTGTGTGTGTGTGTGTGTGTGTGTGTCTGGCAGTGCTTCGGGGCTCTGCCGCCTGTCTCCCCACTGTGTGGATCTAGGGCAGGCAGTGACATTTGGGCACAGTGATAAAAAGACGGCTCACAAGTATGACTTTGTTTGTACCAGCCGTTCAAACGATTTGGGTCGTCGTGAACATCACTAATTACGATTGTTGTATAGATCTAATGGAGAGGGAAAAAATGAATCATTTTTATGTACATATGACATATTCTTTAGGTTCAGAATGAGTGTTTACTGCGAGTGTGAAGTATAGGAAGCATAGGTGTAAAAGGTTGAGCCAAGAACAGCAAAGAGGGAAATGTTTCTGCTGTCGGACAGTCATGGCTGATAGAGTGAGACCATCTGTGTACTCGCTCGCTCTGAAAAAAAGGGGGGGACGATGTCGGGGAAAGGGAGATGAAGGGATGGAGACAGCAAAGACCTGCACAACTGTTGGTGGTCACAGCCCGGTGCACACATCCCCCTGGCTGCCTTCAGGCCTGACCTGTGTATGAGCTCTGTCTATCCCTCAAAGTCTGAACACCTCTGGACAAACACACACACAGTTACAAGTGCACACAAACAGATCTCCCTGTCCTGCAAATGCAGACAGGTGCAGACTCAGTCAACAAGATTCGAACATAGCGCTTTCATGCACACATGCACACACACACACACGCTCGGCTGCCGTGTGGGAAGCCGATTTGACAGACACATCCGGGAGGTCGCTTGTGGCGCAGGTGCTTCCTGCTGCTGAAGCTGTAAAAAGAAAAAAAAAAAGAAAAAAAATCTGCGCCTATTTCCCACATAATCCCCCTCCTCTCTCTCTCTCTCCGACGGGGAGCATTCTGTGTCCAGATTACCTGTCAAACTGCTGTGTTCATATTCATGGTGTTGTTTTGGCAACATTAATGTACCGGTTTATAAACAGCCAGTGTTGCAATTATGCAAATGGAATTTTGGACATCAGAGCGGATGCAATGAGATGCAGCTCTGGGTCTAACCCGTGTCATAGGAGGGAATGAGTTACACAGATCTGTATGCAGGATTTATTAGCAACAACTGTCCACCGACTAAAGTGAGGATGCGATTTGTCGACTTTTCCGAGGGCATGAATATGAAACGCTGCATTAGTAAATCTGTATGCAGATAACCGGATCACAGAGAGGCTGGTGCAAGGTTAAGATGCTTTTCTCATGATCTCCAACTGCAAGAAATAACCGGGAAAGATTTCCTGGTGGAAAACACAGAAGTTGCTTGGCATGCCTTGTGTACGAGGGTCATAAAAAGGTCTAATATCTGACATTATACAAAATGTGAAGAATAAATATCTCCACACATACAGAGGACTGAACCCCCCCCTCCCCTGTACCACTTTACATTACTGCTGATGTGTTACCAGTTGAAGTGCAAGACGGATTGGCCAAGTGAGACAATGTCTCACCACATGATCAATATCCATCTCTGTCTCCCGGTTAAATGAAAAAAAGACAATCTTCTGCTAATGTATCTCCTTTATTACTCGTATTTATCACCAAGTGAGATGAGAAAGAGGAGGAGGGCGGGTGGCGGCAGCTCGCCGTGTTGAATATGAACATGGTGAGTCACAAACAACAGCCGATCGGCTACAAACAGGGCAACCGAGCTTTCTCCCACCATATGTGGAAGTGTGGTTCTGTGTGAATGTGGCGACGCGGAGCAGATTTCTCTCACATCTCTGTCTTGTATCTGCGTGACGGCCGCTTCAGGAGCTCCGTGTTCCCCTACAGCCTTCCTCGACTGCCGCTTTAATTTTTGATGAATCTTGTAATAGCTGGAATACATTGAGGAAGTGGCCTTTGTGTGCGCCGCGACAGGCGTGTTGGAGAAAGGGAGGCGCCATATGTTGCCAAGTGGAGATGAAATCTGCTTTGTCTGAAATGGAGAGAAATGGAGAGAATGTGCCGGGAGTCCTGGAGAGAAGAGGAAGGAGGAAGAGACATAAAACCTCCCCCTCATTTCCTCGTCACCTCCAACAATGAAAGGTATTAAAGAAACACCTGTGGTTTGAGCAATGAGAGATCCCGAGCGCCCCCCTCCTCTTCCTCTCACCATCGACTCATCCTCCATTACTCTTTTGCCCCCCCCCCCCCTCCCTCGTTTCAGGCCTGGGGCATAATCTCTTCCCCAGACAAAAAAACGAAAGGAAGAGATGCTGACATGTAATAAAGCACGACTGATTCTGTTTGGGGCTGAGGCTGGCCGCGGCTGTCGCTGAAGCCTGGCTTGCTTCCTGCTTATGGAGAGCAAAATGGAGAGAGAGAGAGAGGCAGAAAAAGAAAGAGAGAGAGAGAGAGAATGGCTGTGTATTTCTACTGCAGAAAGATGAGATTACTTACTAACAGATGCCTGCTAATGAAGTGTTGACAGGCAGGGTGAAGGGCCAGGCGAGGCTTCTTTATAGGAAATGATTGAAAGAGGAGGGGGAAAATGGTGAAAAGACTGATGAGGGAAAGGGAAGAGTGTGTGTGTGTGTGTGTGTGTGTGTGTGTGTGTGTGTGTGTGTGTGTGTGTGTGTGTGTGTGTGTGTGTGTGTGTGTGTGTGTGTGTGTGTGTGTGTGTGTGTGTGTGTGTGCGCACCAGCCTAGCTTAAGCTTCTGTTCTCCAACCTCAGAACTTGTGCTGTGCTCGGTCACCAGGGGAACAGATAGCTTTTAGCAGGCTACCCCGAGGTGGAAAAGACTGCTCAGCCTCTCGCTCTCCCTCTTTCTAGCTCTCTCCTCGTTTCATCTTTCCTCCTTCGAAGCATTTTGTTTTCCTTTGGTACCCCCGTGACGCGTCTTCTTTTCTTTCTCCGAGGCAGGCTTGAATTGAAATAAATGTATTTCTTCTCTCTTCTCACGCTGCTGCTGCTGCTGCTGCTGCTGCTGTAGACATAAACCTTCTCTATCCAGAGCAGTCGGCGGTGTCATCGAAACATATTACCTCTGTTTCCTGCTCTCTTCGCACAGGTGGTGTCATATCTCCGAGGCCGTAGATAAATAACGGATCATTTTTATGTCGACGCCTGTTTTTTCTTTCTGAAAACGTATCAGCTTTGTTTACCGTTCCCATTGTTTCCCGCTGCGAACAGATCTGAGCTGGACGGGCAAACATCGGCGGCGGGACCCGGTGGGTGATGAAACACAAGGACATGCGAGGAGGTGGTTTGGGAGTCGGGGCGGCGTGGGATTGGCGAGCTGTAGTCTGACAGAGCAGGTGAAAGCGGCTGGAGAGAAGTAACTGGTAGGAAATTCAGCACAGGGACTTACAAAAGAGACCGGGGCACACTATCAGCTCCCTGGACCGGCACATTTGATAAAGAGAAACCACTTTTGAACTTTTTTTTTTATAGATTCCACCCACCCGCCCAGCTTGCTCACCTTCCAGTCCTGCACATGCACATCACAGGAAGTTCATGATCCCCCATAAAGTGGCTTCTAACACCGTCTCCCTCTGCTCTCGTTGTTCTCTGGAAATGAGCACCTATGATCCGCCTCCTCCTCTGTTGGGCGAACGAATGTACAAAGCAACAGTAATTTCTTTGAGCAGGCATTGCCTCCTGCTGCTCTAGATTACAGCTCATTAGTAGCAGTGTCGGCGAGACAGCCCACACCATGGTTCCCCTCTGATTCCCACATTGTGTCCTGTGATTCTGGTGTGGCGCGCCGCGGCGACGGAGACGTGGTGGTGGAGGTGGTGGTGGTGGTTGTGAAGGTTAGGGGTTTGGAAGGCAGACAAAGACAGCAGCGAGGTGCTTGTTCACAGTTTGTCAGCTGCTAATGAACATACGAAGAAGCAATTAGGGACGATTGCAATGGCATTTAAAGTGAAAGGAAAAATACGGGGCTGGTAGAAAATGCATGTCGTGACAGAAGACTGGGCTCGGCTGTGTGTTGCTGGATTGAGGTGAGAAGTGACCTTCAGGCAGTTGTCGAGGCGGAGATACAGTTTGACTTGGAGGAAGAGCAAGGATGAGAATTTGTGTCCCCTCGATTTGACTTACAGTGGCAACGCTGACAGCACTTTCCAGGGAAAATATTGGAGGTAATTCGCCCCTCCTCTCCGGCTCAGCGAGAGAGAGAGAGACAGAGCGTATGAAAAGAGGGACCGTTATTGAGAACAAGTCGTGAATCAGAAGAATAAAACGTTATGTTCTGAATGTTCCGCCACATTTATGTTCTAAATAACAGATAAACACATCCACGCATCCTCACAGACCTGCAGGAAGGTGCCAGATCTTGAATGAATACAGAACCAAAGCAACACTTCATCCTGCTGTAGCCCGAGACGTCTGGGAGCCTCGGTACGTGACAAGGTGGTGATGTTTGGCCTGGAGAAGAGAATGAACTGCACTCTGGTTATTGACTTGGGGGTCTACACCCCCACATGGGGTCCAAGTACTCGATGCTGAAGCTTTTAAGAGTCCTGACCGCGGCAAAATGAGAAGAAAATACCAGCAGGAGGCAGGGTCTCTGTGGATACTGACACCACCACAAGAAGTGATTAGGAAGGATTAGTTTTGCTTCCGTTTGTATTGTTTTTTAAATGTTTTTATTGTTGCATATTATACTTAGACATGAGGTCATAGGGGTCATGTGCAGGGTCAGCCGCTAGATCTCATTTGCATGAATGGGCTTCAGTTTGTGGGCCGCGTTGGCAGTTGAGCTCGTGTACATGTCGTTCTTGTCTTTTGTCTTTTGTTTGCAGGAATAAAACACGTCGAGGGCGCTTCTCTCAAACTGTCAGCTCTGCCAGGCAGTGCGTGGTAATTGCAATTGAACAGCTTTGTGTTTCGGCGCATTCGCATCTATTATCTTGTTTCTTCCCCCCCCCCCTCTTCCTTCCCGTTTCAGAAGTCCGGTGGAGCTTGAAGACACATCCTTCCAAAGTCCCAGTCTCCTCACTATCCTTGGAAAAGTTTTGGCAAGGTTACAAAAGGGAAACAGATGCCAGATGTGTGAGCTGTATATTGAGTCTCTCAGACTATACCCTTTATTCTGCTTTTGTTTTGGTGTTTCCGGGGAAGGAAATACATTTCCATGTGAATGAGGACGCAATAATTATTGTCATTATCATATAGGAATTTAAATGTGGTTGGAGTTAATAAGAGTTTATATTTCAAAAGAGAGTAAGCAGCAGCTCTCTATAGTCCTATATGAAAAGAAAAATCCCATCATTTCACAAAATGATCAGTAACAATGTGCCAACATGCAGCACTGTAAAGCAATACGTCAGTGTTTGGGACTTCTGAGATGCAAAAGAAGATGACGAAGGATAAGAAACAACCTCAGGTCGGCTCAGTTTCAGTTTACATCTTCTCCTGCTTCTCCTCAAGGGCTCGGCCTTCCTTCATATACGCTTGGATGATTTGCATCCACTCTATCCACTGTGGCCCAATTCAGGCTGAATAAGCCAGGATGAGATCTGCGTTGTGGGCAGTGGGGAGCAATGATACAAAAAAATAAAAAAATAAATAAAAAGACAGCCAGTGAGCCCCGTCCTCCGCCCACAAACACAGTTGTGAGCCATGCCGCTGCACTGTACGCTGCTGCCTGGAGCTGCTCGCTTCCCCGCTATCCATATCCCAACGTGACCTCTGACCCCCTACAGTCATCCTGACAGGCGGAGCCTCTGACAGCCTATGAACTCGTTCTGCTTCCATGGACATGAACAACGGAGCATGAAAAAAATAAATGCAATATACGTCAGAGCTGAGATTCTCAACGTCAATATCAAACCGCCTTAATTACATGATACTAAATAGGATTCCGCGACCCGGTACCGGATAAGCGGAAGAAAATGGATGGATGGATGGATAAATAGGATTCTTTGACATACATTACATTCTTTCTATTAAAGTTGTTCTTATCTGTATCGTTAATAAGCACTTTCATGATATATCTACACGTGCATTTATATAAAAACAAATATATTTATATTAAAGTATATAGGGGGCTGAATAATGCATGTGTTGATTCTGGGCTAAGAAAAATGCTGCTTGTGAATTATATTCATCTGTTATAGGATGAATAAATACTTTTCCCCCCGCTGTCCTCTCAGGCTATACTGACCACTCCTTCAGCGTACGACCTCAGCTCAGTTGACCCTGAAACAGCAAGTCTCACCTCAGACCAGCGTCGGGGTCAACCCATTTTCCAAACCGGGGCTGTGCAGACTCCCTAATGCTGCTCTCCTCAACCAAAACCATTCCACTTAATCAGTTTTTCTATTGTTGGAAAAACTTGTACAGCTGCTGTCGGTGCGAGGTCAGATGATAAAAATCCGAACCGCAGACCTTCACCGAGCAGAGGCATCAATCTTATGGAGCTGAATGGCGGGCCTTCTCTTTTGTCAGTTTTTCATTTTCTTGACTGGCAATCCAGCTCAAAAATGTATCTGCCATGTACCGGTGTTCCTCCCCCTCCCCACCGGTGACATCCCTTACCCCACACCGTGTCAGCACGGCTGGGACCCTCACTCGGTCACAATCATGACATCTCCCATCTAAACAATGCTGTCGTCATTTGTCAAACTCCTCTCTCCCCGTCTCCCCCGTCCTGCAGGAGGAGCAGAGTGAAGCCGAGGTGTGATAGGTGCCTGTCAGGGCCCATGCATTTCAGCGCGGACGCATATATACTGTGTGCGGCTGAAAGAGACGGATGCCTTGTGCATTTGAGCGTTCGGAGAGAGTGAGTGCGTGTGACAGACAGTCAATCAGCCCGTGATGAGAAGCAATCTCACAGTGGACAGATCAATTAGTTATTTTCTCAGGAGGCAAACAGAAGAAAAACACCGTTGTTCTCCAGGTAAATGATTTGCATTTCACCGCTCTTTCATCTCTCTCATCCTTCTTGTATCTTTATCTTTTTTTCTCCTTCTCACCTCCAATTCCTCCCTTCTGTGTGTCTCCCTCTCTCTCTCTCTCATGCTCCACTTTGAATTTGGCTCTTTTGGTTGTTTATCTCTGCTCATTTCTCCTCCTGCCTCTCTCACAGGGAGGGGAGCTGCAGATCCAGCCGATCAGGGCTGACTAATGGTATATGAGCTCAGCCTGTGAGCGATGAGGGCTCCCGCTTGGCTGGATCATCTATACCGGGCCTCGCGGAGGACAAACACATGTGTCTCAAAGCCATGAGAGACGCTCCACGGCTGGTTTGAGCACGAGCACATTCACAAACACTTTAGGACATGCTGTGTGTCAACTGCAAGGTCCGACGTCCTGTTCTGTTTTACTGTCATGTGATAGAAGAAACATGTGACCTAACATGTGAAGAGTCATCTGCTTCAAAAGATCCAACGATATGTTTTCCCTCCTTGCTTTCCTGCTGCCCTGTCAGCTCACATCAGCAGCTTGGATCGCTGGATTTAAGGTTGTTATGCATGTAGGTCATGTGGTTTTTTTTTTTTTTTTTTTTTTTCGTTGTGTTTACTAGCGGTAGCGGCGGACATTCCCTGAGGTTGCAGAAATCTGGTACAGTCTCAGCTCTCACTGGAGATCACGCTGTCCTTCACACTCACTTAGAGCCGGATTCAGTCATTGCTTGTCAGAGCAATTTTACACAGCAATCTTTATTTAGTGGGATACCACCCTGCACAGACACGTGCACGTGCACACACATACACACAAGCTCAGGAAAGCACACATTTATCTTGGGAAGGTGATGCAATTGTACTTTTTCACATGCTCGACACAAGCCATGCGCATATATCCACACACATAAATATGACCATGTGCGCCTCGCTAATACAAAAAACATGCAGCATCCCATTTTACAGTTTACAGTTTACCACCACACATCAGTCGTCCTCCTTTTGTGATGTTTCTCAGACATCCTCAGTCCTCCAGGGATGACCCAGCATGCTCTATTCCTGTTTCCAGTCAATGTTCTTCTTCTGCGTATTGACAGGACCACCTGGTGCTGCCACCGGTTGCCAGATCTCGGATTATCCCACATAACAATGGGCCAAAGGACTGCCTGGACCGGTTCCTCCTCCCCGAGCTGCCAGGGGCCGCTCTGCCTCCTGCCCTTCAGAGACAGCGGCTCTCCTTCTCATCGTGCACACATGGACGCATGGCCACTCAGGGACGACGCTCCCCCTCACACTCATTCAAACTGTTAATTAACGTGTCCTTGTGTTTATGGCCATCCAGTGGCCCGCAGGGGAGCCAATGAGGTTTCCTCTGGTGTACTCACACAAACACGCACGCACACCGGTAGGCTCGTACGCAGCATGCCATTTGTACTCTTAACAAGCAGGCAGTGGGCAAAACAGATGAATTTTGGTGATAATAAAAAAAACAATAAAAACTGTGAATACAATTAAAAAAAGGGAAAGAAAGCCTAATTCCAACTTGGAGTGGGGCTGAATAAGTACATGCAGATGTGTGTGTGTGTGTGTGTGTGTTCACATAATGATGGGCTCTTGTAAAATGAAAAGGATAGAGTCAACGTGACTGTTATAATGGGCTGTGCACCGTGTGTCTGCACCACCTCTCTTTTGGCGTATGCCGTGACATCTCTGCAGCCCCGAGCGACACCGGAATACATGGCCTCCAGGCGTCCAGACAGACTCTTACTGTACTATAGTCTGAAGACACATTACTGAGGCGGAGTAGACGCTCGGATCACACTGCAACTGTCAGGAGTCGTGACCCAACTGGAATGGAGTGAAACCCGTGAAATAGAACCAGCATCTCACTGTCAGAACCTCGAACCAAATCTGTCACTCAAGGCTGCCGACGGAGACCGCAGACAGGCAACGGTAGGGATGGGGAGGGAGTGAGATTCCTAGATAGAGGAGTAAGGTGAGATACGAGAGAGGGAAGAGGGATCATACAGAGAGAGAGAGAGAGAGAGAGAGAGAGGGGGGAACAGCTGCATGTATTCAAAGTGTATTTTACAGAAGCTGTTTGTGTTGCTACACCATCACTGAGTTGCACTCTGTTGCGTGTTTTTCTTCATGGAGACACAAGGCAGCTCCACATGGTGCAGAACTGAAATGCGAAGCTATCACGTATGACCAGTACCCCAAAAAAGCAAAATTAGTCTCTTAAAAACAAATTAAACTAAAATAAAACCAAATGTTGCTACAATTTCGATGGGTTGAAGTAGAGGTGGTGCTGTTGGTATTGACATTCAGCCCTCTCCCTTTGTAATTGTAGTATCAAGAGGGAGCAGCTTGTGGGCAGATGTCATGGGAAGACAGTATTTCCCATTTGTTATTCACACGGAATAGAAACTGCAGGAATTAGAGGTTAATTATGATGGAGAAAGTTTGGGGAGGGGAAAGAGAGGCTGAGGGAGAGAAACGAATGGTGGAGGGTGGCGGGAAAAGTTAATTTTCTTCCCTGTTGATGCTGTGTTGAGCTGCAGCTGGTGATGAATGAGAGACAGAGAGCTCTCAGCTGGAGGAGGTTGGCTAATGGAATTGTACTGCATCAGCCGCGGGATTCACGAGGAGAACACACTAGGTTACTATTATTCTTTCTAAATGCCATGCCTTGTTAGGGACTTCCTGCCTCACACAGTGTGCTGGAAAAAATCCTAAAAAAAAAAAAAAGAGAAAAGATTTATATTTCATATTTTCTGCGTTTCACTCTGTTTTGATTCATTGTGAAAAGTGGCTGTATAGAAGAGGGGGACATCTAGTCGCACTTCATTTCAAGCATGAAAAGAAAATATGATTCAAAATGTCGTTTCATCAGGCCCGGCGAGTTTTCATTTGGATGGTGAGTCATCTACCGCAGATGAGTTTCATTCTGCTCTGAGATAATGACAAATATGGCAGCTACATGGCGGGGCAGGTGGAAAGGGGAACCTGGAGAGTGCGCCGCGTGTTGATTCAGTTGGAGGTGTAATTCTACGCAGACGATGTTCATCCGAGCGTGAGACGGAGCGAGATGAGAATGCCTTCATATATCGCTTTCTCTTCTGGCTGCCTGCGCCCGTAACCTTCGGTCTCCGCTCTGCCCGGGTGTACCCTTCGTCTGACCACCGCACCTTCTTCAACATAGTTTATGGTCTTATTGATTCACTGTTGTATTCACTGAAGGAATTATGAACTGCTAAATCAAAGCAAACAGGCGGAGTGGATGAAGTCATCAGATATAGTGGCATTGATTATTCCCATTAGACTTCTGCCTCCCTCCCTCCTTTCTGCATCCCACTGTTTCTCCAGTTGAATGAGTTGTGGCCAGTGGCCGAGCAGTGATGGACAGATCATTACTCTGCACTGAGTATGCCAAGTGAGCTGCTTTTTTTTTTCTTTTTTCCAGGCGAGGATGGAGAACGCAGAGAAAGAGACTAACAGCAAAAAGGGAAAAATGAAGACAAAGACGTCAATTTGCCATAAATGCTAAACTGAAGCCAGTCTCTGGGTGTTTCACAGTCTGTCTCCGTATTTCACATCCTCCTGCACTGTATTCTTCATTCTCCCGTCTGCAGCTCTAACCTCTTTAGAGGATATTATGGTCCCTTGCCATCAGGAAAGCCCATTACTCCATCGACAAAGCGCTATCTGTGGAGGTATAGCTTTACTTTTCCACTTTACGTGTGTGTGTGTGTGTGTGTGTGTGTGCCCATGATAATGTAACCAGAACCTTTACAGTCGCGGAGGGTAATGCCCGTAACAGCATCAGTTCTTGTTTGCCGGAATGGGAGCTCAAGACGGTGAGATAGGATCAATGTCAAGATGAAAAGTTGATCTTCCGTGGTAGGATAATTGTTGTTGCACACGTTTGAAAGCGCCCCACAAAAGAGAAGAAGAAATGAAACATTTTATTGTTGCAATGTTTTAAACTGCAGGTCAGGTAGGTTAAACATTTTTTGGGAGTTTGCGAGTTTCAGTATGCGGACAACGTCTTCTTTTCCAAGGTAAGCCGTGTTTCAGTTTGACTTTCTTGGCACCTGCATTGGGTTTAAAATAAAGGCAGCCACTGTTATTTCTGCTGGTTAGTTGGCGGTTTGATTTGGTCTCTTATGCAATATGTAGTAATACAGATTCCATAGTGTGAGCTATACTGATAAAAACTCTTTCCACTCTTTTCTTTATTTCTCTCCCTCTCTCTCTCTGCATGAAGCCTGATTGCCCTTCACATGAGGTAATGAAGCCACTCTATCAAAGACCTGTACCTCCACCCGCCTGCCGCCCACCTCCCGGTCCCTCCCTGAAAGGACAATACAACACAGTTGTGGTCGAGCTACACTGCACCGCTTAACGTACAACACTCAATTTTACTGTCTCTTTTGTCTTGAGCTAGTTGTTTACACCATGGCTCATAACTCATCACATGTTCTCCACTGAATGACCTTGAGATCGTCCAGGCTCACTGTCTGAGAGAGAGAGAGGTCCTCTGGGAGGCCTCGCTGTCTCTCGCTACACGTCTTCACCAAGCAAGATGGCCATATGGCGGCGGCTCCGTGGACCGACACTCCACCGCCGAGGAGCTTTATGGGCATAAACGACAGCAAGACAAATTCCTTTTCAGGGGCTGATAAAATCTCTCTAGTCATCCATTTGCTATATGGCCAAAGCTACTTGTGCTTGTCCAACTGTCTCCCTGTCTCTCCAAATGTCTGCTTTTCCCTCTCCAGAAGTGTGCTGAGTGGGGTCGTGGCATTGGCGGTGGCGGCATCTGCCAGCGAGGAAGGGGCCAAGGGGAGTGAGTGCCTCCTGTTTGTCTAAACTGTCTCCAAGCCCCAAACCATATTCTTCCTGCTAATTAACCTGCTGACGTCCCCTCACTGTTTACATTTTCGAGGGGAGGGGGGGGTAGGTGGAAGGAGGGACAGCTGACAACTGGCGACTTGAGCTCTGAAGCTTGAGGACTAATTATGCTCCGTCTGATCTTCTGGCCACACACATGCCCACCTATCTGCCTGGCAATGCTTTACCAACATGGAACAAAAACATAGGAGAGTTTGAGAAACTAGAAAAAGGAGCAAAAGTGACACAACCAACTTCCAAACCATCCACGAGTGGTTGTCAAATCACGTGTGATCAAGCATGATGGAGGTAACGTGGCAATGACGGTGAAGGGAGGGGGTTACGGTGACATACACTGCAAGGTTAGAGATGCAGATGGCAAAGCTGGCTGTGACTCTCTCGGCTTCAGGTTGCCAGGCTTGGAGCCGGAGAGCGGCAAATGTTGAGTCAAGTGCTAGCCTCTTAAACGTGCGAGTTCAATTTCCTATAATTCTCTTTTTGCCGGGGTTCCATTAGCATCCATTCTGACTTTCCCACTTTGTGGCGAGAGCAAGTACTTTTGTTCATCCTTATGAAAATCAGTTCCTGGAGGTAATTGCATCCGTGTTGCATTCAGCGTATTGTTCATTAGGAGAATGAGTTATAAATGGGAGCTCTCACAGCGTATGTTCACGTCAGGCTCTGCTGCTCCCTCTGCCACCATGGGCGACACGCACATTGCTCACTCCCTCGCAGGAACAGACGAATATATGGCTGCGCCCTGCCAACAGGGACGAAAATGGGAAGGAAAGGAGGGGGGCAGGATGAGGATGATGCGGGTTTGAGGAAGGAAGACGCGTGAGAAGGCCACAAAGAGATAGAAATCAGAACAGGATCAGAGATGAAACAAAGCGAAAGAATACAAGTTTTTTTTCAACTGGAGATGGGGAAGAAGGAGAAGGAGAGGGAGGTGTAGCAGAGTAGGCAGACGGACAGGAGAAGTTTCCAGCCCTCCACCCATCAGAGAGTTCAGCTGTTCAGATGTTTGGTTGGCTGTAAAGGCAGACAGACAGATTGCAGCCAATGATATGTGTTGGGAACATCTCATAGATGGGCTAATGACAGGAGGGGGGAAGCAGGCAGATGGCTCCCGTCAGGGAGATGCGCTTGCAGTACTGTCCCAATGGTCTGGGCTGAGACTGAGTGAACATTTGGGACTGAATGGATAAGTAATGGTTAGTATAAAGGGAGGAACTGATCGGGGAAGTTGGGGACGGACTGTCCTCTGCTAGACCTTTCAAGAAAAGAGGGAAAGAGGGGAATGGAAACCTTGTTTTTGTAGATGCATGTTAGTTAGTATTACGGCAGGGAATTAGAGATCCGGCATTTTTTTGGGGTGAGGTGAGAGTGTAGGTTAAAGGTTTGGCAATAGAAAGGTAGATAATCATAATACCTTCCTATTTACTTGACTGTAAAAGTGTTTACACCTTCTATGCTTTGTGTTTCTTTGATGCATCAGGTACTTTAGTTAGACACACCTAGGCCTGGTGCTCCTCCAATATTAAACCTTGCCCTTTTTGCCGAGAGGCTTGACTTGGCCTCCTTTGGGAAATCTGTACTTGCGTGGCCCCTTTCTGAATCTAAGGCTGGGATTTCTCATCTACACCCAACAACCACTTCTGTTGAAGTATACCGACACCCTAACATGTGTTGTTGGTCTCCAATGAACACACAGGGATGAAATCTTCCCACTGAGACATCAGTCTGTCCCCCAAAACGTGGGGGTGATGGAATTGCTATATCCTTTATGCTATTTGTTACTTGATAACAAAATAAAGATTATAAGAATTACTGCCATGCTCTTGACTTTCTTCCTCATTAGTCCGTATCTCACCCTTCTTCTTTCTCATCTCTACATATTGTCAGTCAATGAAATGGTGTGAGTGGGACTTTCTGTCAAACCTCCCTTCCTATTCCAGTACATGTCATCTGCTTATGTGGGCCCGCCCGTATTCCCCCGAGTAGCAGCTAAACAGATCAAAATGGACTAATGTGTTTCCGGCTCCTCTTGTCTCGTCTTCTGTTGAAGGACTCTGCATCAGAGGGCTTCAGATCAGCTGTCAATATGGCAAGGAAACTAAAGATACCAGTAACTGATTCACAGTGACAGTCTCATCGGCAAAATACAATCCAAGAATCACAAACAGCACCGACGCTGAAACTGAATCCATTGTTTATTTACACCGTGATGTATCGCATCACACAGGGCATGTCACTATCTGCCTTCTCCGGCTCGCCAGTGTGTTATGTGGAGTAATACTTGTACACCATTATGTGAACAAACAACAAAGAAATGTTATCATTTAACTTCATAATGTATGCTGGTTGAGTAGTTTCTTTCTTTTTGCAGTTAGCATGCCACGTAGCATTTAAAAAAAGAGGAGACATCTCCTTTCCCCCAGCTATCATCCTCTATAATCCCCTCAATCTCTTTCTAGGCTTTGTGTTCACTCTGGAGAGGAAATGTAGTCTGCAGAGCAGCATATATAGGAAGGTGAGAGAGTGGCTAATCTGCATTCTTTGAATTTAAAATAATCTTGAGTGAGTTATTCCTAGTGGTCCTCTTATTACGCCCCGCCAGGCTATGTGGGTGGATGACTCTGACTGTGTCAGACAACTGCTGCTGCTGGCTTCTGCATTTAGCCGATGCCATTGTGCCACAAAGAGAGGAAGTACTTTCTAATGCAATAGGGGAATGGTCATTAGTTTGGCAGCTTCATTATTATTATGAGGCTTAAATAGGTCAGCCACTGGCTTCAGGAGACCTTTAGAAGCTTGTGTTTCCAGGAGGACGGAAGACATTGTTGTGGTTATTAATGTTTACGATTATTAATTTGCAATCATTTAAAAGTGAGTCTGTCGATTAAACTTTGATCTGTTTAATAACTGGACACATTTTAGAGCCCCTGTTATTAGTTCCTATATGGCAGCTTGTGACCCAGGGGTTTGTGGAGTGCAGCTTTCTGGCTGAGATGACAAACCGTAAGAGGACTAAGATATGATAAAAGTCAATTTATATGCAACCACCATCGCATACCCATACAAACTATTCCCCTCTGGCAAAACACAGTGCAGGATATGCTATGTGCTGCGAGACAGTAAAGGTGCTGAGGGAGCAAACATAAATTTCATTTCACACACCAATCATAGCTTTATTTGACGCCACCTGTTTGATAATGCTTACACTGTGGCTTATTTTCCGGGCTGAATGGCATTCTTTATGGCCTAAACAATAATGGAGACAAAATGTGGATTAGATATAAATTCATCTTACAATGTGAATGAGTGTACAGAAATGTGCATATAAATATGATTTTTTTTCCCTGAGCCATGGGCATAAACAGGTCTGTATATTTAGAGAAATGTGTTTATTATTATCCAAGCATGAGATTCATCTCAGGGTGCTTTACCCTGATAGAAGTTGGTGTTCTTTGATGTACAGAGTCAAGATGAAAGAGTAATTGTTTTATGTTTGTAGCCCATCAAAAAATATCTAAAATTCAGTTTCTGACAATTTTTTTTGTAAATATGGATGTTTAAGAGCTTTTTCAGCACATGGAATGCCAGTATGTGTAGCAGAAGAAAGAAGCAGCCAGATAAATCTTTTTTTTTTTTATCTTAGTAGAGTGAGTTAGCGCTAAGAAATTCTCATATTCAGACTCCAATTGGCTCTGTCCACATTTTGAGTAAAGCAATACGGTAATATTCTGCAGCCTTTTCCAGCAGGTCTGCCAGACACAGCGTGACTCCCTGACTACTTAGTTTTTTTTTTGTCATTTTTCACAAGCTATATTTTTAGTTCTCTTCTCATCCCTACAAGGAAAATTAGTCACTCTGTCTTTGCTTTGCATGATATAAGCAGTTTATTAATATAATAACTGATAATTGTGTGTGTATATCTATATAAAAGATGTGTCCTTCAAATGAAAGGTGCAGAAGCTAATTCACTGTTATTAGTCCACACACACTGGCGTATACACACATATTTAGACATGACTGAACAGTGACTGCTTGTAGTGTACATATAAACACATCCCACCGGCAGATATAGGGAAAGCCAACCTTGAGGTTTTCAGGTAAGTTTCCAAGGACGCCGCCATCGATCTTCTGGTGGAGGCGGTCTGTCTGCAGGTGTATACTCGATTAGTCTGAAATGGAGCGTCAGAGAGAGTGTGTGTATTTGTGTGTGTGTGTGTGTTTGCGTGCTGTATGTACACTAGCTCCTTATTTCTTCTTGCATGAGTCTTTGTCTCCATTATGGGAGACGTGAGGACATTGAGAGCTTACTGCATTCACAATAGTGCACACGTTGTGGTACACAGACTCGCTTCTGCACAAATTACCTAATGCACATTAAAATGCAGAGGTCTGATACTGCAGTATCTACTCTTTGGTGTTGGTGTTGCCCTCGGGCTAATGAGAACACCCCTTTGTTCTAGCAATGGGACATTTCCTCATGTTATATGCAGTAAAGCCGACGATTAAACAGCGGCATGACCGGTGTCACAAAATGAACAGTAAACCAGTGAGCATTGATTACACATCGTTTCCACCGATGATTTATGATGGCCAGCGGCTGCAGTGCGGGGTGAAGGCGTCCCACCTCCATTTGTCATCTAAAAGAATAAAGTGTGGTCGCGAGTGTCATTTCGCCCCTCTCTCCTGAGCTGTAAAGTAGCGCCCTGGGCCAAACTCTCTGAATTATCTCTCTCTGACAGTGCAAACCTTCACCCCGGCTCAGATCTGCCTAAATGATTTTAGCTGCAGGTGAGAAATCCCAGCCTCAGATTGAGAAAGGGGGGCACGCAGGTACGGATTTCCCAAAGGAGGCCAAGTTCACAGATATATATCCAGAGAGGTAAATGTCTAGCTCATTTCCAATTATGGTTTAACGAGACGGATTGAGGTCAAAGCCAGAGAGCGGGGCTGCAGCAACCAGCCATCAGAAACACTTGTGGGACCCCGGTGGAGTGAAGGGGGCACGAGGAGTGGCAGGAGCATTGGAAGTCCTTGTACGCCACCCTGAGTGAGAGGAATGATTTTCTCCCTGGCGCCCACCCTTTTCTCCCATAAACACTGTCGGGGAGCAGTCGGAGGCAGGGGGCTGAGATGGTGCCAGCCGCCCATAAAGGCCCCAGTGATTCTGTATGGAGATCTAACCTAGCAACCGCCGAGAGAAAGTGAAGCAGCCAGCTCCTTTCTCTCAAGTCCACTTTAAGACTGTGTTTCAGGAGAATATTGTCCACTATGATAACTCCTCCAGCACAATGCATTATTTCAGAGGGGGCTTGGCAAACGTACGTTTAAGTCAGTGGCGAGTCAATGATATGGAGAGGGGGGAGGTGACAGGCTGGTTGGGACTGACAGCTTGGAGACTAGCTGAGAGAGGTGTCACCGCCACTCGGTCTGAAAAGGCTGGCTGTTGTCTCGGCCTGTTTGTTCACTGGGGTCTTTTCACTGGGGGCTTCCTGTAGACCCGACAGAATTGAGCCTCATTCCCAACACAAATCCCTGTTCAAACATCTTGTATTTGGTACTTTTTTCTGATTTTACCTGGAAACAAACATCTATTTTTCTCTTAGCAGATGTAATCCCTGAGGTGGAGTTCTAATTGGAAAACACATAAAAGATTAAACACCTCCAAGTTTAAAGGATTTACTAAACATATGCAAGCAAGCATACGCTCACACACGAGCCCAATCATGTTCTCACTCACACACACAGTGTGAACAGCACTAAGGTTTAAGCAGCTGTAGTCGTAGCTGTATAACCAAACTTTTATTTAACATAACTTCAAATCTGTCACCTAACACACACACCAACGAGGATTTATGTCACATTGTGCTGTGTGTCTGTCCTTTTCAACGCTCCCTAAATCAATTCAGAAAAGGGAAAATATATTGTTTGCTCTATGCAGCTGTTTGCCTGGCAATCTCATCATTGTCCACATATAAAAGCTATGATTTGATCTTCTAACCAAATGGAAAGCAACTCCTGGATTTCACTTCAAATTCCCCTTTTCTTTTTTTTTCTCCACCCTGCCAAATGAAATGTAAAATAGAGAAGAAACTAAAGCGCTTTGAGGAAAAAAAAGATGAATCTCTGCAAAGGTCAGAGCATTTGGTCCTCCAGGATACGGCTCATGTTTTTGCTCGGGGTTCATATCATGTTTGTGTGTGCATGTGTGTGTGTAAAGAGTATCCGTGCACACAAAGATTGTCGTTCACCACGATTGTCTCGACGTTAAAGTGCTGCTGCTTGTATCGGTGTACGGCAGCCCCAGAGATAATGCGATTCAGGGCAGGAAATAAGGCTGTGCATCTTAACAGCTTGGCCAGTGGCGCACGGCGGCCGACAGTGCACGGAGGAGCCGCAGTAGCTGAGCTTTATGTCCGTGCCAAATAGTTTACCGGCGCTGCTTAGGAAGACACTGCAGCTCCAGCCTGTGTCTCTAAGGGCGGGGGCCAGGCTGAGAGATGAGGAAACAATCTGAGAGGGAACAGAAAATCATTCACCTGTTTATATATCTTAGTAGCTCACAGGTTGCCTTCCACTCCAATCTCCTTCGCCTTTTGTCCTCCCTCCATTCCCAAGCTTCCTTTCAAGCTCGCCCATCTCTCCAACTGTCAGCTTGCATGCGTGCACGTGTGTGCGCGTGCACGTGACCACACGTGCATGCTCATAAATCTCCATGAAAGCTACTATCTGGAGTTAAACCATTTCATCCATCAGGGAGTAGAAGCAACCCTGCTTGATGCACACGTGCAACCATTGTGTGTGTGTGAGCGTACACACAAATGCAAAGAGATACACTATGAGAGATGCCTCACGCAGCATAAAATCATACGACTGACAGTCAGGATAATGAATGTGGACGGAAGGATTGATGTTTTGCCACGTTGGACACCATTGTAGTCAAAAGCAATCCCAGCCAGAACAAACATTTCCACAGCATAAAACAAGCACCTGTTTGACTAATACATTGTGATTTATATTAAATACATACATACAGTATTAGTAGGAGACTTATTCGGATATTTTGCTTCTACCGGAAGCAAATGCAGCAACAGCACAAGTACATGTGAAATGTATTTTAGTAACAGAAGTAGTAGAAGCGTTCATTGTTATACACATTCTAAAAGATTGTAGTGTTGTTGCATATTTCTAACTGTCAGTTGTGTTAGATGTTTAGACAGGTGCTTTTATTCGTCACATATTTTTCTTCAGCAGAGAACATTTCTGCCAAATTCACTTGTACTATGTATATGTATGTTAATGCGATGCAAATTTGAATGCCGTCCATCTCTTCTTTTCTCCCCAGATGAGTTCCAAAGCTGAGGACAACAGTTTCTTCACTTTGTCCACGTCGTCCAATGTCTTCTCCTTCTATGAAGTCAGAGGTGTTAAAAACCGTGTAGCCGGCATAAACAAATGTATAAAAAAAAACAATGTAATTTATCATCTGAATAAAACATTTTCTTCATTTATTTATTACAGCATTCCTCTCTGGAACATTTAGTTGACTCCCACGTTTATTTTTTTAAATCTTTGAAGCAAAAGTGTCTGATATTTTGTACTTAGGATTTAAGACTGAGAGTTTTATGGTGATCAAAGTGTTGAAAATGTCGATGCCTGATGTATAAGTCTGTAAGCATATCTGTTTCAACTGGACTCTGACAAATAAAACAACTTTGTTGAGTGTAGGCCTACAGGTTCCTTTAATTAGTAATAAGTTAAAAAAAACAATTTTGTTGTATGAATTATTAGTTTGAAGAGATAATCAGGATAATACAATGACATTAATTATTTGTCACAATTGTGAAGTAAACTTACTTCTTAAGTGTTTTCTTCATCAAGGGTTTTGAATAAAATTCTAAAAAAATGTCATAGTATAGTATGTTGAGAAGTGATGGAAAAATGCATAGTATAGTATGTCGAAAAAAAGTAAAGAAAAAAGTCATAGTATGGTATGTCTACAACACAATAGTCCTTATTCAGGCCCTGGTCACATCCCGTATTGACCAATGCAACGATCTCCTCAGTGGCACCACAAACATTCCTCCCAGACCCGCTTCTTCCCTACAATCCTCCACAAACACTTTGTTCCTCCTCAGCTGCAAACGTCACACTATTGTATGTCAAAAAGTGATGGTAAAGTATCTTGTAAACAGTGATGAAACTTTCAAAGTATGATCTAAAAGACCTTATCTTAAAGATCTTAAGATCTTAAAAATGAAAAAACCTGTATTAATTCTCACACTATATATTACTTTAACATACTGACAATGACATGGGGGATTTGAACCAGAGACCACTTGGTAAGTCTTTTTTTTTTTTTTTACATACTACAATTATTTTTTTCCTAATGTTTTCGACAAACTTGTGTTTTTTTATATACTATATTGTGACTGTATGGATGGTGGTGCAAAGATAGAGTGGTTTGTGGTTTGAATCCCACACGTCACTTCCCGTTTGTTTAAGTGATTTATAGTGTGAGAAAAAAAACAAACACATTTTGTCATGCTTAACTGTATCATTTAGATCAGGGATGTCAGGGTGAAATTGGACAGGGGGCCAGATTTTTTTCAAGTGAGACCTCAGGGGGCCGGATTACACTTTCGGACTGAAAAGGCCAAACATTGACTCTACACATGGATAGGTAGGATATTTGAAATTATTCATGAAGGCCTACACATCAAAAAGAAATTGCATTGGCACAAAAATAGCCTCACAATTTAGGCCTAAATTACATACATTACAAAGGAGGATGATTGACAGGCGCTCTCCTTCATAAAATTACGTGCACACTACATGGCTGCACCTGATTGGACGATCGCTTTCACAGCTGTCTGTCTGCTCCCGGATTTCAAACTGACCAACATGGCGGCTCGTTTGAAAACGTTCTCTTATTTTACGACAATAGTTCACCGAAACGTGTTTCTGAAAACATTTTAAGCGAGAAATAAGCTATGCAGTTGCTGAATCTGTCTTTATTTTACATGGACAACATTCAGTTTAAAAGATTTTCGAGAGCTTGCGGGAGGCAGCGGCGCACCGTCTCTCCACACTCGCCGTGAGTCAAATGCATTGCAGGGCATACCGTAAATCCTTTGATATAGAACTCAGCCAAAATCTTCGCGACGCGAACCTGACTGAATGAATGGGAAGGGTGGAAATAATGCTGCCTGTCGACACTTGCCCCGGCCAATGTGACTGGCCGGTAATAGAATACAGGCCAGTATTAGAGGATTTACGGTATATATACACTCAACAAAAATATAAACGCAACACTTTTGTTTTTGCTCCCATTTTTCATGAGATGGACTTAAAGATCTAAAATTCATTCCAGATACACAATATTACCATTTCTCTCAAACATTGTTCACAAATCTGTCTAAATGTGTGATAGTGAGCACTTCTGCTTTGCTGAGATAATCCATCCCACCTCACAGGTGTGCCACATCAAGATGCTGATCTGACATCATGATTAGTGCACAGGTGTACCTTATACTGCCCACAATAAAAGGCCACTCTGAAATGTGCAGTTTTGTCTCACAGCAAAATGCCACAGATGCCACAAGCATTGAGGGAGCGTGCAATTGGCATGCTGACAGCAGGAATGTCAACCAGATCTGTTGCTCGTGCATTGAATGTTCATTTCTCCACCATAAGCCGTCTCCAAAGGCGTTTCAGAGAATATGGCAGTACATCCAACCGGCCTCACAACCGCAGACCACGTGTAACCACACCAGCCCAGGACCTCCACATCCAGCAGGTTCACCTCCAAGATCGTCTGAGACCAGCCACTCATACAGCTGCTGAAACAATTGGTTTGCATAACCAAACAATTTCTGCACAAACTGTCAGAAACCATCTCAGGGAAGCTCAACTGCATGCTCGTCGTCCTCATCGGGGTCTTGACCTGACTCCAGCTCGTCGCAGTAACAGACTTGAGTGGGCAAATGCTCACATTCGATGGCGTCTGGCACGTTGGAGAGGTGTTCTCTTCACGGATGAATCTCGGTTTACATTGTTCAGGGCAGATGGCAGACAGCGTGTGTGGCGTCGTGTGGGTGAGCGCTTTGCTGATGTCAATGTTGTGGATCGAGTGGCCCATGGTGGTGGTGGGGTTATGGTATGGGCAGGCATCTGTTATGGACCAAGAACACAGGTGCATTTTATTGATGGCATTTTGAATGCACAGAGATACCGTGATGAGATCCTGAGGCCCATTGTTGTGCCATACATCCATGAACATCACCTCATGTTTCAGCAAGATAATGCACGGCCCCATGTTGCAAGGATCTGTACACAATTCTTGGAAGCTGAAAATGTCCCAGTTCTTGCATGGCCAGCATACTCACCGGACATGTCACCCATTGAGCATGTTTGGGATGTGCTTGACCGGCGTATACGACAGCGTGTACCAGTTCCCACTAATATCCAGCAACTTCGCACAGCCATTGAAGAGGAGTGGACCAACATTCCACAGGCCACAATTGACAATCTGATAAACTCTATGCGAAGAAGATGTGTTGCACTGCATGAGGCAAATGGTGGTCACACCAGATACTGACTGGTTCTGAGTCCCCAGACCCCCAATAAAGCAAAAAAAATGCACATTTCAGGGTGGCCTTTTATTGTGGACAGTCTAAGGCACACCTGTGCAATAATCATGATGTCAGATCAGCATCTTGATGTGGCACACCTGTGAGGTGGGATGGATTATCTCAGCAAAGCAGAAGTGCTCACTATCACACATTTAGACTGATTTGTGAACAATGTTTGAGAGAAATGGTAATATTGTGTATCTGGAATGAATTTTAGATCTTTAAGTCCATCTCATGAAAAATGGGAGCAAAAACAAAAGTGTTGCGTTTATATTTTTGTTGAGTGTATATATTTTTAAAAATAGATAAAATAATAGTTAAAAAAAAATTCTCCCCTTATCACCCGCGGGCCGTAACCCTGGCATCCCTGATTTAGATCATACTTTGACATACTATACCAATACTTTTTTTTACATTTTCCAAAAACTTTTTTAACATACTTACGACTACTTTTTTCATGATTTTTTCAACTACTTTAACTGTCTTTTTTTCGCCAACTTTCTTCAACTTTTTTCGACATACTTTCGACATGACTCTAGTCATGACTTATTTTGAGAACTAATAGATGTCTTTTCATGCTTAACTATGTCTTGCATATCATATTTTGACTTTTTTCATTACTTTTTTTCTAGTACAGTATGTCAACAAAGTAATATTATAGTATGTCATAAAAAGTCATGAAAAAAGTAATATTGTACATCGAAAGTCATGACAAAAGATATATTACAGTATATCACAAAACGTCATTGTTATGAAAACTGATTTAAATAGAGTCAGTGTGGTATGTTGTAAAAAAAATCATGAATACAATATGTCATAAAAACCTATGAAAAGTCACATATTGCTATGTCATACTACAGTATGTCATAAAAAAGTCCCACTCCTGCTGCTGCACTGTGGCTTTTTTATTAGTTAGTGTACTGATATGTGTCGTGTCGCATGTCCTCATCGCTCCTACTTCTACACTACATGTCCTTGGGTACCCATCAATACATCAAGTGTGAAGTAGATCCTTGAATGGTTCTTAAGATACACAAAGGACATCCACACACAGGCAGACAGACAGAGATTCTTGCTTTATATTAAGATCAATTCATTGATTTTTCCTCTGTGCCCACTGTAGTGAGAGAGGGGAATCTGCCTGTAGTGAAACAAGCAAGCTCTCAGACAGACTGGCAGCCGAAGATCAATTCGGTTAATAAGCAAACAAACAAAAAAACACATATACAGCGGGATATTTTTGTGATTTAAGTAGCTGTCTGCTACAACAGATTTCGCTTTACTTTACGTGGCAAAAATAAACTTTAAAAGAAGTGTGGATTGGTACATTTAATAAAATGGAAGTGCCTGGGAATCATGGTAGTAAAAACGCTTTCAGTGTGGATTGGCCATTACACAGGTTCTGATGTTGTAGCCAGAGGTGGAAGTACCAGAAGTAAAAGTACTCATTAGGCAGAATAGCTCATTTCAGAATAATGTAGGCTATATGACATCATTTTATAATAATTGCTGATGCGTTAATGTTTCGCAGCTGGTAGATGAGGGGCTTATTTTTTCATAAATATATACTGCTGGTTTGTTTATGAATTTCCTCAAGGGTTCAATAAATATCTTTATCCATAATAATATATGGATGATGATATATATATATCATCCATTCATCCATCCATTGTCTACCGCTTATCCTGTATTCAGGGTCACGGGGGGGCTGGAGCCGATCCCAGCAATCATTAGGCCAAGGCAGGGTACACCCTGGACAGGACGCCAGTCTATCGCAGGGCTATATATATCATTTATTTGTTAATTATATTTTTCATTATGAATCTGAAAAGCAACTCAAGTTGTTGATTAAATGTAGTGCAGTTAAAAATACAATACTTGCCTCTGAGATGTAGCTGAGTTGAAGTACAAAGTAGCGGAAAATGGATATATTTAAGCAGAGTACAAGTACCCCAAAGTTGTACTCAAGTACACGATTTGATACTTAGATACTCTCCACCACCAGCTACACAGATTGTTGGTTACCATGCATAAAACAACTTCAATCTAAATTTAAAAGTTGATAGCTAATTTAGAGCTGTTGAGTAATTTTGCGATTCATAATCAGAATAGTTGATTATTCCTTTGAACAATTGGTAGATTATTTGACAATCAAAATAGAGATTAGTTAAAAACCTAATGACATGTGGTGAAATATGTAGAAATATCGACCAAGTGGAAATATGTAAGCACACTAAATTGAAGTTGTACGTGAGTACAATCGATCAACGGTCGAGCTGATTCTTTACACATCAGATCAAACTTGAGGAAAAGTTACAGGAGTTGAAAAACTGAGAGGGAGAAAGAAAGCAACTTCAAAAGGCTGAATACAATGCAAACGGAAATGAAAATAGGAGAACTTAACAAAAGCTCGAAGAAAGGATAGAGAACGGCATGCGAGTGCGTGAGGGAAGATTGCAGAATAAAAGAACGATTCAGTGCTGCAGATCAGGAAAAGAGACGAGAGAATAAGATGCAGCAGGGAGACCGAAAATAGAGAGAGGAGACGGAGCAACAGCTAAGGAGAGCCAAAGCTTAGAGCGAGGGATGGAAGACGGGTGCATTGGCAACGTAGATTAGCGTGGCGGCGAAGGGGATTGTTGACAGCGTCTTTCATCATGGAAGAGGGCGGCGGCGGTGTGACGGTTCGCTCCCACTCAGGTCCTGACCCGTGTTATTACAGAGCGGCTCTCGGCAGATCGGCGGGGCTAAATGAAGCCATTGTGCTGGATGATGGTGCACAGCCTGATGCTGTTATAATGAAGACAAAGGTGCGTGTCACATGCCAACCTGCGACGATTAACTACATGCTCACATGTTCACAAGACACAGGCAAGGTCACGTCAGCATTTCATAAACACCATATTTGCAGACAGATCCAAGATGTCGACTTACTTCTGTCACATTCGGAGGTTGTGCATTTATTTTAAAATAATGTGTAAATTTAGCCGACAGAGATATAACCTTTTCGAAACAGGGATAGGAAAAGTCATTCAGGAAATTTCCTCACCTCATTGGGCTGCATTTCAAGATTTCAAGGTCCTTCCTACTTATACACAAACCCCCCTCACTTCCTCCAACACACACAGGCCAGCAGTGTTTGAGGAAGGTCCGGTGGTTAACCTGGTCATGTTGACTCATCCTGGGAGGAGCGAAGACCAAACATTTGCTCAGAATGGCTTCAGTTCCTTGGCACACCTGCTGCTTCTGACCCCCCGGAGGCCTTCGGCTCTGCAATAATCAGCACACTCATTAGATTTCATCACGCTCAGCATCTGGACTGAGAACACCTGAGCCAACGGAGGTGCAGAATGGGTTTGACAGTGACGGCACATTTAGACGTGGGTGAAATATACTGACTGAAATATACTGACACAAAGTGGCACAAACGTTTGCATAGACATCCAGAAGACGAATCCCACGGTTTCCTTGTTATTTCGACGCCACCAGCCAGTTGGAATTTTTTTTTCAGAGTAAAATATTGCTACAAATACTGAATTTGTTGACATGAAATACTTAACCGAATATGTCAACCACTGCATGAATGGTAATCATTTAGCTGATTATTTAATCTACCAGCTCAAAATTTCTATTCCAATACTTTTACATTAGCCTATTACATTGCTTATCTTAGCATGTTTTCATACAAAACTTACCCATTAAACGTGTTAAAATTGTCATCATCAACATGTCACAGTAGCGTGCTGACATTAGCATTATTGCTCAAACCAGTGTTGAGTCTACAAACAGACTCGCAGACCTCCGAGTGTGGCTGCAGACCTCGTCTTGGTTGTGTGTGGCACTAAAATTGACAGCATGTGTGTGTATCTGTGCTTTCAGTCAAATGTGTGTCCCTAAGCGATCCAGCAGTGATAGGAGGCGCAGGGAGGCTGTCAGACACCCTCTGCATGGCAGCAGTGTTCCCAGGTCAAACAGAGGGCATCTTTGCCTGTCTGGATATGAGTGTGTGTGTGTGTGTGTGTGTGTGTGTGTGTGTGTGTGTGTGTGTGTGTGTGTGTGTCTGCCAACAGTGTGCAACCCTAGGTAGCTTGCGTCAGCTGCTGAACTCTCCTCAAAAAACCACAAAGCAGTCCGGAGAGGCACAAACTCAGCCAGACCTTATTCTATATATAGATATATTTAGGTTGTGTTAACTGTTCTACTATAATTCAACACAATTGCTGGGGCTAGCATACACAACAAAATGATGTAGTATTACAGCTGATATGTGACATGCAAAATTAAAACCATTGTTTTTCTTTGATGGGTTGAAATAAATGTTTAATTGCGCTTTTGCGGGAATTTTCAATAATGAATCGGGTCTTTTTTCGATCATAAAGACCGTGATGCTTGTTTGAAAAGAGTGTTGTTTTAAGGTAAATTATTTATGGGAAAATTTAAGCTGGCTGTGAGCTGAAATGAGTAACCCTGTCAACGTTTATGCTGTGTGCTCCGGTCCCGAAACGACCACCTGAAGTCATGATATGAAACTCTTTCCATCACGCTCATTAGACCTGATATTATGAGTGCATTACAGTCAACTCAGGGAGACAAAAGACCGGAGCGTGCCAGTCTGAACTACACACACACGTGCACAGCGGCGTTGACTGTAATAATATTCTTTCATAGCCTCCCTCTCCTCTGTGCTCCAATCTCGGCTGTGTTACATCCTTGAAACCGGGACTTAATGGACGATAACTGAAGCCATGCAGCCTCTCACAGCCACTATGGAAACACTGTGAGAGACTTGAAGATTCTCATCGGACCCATTGAGTCGAGACGGAAACATTTTTCACGGCTTCAATGTGCTCGGATGTGCGGTAGTCTCACCTAAATATACTTGCTCGTTAGAGCTCGGGATGAAAAGAAGACTACACCTGATGTAACGATATTGAAAGAGCAACACCTAGATTGATTTTAGAGCAGATGCTACAGGGCGAACATAAGAAATGCCATTTGTTCTTTTCAGTCCTCGGGGCTACTCCCGTCACAAACAGTGGGTGTCACACGCTTTTTTTTTTTTTGTCTTTCTGTTTGGATGTTTATGTGTTTCTACAAAACACTAATGCTGCTATTTATTCTCTGCAGAATTCACACTTACTTGGAGACATGTTTGCTATGATAGTTTAAAAAAAAAGTGGAGGAGATGGAGGAGCCCCCTCCTCTCTGCTGACACAAACCTCTATCTGCTGACCCAGTCTCCCTCTCCTCCTCATTTGCTTCAGATAGAAGCAGTGATGCAAATGTTGCTGCTGACAAGTGTCTGGCTTGGTGATATTTCATGTTTTTTGGGGGGGGGGGGGGTTTGTACCTGAGGGCCAAATCATCAACCTTTTTCTCAGCATCAGTGTGAAGCCTGACTGAGCTGGACTGTATGCAAATTCAATGTGTGACTCCCTGCTTGTAAATTCAGCGTGTCACTCTCCTGGTATAAGCACCCTGATCCAAAAGCAGCAGCAGCAGCAGCAGCAGCAGCAGCAGCAGAGCTTTTAAAAGTTTGCAGCAGTGGCTGAAGGGTTTCACACGGAACAATATCAGCTGTCCGCCGCTCTAGAAAAGACAACAACTTCTTTGTGGCCCGCAACTTCTTGTCTTTTCTTATGGACGGAAAGGATGGATGGATGAATGGGTGTATGCATGAATGTGTAGATGGGGGCATAAACAGCAGAGGCAGGAGGCTGTTTGGCTGCAGCAGATGGAGGAGCAGCAGGTGTCGGGTGGGGAGGGACCGAGGTTCCCATCGTCAGCGTTCCACTATGATGCTCCTTGACAGCACAGGGAATGGATGTGTGGGAGAATGTACTCTCTCCCCATTAGCACATCTTCAGCCCATAACCGCCTCCACTCCAGACTCGCCTTGCTCTCCTGCCTCCATCTCAAGTGGAAGGGGAAATGGAAACAGGTGGGGAAGGTGTTTCTGACTCGGAGATGGTGGTGGAGCCATGTCTTGGAGGTGATGGATGTGTGTGTGTGTGTGTGTGTGGTTGGACTGGTGATGTGTCACAGGGGTCATGGGCTGTGCCATCGTCTGCCTTAATGCAACATTTGTCATCCGATCACACCAGGGTGCATTATGTGACAGCTGCGGAAATTGGATTTTGCTCACATTTCTATCAGGTTTTCAAAAACATATAGAGGGTTTGAATTTTTATTTTCAAATTTAATGATGTGGATGCAATTACAGCTTGAGACTGAAAAGAGGAACATAGCTTTCAGGTGAGAAAATATGCTGAACTGAATCTAAAAAAAGAAATAAAGGCACCAGCTGGCAAAGAGGCACTATAACACTGTGTAAAAGCAGATATCAAAACCATGTCAAAATAAAAAAAATACAGACTGGACTAGTGAGTCCTAAAATAAGGTGTCATTACCGGCTCGTGGGTTTGTGTGAGGAAAATAACTCAACGGCATATGAGTCTGGTTTAGGAAATGACAGGCTGTGGTAAAGACAGTGCAGAAAGCAGTGAAGCCGCTTGAAATGAGGCTGGGAACCTTTGCTCTGGGGAACCAATAAACACCCGGGCTGGTGCCTCAGCAGGACACACTTGCACACACAACTCACACGAACCCGCTTGCCATGGGGGAAAATGAGGGCTGATGAATAGTGTTGCGCGGCACATTACTGGAGACAAACAAATAAGCAGCATGTGTCACGACCGATAACACATATCCCTTGGTGTGGTGCGTACGAGTCTGAGGACATCTTGTGCATACGAGGTGGCATCTGTCTTTCATTAATCCCAAACTACTTCAGTTTATATTAAGAGTCCAGCAACACGCTGCCTCCTTCACACCTTCTCCTCAAATAGTTTGGGTTTTTCCTTCAGCGTGACATGGTACTCTGTACTGACAAAGATGGAAAAATAACAGCATGTTCTTTTAAAGCGTAGTTTCAGATGCGCTAATAAACACCTACCCGCTATGTTCTGAATTATATGGACTCAATAAATAGAAAAAAAAAGCCACACCTGATGTTGAGACTCAACATGTTTCCTCTGGGCTTTAGAATAGAACGCTTTATATTCTATTTATCATCTCTGGAAGGCTTTCCAGGGGCAGTTTTTCGAGTTTCTGAAATGGAATCCTCCTTTTTTTTTATATTACCAAAACAAAAACTGGGAACATTTCAGATATTTGGCTGCAAAACGATTAGACACGATTACATACTTGATCCCATTGACACAACTCCTGTGTATGAAGCGGCTTATGTTGTGTTCTGTCAACACTATTCACAAGTTGTTGTTTTTACACTGACCAGCGAGTTCTGTGTCCTTAGAATGTAATGAAATAATATCTAATTACCAACCCTTCAAAGTGTGAACGTAGGAAAATAACTTTCTTCATCAAGAGTGAGAGTTTTAACAGATGGAATCATTTTGGATTGTAATACACTTAGTAAGTTTCAGGAAGTGTATTAGAGGAAAGCCATTTGGGGCCAAAATATACAGAAGAAAACATCCTATGACAAGGATCATTTGTTAGACTGTGATATTTTCTGTTAACAGAATGTGAAGCTAATCAATATATTAGCAGCATTATGAATATTAAAAGGTATGTTGCCATCTTTTTCCTCTATATTTCTATCTATCTGCATTTCTCTCTCCCTCACATTTCCACACAGTGTTTATATTCACGTCTCATACTATATTCATGAAGATATTACTGAACCAAAGCATGAGATCCGAATGAATGGACCATTTATTCAATATGCAGTGAGACTATGCATCATTAATGAAAATTACCATTCTAATTGATGAATGACTATCTTCCTATAATGAAATTATGGGGTGAAAAGCTAAAGAGTTATTTTAGGAGAGGAGGATAAGGTGCATTTGTGGTAATACCCTTTTTTTATCATAAAAGATAATAGGCGAGCTCTAATTGGAGTCTTGATGAGGACACTACAATAGGTCCTCCCTCGAGAAGGGATTTCTGGGGGTCTATCATTTAAAGATAGGCCCACCATTTCGCACAGCTTTTAATTGAAATCCTGCGAAAAAAATAAAAAGGAAAACTTAATAGCTTTCGCCTGAGCACTCAACCAATCACAGAGATAGTGGCACCCATTGACTTGGGTAATTATTTCTGAGTTTAACTCTTGTGGGCAGTGAGCAATCGTACTTAGGAGCCCCGGCTAAATAGTGGAATATGTCATGTTTGGAGGCTTGATGCAGCGTTGCTGTTTTTTTTTATAATGGATGCTAATTTGTGTTGATATTTGAGCTGATTTGATTGGAGGGTTTCCACCACGCTGCGAGAAGAGAATCAAGAGAGATTGCACAGTGAGCCCAGCTCTCTCTCTGACAGGGTTTCACTAAGATGGATGACAGTGATCTATGTCTGGGTGTGTAATTTAATCACAGGTCTTCTCTGGCTGGGGGAGTACAGTGGAACCATTATGAGGATATTAATGTATGCAGATTATTGGCTGGATGTCAGCAGCTGGTTGCCTTGACGAAAGTCACCAGGGATTCACAGCTGTGGCTTTGTGAGCCCACTGTGATCTAGCAGCTATAAGGGACTCTGACTGACAGGTGAGCTGGGGGTGGATACAAGCTATTTGTGTATTCTGACAGTACCTGACTGTACCATGGAGTTCACACGATTACTGTAGCAAGCAGCATCAAGCCAGGAGCGAGCTAAACCATCTGCAGCATCTAAATCTGTCTGTATCATCATTAGTTCAAATTTAGCTCCACACAGAACTGCCAAATGGGGTCTATTAAATATGCAACAACAAAGTAACATTATGTTGCATTAAAGGAAAACCTGAGCACCGAAGTATAACCCTTAAATCGAATGTGGATATTTCTAGTGGGAAACCTGAGCACCAGGAGAAAAACCCACGTAGAAAGAAGGGGAAGGAGGGGTGGATGGGAGGAGTCGTGAGGTAGATGGATGTGGAAAAAAATTCTCATATTTAAAAAAATATCACTTTCGAGTTAATCAGTTTGTCTGCCAATGATATGAGAGGAACACAACTCTCCCTCCCAACTCCCTTAGTCTTGGGAGTATTTGATCAGCCTCCACTGAGCTAAACTAGCTTAGCTAAACTAAGATGGTTACCATGGTGAACATGTTGGCACTGAAGCATCGCCATTGCGAGCATGTTAGTATACAGACATTATGATTTAGCTTGAGCACAGCCTCCAAACGCCTAGACGCTACTCACTGAAGACTTTCAGTCTTGTTTCCTAAATTCAGCCTACACTCATCAATTGCAACGTCACGTTTAAATTATATTTAATTCAAATCCGTGTTCAGCTTTTGTCGGCTAAAAAGGCATTTAGAACGGCAATTAGTGATCAAAACCTGCAGCTTTCCAGCGTGAAACTGACAACTCTTGAATTATGCTCCCTGTATTGAACAATTTTGCAACACGGTACCTTAAACGTGATAAATGTTGAAAAAATCCTGTCTCTCTTTATTTCACCATTATTTGTCTTGGGGAAAAAATCCCCCCGTTACCAGCAGTCGTTCCTCCCACCACCACCACCACCAACAACCTCTCTCTAAACTCATCTTTCTTGCTCTCTGAGTACTTATTAGAAGAACAATCATAGTTATATTTAGCCCGCTGTTTCGAATATTCTCAGGGAACGTCAATCTCCAGTGAATTTGAGGAGAACCTTAATATGGGACAGGAGGTGAAGGCTATTCATTTCTAGCTCAGCAGCTGAGTCGTCATAGCGTCTGATGGCTAACAGGCTGCAGGGAAGCGAGTATGGGATAAGAGGAACAGGTACAGTCTGACAGACAATAATTATTCATTTTTAGCTAGCAACTCCCTGCAGTGAGAAGGTCTAAAATACAACACATCAAACAGAAGAAAGAGCAAAACAGATTCTTTTAAATCTCCAGAGGCCGCTGACAACATTGCTATTGATTTAATATGTAATAAAAACACACTGTGTGTGGTTAATTTCACTGTAAAAGCATTTTGGTGTGTTTTTAAATAGCTACGCAATGTTGTTTCCCCCAGTAGACGCTGGAATGGAAACGGGGACAGTGAAATGTCAAAGTCTTATTCTAATCTTTCCATTTCCATATTTTCACGCACCTGGGAATACCAGCGCAGAGCTCACCTCATCGTCATCTCAGCTGTCTGTTTTCTCTCTCTCGCTCTCCACAGTTTCATCCGAATTTCAGATTCCCCATTTTTCTCTAATCACAAAATGTGTGTTGTGTTTGTGTTCCACTTACAGAGATTGTGCAGCTGTGGGTTTTGATGGAGCAGGTGATCCCTCCGGGTAGCTCCCCGTCTCCAAGCCCGGAGATGAGGCTGCAGCGGCCTTCTGACTGATACAGTGGATCCCTCACAAAATCACACAATAAAGGGCATTGGCACACACACACACACACACACACACACACACACACACACACACACGCACACAATTTAAATAAAGATAGACCACAGCTATAGTTTGCTTCGTCCATAGCAAAAAAAAATACACTTCTATTGTACACATGATTGAATGGCATGAGAACCAGTGCAGTTCACGTTTTGTCATTCATTAATTACCTCACATGAAGTGTGCTTATCACTATAATACACACAGACACACAAAGATATACAATGCATTAATAAAATAGTGACCATTTTAATTGTTCATCCCCCCAAAATCAGACTATGGACATAATAAAACTGTCCACCTGAGCATAGTGTGTTTAGTGAGTATTTATCATATGTAGTGTAAATAATAGAGACATATTATGCTCATTTTCAACTTCATACCTGTATTTTGGGTTTCTACTAGTTGTTTATATGCTTTCGTGTTCAAACAAGTCTTTATTTTTCTCAATACACCTGCATACACCCTGTTTCTGAAATGCTCCGTTTTACCTTGAATCCTTGAATTTTATCCGAATTGCATTGCTAAGCAACAGCTGGGGTCCATGTTTACTGCCTGTCAGCTGATGACAGGGAGTAAAGTAGACAGGGGCTGCAGTCGCGTTCACTGAAACTGCAAATAAAGTGGGACACATTCAGAATGTTTTAAACTGTAATGTTGTCAACACATTGTGTTCTTGTGACATCACAACCGTACGGAAATGCTGTGCGTTTTTTTTCCACGGATTGAGTGTGTTTTGATACCTTTATATGAAATATTTATACAGCACTTAGGCTTGGTATTCACGAGAAAAGACATGACGCGAATCTGCTTTTCAATATACGGGACCTTTAAATGCCTTCTTTGAGGCTGACTTAATGATGTATAGAGTGGAACGTCGAAGCACCGCTATGCATCTGCCTAGTGTACACATCCAGCTCATATGTCTCTGTGCTCCAACGGTGCCTGGTTAATGACATTTTGTCTTTGTCTCTGAAGGGACTAATCAAGTCTTCACGCGTCTCTGTTCTCTCTGCTTTGCTTCACTGCATGTTGATTGTATTGGGTGCTTCCTGAATGCAGCGTCCGGTTGTCTAGCTGCTTCTGGCCGAAGAAGAATTTGTCTTTCTCCACTGCGTTGCATCTGTCTGTGGTTTTCTCAACTGGGCAGCGTGCCTCGGACAGGCACACAACACAATAATTCTCTCCGAGGTAGCAGCCTCCTCGCCAAAGGCGTTTGGACGGTCCTGCTTCCCATCTTGTCTATAACAATGAAGTGCTATGGTTTGGTGACATGTGGAAGGAAAAATCACATTTATTTGAATAAAAACTGACGGCTAGGTGGTCACGTGTATATGTGTGTATATTTGAGCTCTCCTGTTGCTGATCTGATGACCTTTGTGTCCTCTCTGACCACGCACTTTGACTTCACACTTAGACTCATCCGCTAATGCAGAAAGCCATTATGTGACTGTATTGATCATGCTAATGAAGCAAAAGAGCAACGTATGCAAGCAGACGTGGAGGTCAAGCAATGACACAATTGACGGCTAAGTGACAAGGACAGGAGAGGTTGTGTGAGTGTGTGTGTGCATCTGTTAAAACAGGTTGACTGGGGGATAAAACACACACCGATTGTTTGCCATAGGCCAAATTCAGCGCCATCCTGCACACACCCAGCAAAGTTTCAAATCTTATTCCTGGAAATGAATGTGACTTTTATTTAAGACTCCTTGTTCTGAGACGGCAGTCAGCAGATGATATGTTATGGTTGACGGGTGATGGATGCTGTCACCTTGTGGTGTCCCTGCTGGGATGGAGGGGAAGGCGGGAGGGATAGCGAGCGAGAGTTATCTCCACAGAGTTCAGAAAATGTGAAACGGCGGAAACAAAAATGTCAGAGCTGGGAATTGTGAACAGACGGCAGCGCAGGCACGTGGCGGCGTGCACGTTTTGTATGAGCGTGGTGGGTGCGAATGTCAGAGGGGAGAAGTGTTCTTCCCCCATGCTACAGATAAATCACATCTATCAGACAGACTGCCGTATAAGACATGAGATACGACGGAGAAGCGCCACACATCTGCTGTTGCTTCCCTCCGCTCGGGAACATTGCCCTCCTGGAGCTACAAAGCTGTAATTAGAATCATAAAACTTACTCCAAGTCCGTTAGCATGACCCCCCTGGTGATACAGATCTGTAATCAGCATTTATATACCTGACTTTATGTGCCTGACTGTATTACTGTTGGCAAAAAAAAGATATTTTGTTCTATATACGCTGCAACTCGAAGTGTGACATAGTTATAAAACAAGTGCTGGATTATCATAAGAGCATGACACTGATTTACCAGCTGTGTGCGGCTGCACATTTCTTTTCAGACATCGAATCATAACAATATGTATTGAGTTTTTTGTTTGTTTTGGTTTTTTTTTTTGGGGGGGGGGGGGGGGGGGGGGGGATTGGGAAGCAGACTGAACATTTTACCAGATGGCTGTAAAATTAACTTCTCTTCCCTTTATTTGTTTAATTTTGCAGCACGGCAGATTGGAATTTGAAATTTGTGATGATTTCTCGCACACAAATTGTTTGTTATTTTATGTAATTTGCATGCACAAAATAGTCAAATGAATAAGTAATACCGTTTTATTATCTAATTTGTTTGATTTAATAACTTTGCGCTTGAACTACTCATGATTTATGGTGATAAATAAACCTGTAATTACTGATTTTTTTTGTAAACAGAACAGGATTTAAATTTATAGTGTGAACTTGTCAGCAAATAGTTCCCCGTTTACACAGTTTATAACAAACTGTCGCTTGAAATGAATCCAAATTCCCAACTGATTACCATGGTCCCATACAGCCCCAACACATTTACAGAGTAGTTAGTCAGTAAATCTAACGACTGCACAGGGAGAGTAACATTTGTGCAGCTGACATCCTTGGACGTTGTCCTCACATGCCCACAAAGCATGAATGAAAGGAGAAGCTCAGCAAGAGAGAGGAGGGAGCTGATGGATGCTAGTGGATTCCTGCTGACTAGCAACATGAACAATAAAAGGCTCATTGCCGAGAACAACTCTTCACACACACACACACACACACACACACACTGGGCTGAGTCACACCTATGGCTTGCTACTCTCGGGTCAGACTACCGGGATAAATAGACTCATTGTTACCTTTCACTTTGAGTTCATTTAGATTTCACACTGACTCATGAAAAATGAACCGAGTGCTGTAAACACGGAGTCACATGGACTGAAACGTAACACGTTTTTCCGTCGGCCTCGTCAGCACACAGCTCAACACACAGTAGCGAGAGAGCTGATGCTTGAATTTATCACGGCAGCCACTTAATCATAGTAGAAATGCACTGGTGCAACTTCATTCCACTACTGACGAATGTTTACTGACACTGAAAAATAAACATAGTAAATACATAAAAAGTCAAAATGTTATTAATGCGATAGCACATACTTTACAGAGCAGATCCAACGGCGGCTTGTGCCCTCTTTTATGTGAGCGTGATGGGCGTTGGTGGAGTTGGTGGAGACTGAACTGCCGAGGCCCGCTCTGTATTAAAGCAAAGACAGGAGGCTCAGCGAGATTTCATCAGATCCTACGGATGAAAGAGCCCATTTGACAGAGAGGTTTAAGAAACCTCCCTAATTTAACACAACCTGCAAAACTAAAGTGAAACTCGATAGAGCTATTTACCTATTCTGTTTAGTCATACAGTAACACTCCCATAAGAATCTGTTGCTGCCCTCGATCGAGAGCAATCATTTCACCTTCAAAGGATTAAATGCTTAATTGATTATTAGCTCAGCGATTTATTTACTTAATATTTCCCACAGATATAAAACACCTAAATGCACTGTGACTTCTTCTTGGAAGTAAATAAAGCCATTGATTGGTGTGACGATGAAATCCCTCCCCACAGCATAGTTTGGCTTTCCAGTTAAATCACAGTCATTTTTGTTGTATAGCTGAAGAACTGAGCACAGCAATGTTGACTGCAACTTTCTCTAAACAGTGTTCACTTGGAATTTATTGATATTTGCAAGGGATCAGTTCGACGATAAAGCAATTAACGCTATCTTTTGCCAGAGATGTTGATCTTTTACACAGAAACGCTGCTCTAAACTGTACAAATTATTTACTTCTCATTCTTTAAAAAAAGACCACTATGTGATTAACACCAATGCTAATTGTGACTTCATGTAGTAGTTAGTCCACTTAAAACATCGAGGCATTGAGGCGATAATTGACTCTTTATTTTGACAATAGCATAAGGAGCACTATATTACTATTGTAGTCAGCTCTAGTCGGATCTAATATGCTGAGTTTGCCTTGCCAATAATAATTCTCAGCAGTGAAAGCTGAATTTAAATTGAGGGAAAGGTGGGGAGCGGGGGCTGGGGGGATTCAGAGAGTCTAAAGGAAAGCCTGACAGTGTATGGCACCCTGAGGGACTCCAAGCTCTCTTTTATTCATACTAATTAGCTTCTCACTAAATTAACTTCCTCTTCCATAATTTGCAGAGAAAGACATTTCTAATGGGCACCCTCCCTGAATACAGACACACACACACACACACACACACACACACACACGGATGAAATCTAATTTAAATGTGTACATGTGTGCATATGGGATGTAACACTGATTATGTATAACAGCAGTCCATTATTGTTCTGTCATTCCCAGTTTGCACTTATTTGCTAACAAGGTCTTTTAGATGAGCAATATTTACACAAATGTGTTTTGCATCTTATAGTAATGCCTCCTGATGAATTTTGCTAATTTCCTACCTAACTGTGGGTGAGATGTTGAAAACCTCTCGCCGAAAAGACATTTTACTGAGCAAGATGCAATTAAGTGAATGTTTATGTTTGCACTATAACATTTAACTTTAATGCATTGGTACATTTGTTTGTAAAACAGCCTACAGCTAGGATCATATGGAGCTCATCAGACACAACATTTATTATTACAATTTAAATTAAAATGAAATAAATGTAATGTTAATTTGATAATCATTCATGAATCTACAATTAACAAGACCTTTCTGCAGTCAGTGGCGGAAGAAGTACTCCTTTACTTAAAAATATTCAAAAAAAAAAAGACAAATTAGGTCCTGAATTAAAAACGTTACTTAATTAAGACGGTATTTTCAACATGTACATAAAGTAAAAAATGTTACAGTGTGATATCATTATTGACTATTCTGGCTATATCACTAGAGAATACATGCATTTTAGTCTTTACTTTGAATATTCAGTAGTATAATAGGCTACTGCATCATATCATATAAGCATATCATGTCTTTTTATTGTAGTAGAAGCCACGTAAAGTATGTCAACGTTGAGCTTCAGTACAGTACTTTATTAAATATACATTCCACCACCGACTGCAGCAGTGAGGTTTGTTTGCAAAGATGTCAAAGAAACTGTCAGATTCCTAAATCTTGGCTCAGACAACACAGCCGCGAGGGAGCTGATAGCCAGTGAGAAATACACAAATAAGACACTGGTGAATTCAAACAAGTGTACGAGCACAACGTTGAACATACACCACAGTAGCTGAATGGACACCGGTGCAGGTTGGAGGGCCAAACAAGAACAGTTTGAAATTTAAAACCGGGAAGAGTGCTGAGAAGATCAGAGAGAATAAAGAGGGAACGCGATCCCTTTGGCGGGGAGCTTTCTGGAAGAAAGACACAGTCAGGGTCTCGACTGTCTGGGGGAGCGAGTCAGCAGGAAGGGCGGCTAATGTGGAAAAGACAACGTGATCCCCAGCATGAGGCACGAAGACGAGAAATATTTACATACTGTAGGGACTTGTACATGTGTACATGTGTAGAAAAGAGTGCGAGTGGCCATGAAAACATGAATACAATGGTGTGGATGAGTGTTGGGAGTATGCAAGGTGGAATAAGATATCCAAACAGATGAATGGATGAGGAGCTAAAACCAGACCAGCCAGTCAACTTCAGATACACTTGTATATGTCAGCGCCATGACCCACAGAATAAAGGTCCTGGCCTACATGCTCTCCCAGGGTTCCCCACAGGATTCTTCCAACGATCCAAACACATGCAGCTCGCTTTTTCTTGTAACTTTTGTTAATAGTTCACTGAATTTCAAACAACTCTATTCATATCTCGTGGATAATGCAGAACCACATTACATATATTGATATGGCTGTATAAAATTATACTGCCGTTATGAATTATTAACAGTAATTCCTGTCTTACTGGTAGGAACAGATCATAATGTAACATTGCCAACACTGTTTAGAGGCACATAGTGTGCATAAAGAAAAAATAACGGAGCACTTAAAGGATTTATATTTTTGTTTTCTTCACTGCTGATTACAGTAATTGTGCACGCACGTACTGCATATTAAAGGGATCGCTCACCTTTACTCAAAAACTTTCTTTGCATTGCAAATACTAAATGGGCATCGCATTTTTCAATTCCTAACTTCTAAAAGCTAAATTTGAGGACAGACTGTCATGAATAAGCAGATACAGTGGTATTTAAATTTTTTATTTAAAAAATCTGTTGTCTGACCTCAGAATTCCACAGCAAAAAGTGGTGAAGGTTCACTTCCTCGCTGACAAAGAAGAGGAAAAAACTTGCACGCGCATAACTGAAGAAAACTTTCGTGTTATGAGACGTTAACAGGTAACATCGGGTTAAGGTGTTGGTGGCTTTGAATCGAGGTTCTGGATCCGTGAGCTACCGACAAATTGAAAGCTCAACAGATGTCGGAGGACCCTGGTAACTTTTAATTTGGCAAAAATGAGCAGCCAGGTTTAACTTCCTTAAGATCCATCATGTAGGAACAAAAACCTGACCTCCACCGCTGTGAATTCTGGGCATCTCCATTATGAGGAATCAGCAAAGGATTTATTCTCCCTCCAACGTGGCCCCGTCTCAGACCCCCTTCTCTCTTCTGTTCCTCCGTCTCTCATTTTTCATATCATACTGTGGGTGGATGGTGTTGGATAACTTCCTGGCATCTGCTTCATGAATTTTTACTCACAGACTTATATGGTCCAACATGCCACGCCGAGTAAAAAAACCCCAGCTGGTAAACATCCCGACCTCTGTCTTACAGATGTTGATGACACAGAGCCACACTGTGGTGATGAAGCTGCGTTGGCTCATTATTCTGTAAATGTGCTTCCAGTGAACACACGGCAACATCCGTGCTCATGCCCCAGACACTCAACCCCAACCCCGGCTATCCGTCAAACCACACGCATACACACACCCACAGACCTTGGCTGGCGACCAGTAGCCCACAGGTCACAGATGTCTGTATGTGAGGGGGTGACAGTAATGAATATTGAGTAAGTAGAGTGATGTCTTAGCCATTCTGACTCATATCCCGTCTCTTACCCCCCCAAGCCGTATACCCTCATCTCTGAGCCAACCCCTTCCTCTTCCTCCAGATGGCAACCTTTGGTCCCTCCGGGGCGCCAGAGTCATCAAGCAGGAAGGATTTCCCAATTATTAGCTTCAGTGTCACTGAAAATGGCTTTCGCTGTTGTTACCAGCAAAACAACAGACTGGAAACATCAGTTTCCTGCTACATTGGCAGAAAACAATGACATTTTAAAGACCGATAATTATTAGTCAACGCCACAGTGATCTTGTATCACTTTGACTGGTAATTACGGTTTTTGTGGGATGCTGTGTGACTTAGAGCTTGCAAAGTTTTCAACACGTGCCGTATTCACAAGGTCTTGGATTATTTGCCCTAAACTTTATTCAGATTCTATGAATACGATCATCGCCATTCAACGATTATCGAGTCCACACACCTTTTCCCGAGGTCGTCACCTCCTATTAGACCAGTCCTCCATGAGCCCTAACCTCTGTCCAATAACTGGACCCACTCCCTGTTTTCAGCTTTGTTAATTACATTCTGTAATAACCTCAGCCACCGGCTGTAAATAATGCCAGTATCACTTTGAAAAATACAGGGCAGAGAAAATGATCAAAAACCCTGGAAACGACACAAGTTTGACTCTGTTACGCAACACAAGGTTGCTGGTTTCTGGTGCTGTTTTTTATGCAGAAATCCTTCGGGTCTGTACAAGGCTTTTCCACTCCCGTCGGACTGCAATTAGGCTGGTTGGAGTGATGTGGTGCCAGAGGCCTTAGTATGAGCTACTTCACACAGGTCCTCAGAGAAATAACAGAGCTTACCTCTCTCTAACTCTTTCTGTCTCACTCAACACGCTGTCAGCCCCTCTCTTTGACTTTCTCTCTTTTCCTGTCTCATCATTTACTGTCTCTCTGTTGTGCTCTCATTCGGGTCTGTCTATCCCCTTCTCCCTCTCTCTCCCGGTCCCCCCCTTTTTTTGTTTATGTCGTTATTTCAAGCTAACTGATTTGAATAAACTGCCAGGGTTTGGAATGAATTATTGATTACGGTGCAGACTTTTAGAGGATGGATAAACTCCTGTTAATCACGCCTTGCAGTAGGTTACAGTTATCTTTTAATTAGCAAAGGGAAATACCACACCAAATCATTAATGCACCATTTCCTGTCATGACTGCTCCGGTAAAATACAAAATTGAACTTTATTTCACACTTTTCAAATCACTCCTCCTGCTTCCTTGCTTGTTTGAATAGATCTTTGACCTGCGTCTTTGTTCTTCACACACAAACAACACGTCAATATTTACTGAAAACAAGTTTCTCTTTAATACTCATTTTTGTGTTCTGCTCTTGAAGAGATGTCAGGCTGCACCTCCGTCACAGTAATATGAATCCCGGAGGGAGTTATTTTGTGTTTTATAAACACGTGTTCTTTTTTTTTATTATTATAAAGGGAGTCTCAATTGCGTGTAAAACAGGTGACAAAACAGCCCAACACAATCCCGTCTTCTTTATTAAGCTTCTTCCCTGCACGTATCCCTCTCTTGGCTTGCATATATTACCCGTATTGTCGAATATGGCCTCATGTTCTTATAAAGTACATTAGATTCTTTCAGCTATTTCCTCCGGAGACCGCAAACATTGGTTTGATATTCCAGGACACTAGGATTACAAATGCCTCAGCATCTCTCCTAAGACAGTACATCGAAATATTTCCAGAGCGCAGCCTAACAAACATCCTTTACATTTTAATTTAACCGGGTCTGCTCTTTTTTTGCACCAAGCTGTTTTGCTGCATGCTAGAGTGTCTTCAATTTATTCAAAGACTACAGCTTAATTTCCAGTTGCCATTGATTTCTAGCCCTGCCACAAGGCAGAGTAAAGAGTCTATTGATTCCCGCTCTCCCTTCCTTCGCACCCCCTCCCTCCCTCTCTTCACCCTCCTCTCTGGCCAGATGACGCACACTTGTGGTACTTTGGAGGGTGGGAGAAAAAGATGAAGGGAGACATGACAGGATGTAAGGAGGAGGGGGGGGGGGGGGGCAGCAGGAATGGTGGAAACCTAGTGTGATGAGGTGGGAAATATGGCAGAGGAAGAGAGAGTGGGAGATGTGATTGTGTGGTATTTCGTATCTGAAACCTACCTAATATGCCATATATGCTATACCTTAACCCCATGCCACAGGTAAATAAATATACGAATACACAAGCATAGACAATACTATTGTTTTATTACCCCTCTGGTATTTTAAACAGGGAAAGAAAGTAAGTTAAGTAATATAGATCTATTGTGGTTACCCATGATGTGATAATATAGGTGCACAAAACATCATAAATCAAGCCACAGTCTGGAATAATGCTCGCAGCCAGCTCTATGTTCTTACTGTATGTTATTGCAGAACATTGAAGCTAGCACAGAAAAATCAACCAGGCTCGACTGACCTCAAAGACATTCTCTGTTTACTTTCCCTCCGCTGGATGAGAGCATTGCTGTTCCTTTAGTCGAACACAAAGGTAAATTATTGAAATATGAGCGTGGCGCAAAATAATTTAGTTTCATCACGGTTTAGAGCATATGAGCTGTAATATGAAACAAAGATAAATCAAACAATAGACAGGTTCACTCCTTGGCGACAACAAGGACTTGCTTCTTGAGTTGTGGGCAAGTCAACAGACAGAGACACTGATTGGATAAGGGAAGGTCTATTTTAGGATGGATAACTATGGTAAATCTGTGTCTGTGTGTGTGTGTGTGTGAGACTCAGACCCTATACAGTCAAGTACAGCTACTCGCCCATTAATGGGAAACTTATCTCTCTTGAACACACGGCGACCTTCACTGACCTTCACCACCAGCTAATTGGCGTAGGCAGGCTTTTGCTTTTACAAGGCTCTAGTCAAGTTTGTGTGCGTGTGCGCGTGCACACCGGCGCTTTCAAACACCTGCACCTGCATCCTGTGCCAATTACCTCACTTAACCCTCTGCTGACCTCTTTCCCCACCTCCTCTGTGCAGGAGCACCACTTACTGTGAAGCCGCCTCCTCCTCCTCCTCCTCCTTCTTTCTTTTATCCCCAGTCTGTTACCTCTGCCAGTTCCAGCCCCTCCTACCCCAATCTGTTTTCATTCATTCCCCTTTTTTTCTCTCTGTGTGTGTGTGTGTGTGTGTGTGTGTGTGTGTGTGTGTGTGTGTGTGTGTGTGTGTGTGTGTGTGTGTGTGTGTGTGTCAAGGATGCTTGAATGGAGTTTTTGTGCATGCGTATTCAAATCTAACTTAGGGTCAGAAATGAACAGAAACTCAACTTGAGAGGCCATAAAAACAGACATTGCATTCAAAAGCACTCAAATGCACCTCTTGATGAAATGATATGTCGAGTATTCACGTGTGTGCAGTGTCCCCGGTGAGCAAAACCGAGATGTTTTGTTTTTTTTAAACTGATCAAACAATTGAGTTCTCTGCCTGTGGTAGAAAACGGTTTGGCTTCATGCAGCCAACAGCAGCAGCAACATAGTGCTGACCCTATGCAAACACATAAAGTGCCATCAAAAATCAAAAATAGAATGAAAAAAACCAGTGCCACCCTCTTCTCTGACACCTGTTTCCAAATGTGAGTTGTAATGATTTTCAAAGATGCCACAACAGATCTCAATACAAAAAAATAAAAAAAGGGAGGTTTATTCTTACCCTTCAGGGTGTTGTGTTCCTACATCTCTGTGTAATGTATACTGCAGAGTGCTGTCACTACTGTAAATCTTGATTGTTTCCAATTTGTCCAGCCAGTCTCCGTCAGCACGTTTGACAGTGAGTGTCGACAGGAATAAGAAGTACAAATCACGCGAGCGGCCGGACTTCATGTTAATTAATTGTTTTAATTGTTTTCCCTTCAGAAACAGGAAATGATCAAAGTTAACGCAGCCAAACTCTTGCTATATTGTGCGTCTCCCTAATGGGAGAGAGAAAACACTACAAGTCTCTTCAGAACCCTGTGAATTATTCAGCCCCACCTCGGGCCATTGTCTATTGATGTTCCTACAAACTTAGCCCAATGCACAACTGACAATCCTGACACTCGCCACATCTTACAGCCCCCCCCCCAATCATCACTATTTTATCATGTGGATGTGTCTGTTTTAATATTCATACCAGTGAAAGCAGATCAAAGTGGGGTGTGCACCGATATAATTTGATATTCTCCCCCAGATGTTGTAAAACATTGCCGGGTGATTAGCATACTCTGGATGGAACTAAACATAATAATCATTTTATGAGGCTAATACATCAGCGCTTCACTATTACAGCACATTAAAAGATACAGCTACTGGCTAAACATATGTTCCACTTATATATGCAAAAGGTAATTGAGAGAGTGAGAAAGCCTTAAACATTTTAATGATGGAAGTTTCCCGGCACATTCTAATGAACCAAAAAGCACCGAAAGCCCACTCTCCGGCAATCCGGCTTCAAATATCCTTTTATTTGATTTCTACGGGCATTGCTAGATCATTCTCTGATGCTCGAATGGTCAAGCCCCAGTCATTAGTATTCTCTCCACTCCACCATCTGGGATTGGGTTTTTTTTTACGCTGCCTGTTCAAAGCATTTGCTTAATGTTCACCAAAAGGCCAATGTGTCTCTGCTATTGAGTATAAACGCAACATTTAATCTGGCACCTCTTTCTACTCCTACTTCCCAGCCTCCCGCGCTGAACAGCCCACTAGCGGTGTAATGTAAAGCAGAGCTGGAAACAGGGCGCTCTTTTCTGCAGGTCAGATGAAAAGCACAGATTGGAGCTGAACACGTGATGGTGGAGTTAGTCATACCGTTAGCATATTTATTACCTCGCTGGCCTGTGCCTGGTTGAGGGCGAGCAGCTGCGTTTCAGGATGTCTCTCTGCAGGTGCAAAGCCCACACACACAAACACTACGGACAGGAAATTACAGCCTCACCTGGGCCAGCAATCACCTGCGCTCCGTCCTGACTCAGCTTGGCTGCCCTGTGGGAGAGAAACCCTCCGCAACGGTTCTCACACAAGCCCCTCTTCCTTTCTCTCGCTTTGTCCAGTTGTTCGCCTTATTTTTCTCTTCCTCCTGATGCTTTTCTTAGCGTCCTCATTGTCCCACCCTTAACCCGACTGCAGGTCTCGACAGGCCACCTTTGTTGGAGTCAGCACTTATAATGTGGTACACACACACACACACACACACACACACACACACACACACACTCTCTCTCTCACAAACACAGCACACACAGCATTCAGTATTTGTGGATATAGATGACCTTGGAGCAGTATGGAGGCCATGCCTCTCAGGGTGAGAGCAGAAAAATGGCTACTATATCTTTACATAACAAATAGTTGTTTGCTGCTATATTAATGGCTGGACTCTTGTATATTGCACTTTTAACCGTCACTGCTTTTGGACCTTGTAAATAAAGACACTAATAAATTAACAAAAGGACACTTCTGACTCCAGTATAAGTAAAATTCTGGCTGTAGCAATACAGTATCAGACATTGAGCCCACAAGTGCAAAGTTAATTACTAATGATATTAAAAGAAAATCCAGCTTTATCCTCAGCTTTGACTTGTGGAAGTACAGCACATGTGTTGCTGGTATTGATTAAGAACCCATTTCAACTACTGCAGATGTGCAACATTATGGTCATTCAGTGCAGTGAAAAAAATATATAAAGGGATCATTTAATGTTCCCATAAGAAGTTGTTTACAGTTCAAGCATATATTTAACTGTATGAGCTCTTATGGCAAACTTCCATTCCAAACCCCCTTCTTTGTAATCTATATTTGTAAAGAGCCTACAGCAAACTGCCCCTGGGCTTTATTAAACTGCAATCTCACTAACTGTATATGTGTCATAAGGCTTAGTGGTAGGTATGGGTCGATATGAAAATGTCAAGTCACGATTTTCCTGGCCAAATTAATTGCGATTCATGCTGTTATTCCGTTAATGATCAAAATATGCTTAACACTCTTAAAAATGGCAATAAACCATCAAATATTGGTATCACTTGAAACTTTGTTAGGGAACACATATATTAATTGTGACATCCATAAGAAATGTTGTTTTTTAGTAAAAACATCCTTTTTGTGAAAAATAAATAATTAAAAACAATCTTAAATAAGGCAAGCATAAATCATAAGGTCTCCCTGCATAAATAAATGATCAATACATTTTTAAATATGGCAACATGGTGTGGTCTGATACTTCCTGTTTTTATTTTATCAGGCTCTATTTTTCACTTCTCTACCATGATAGCAAACAGCTTTTTCAAGTCAATCGTGACGAGATGATCCTGACAATGAAAAGTGTTTTTCATCCTGATCCACGATAAAATCTTATATCGTCCCATCCCTACTTGGTGCAGAACCAGCGATGCCTATGTGATCACTAAACTGTTGCACTTTGGACGCAGACAGAACAAAGCAGCAACTGAGACTGAAACTATTCAGACAGTTGAAGGATATTAAGCAGAAAGCGGCTTAATTCTGGAGACATTCTTGAGGCTTAACATCCTCTTTTCCTGAGAGCTTAAATAAGCATAAAAAATACACCTGTTACTTCTGCAGCTACATGTTTAGCGAAGCAATGATCCCAGCTCATGCACACTCATCTTAATTAAGTTACAAATTAAGTTGGGTGAGCTGTAACATGGTCTTTAAGGATTCCTCTAGTATTGATGAAACGTTCTCCTTCGCTGCTACGAATGTTCGCCTGCCATTGTCAAACTAACACCGGTCCACACCGTTGTGTTCCATAATTCACCTCAAACCCAAAGTCGATTGAAGCTCATATCAAACATGATTTGCTAATGAAAAGGGAAATTTCTGACATCAGATTTCAAAAACCTTCACCTGAGAAATGTGGTGGGTTTGGATAGGAACCGTATGTGGCTCTCTGCCTGTATTGTGCAATCCGGTTGTGTAACCTCAGGCTAGTTAAAACAGTGGATTTTCCCTCTTGGTCTCTGTGGGATGAGCTAACTTTATCATTTGTACAATTTATCCTAGACATTTTTTCGAGCTACCAAGTAACAAGATTCTTAATTTCGCTGTTTTCCAAAAATGAGGACAATTACATTCACACATTCGGCCCATGGCACAACAGAAACACAATTTAACAAAGCTAGAATGCCAAATTTGAAAAAATGGACTAATGTCGACCTGAAGTGAAGAAAAGAGAGCCACTTTGTATCATCATCAAAAGCGTACGAGTACCACAGCGAACAGCACAACTGGGTTGTTTTCTTTATTATGCACACGCTCCGCTCTGTGCGTTTAATGGATTGAGCTACAGTTCACGTCTTAAGGCTGCAGAGGATGAGCTCTAACAGTCTGTCAGCGACCTTTCTTGGCTCGCCGTCTGATCAAAGCCTCCACTCAGCAGCACTCCCTGCTGCAGGTCCCAACCCTCCGTCCCTCTCACTTGATGTAGAGGAGAACAAAGGCGAGCCGGAGAAGGACGGACAGAGGAGAGGAGGAGAGACAAGAAAGTGAGAGGAGAGGGAGAACCGGGAGAGGCCGTGCTGTGAGGTCATGTTTGATGAGAACTCTGGATCTCCCGGAGATACACAAAGAGAGAAAGGTCGCCTCAACTCAGCCAAAATAGAAACACAGAGGAGGAGGGCAGAGGACAAAAGACGAGGCATAAGTGTTTGGAAGACTGAGGAGGAGGAAGAAGAAGGAGGAGGAGGAGGGGAGGGAATGAGACAGGAGGACGACCCATCGGACCAGAATAGCAGCTCCAATTAAGATTGGTCACCAGATAAACAGATGCCCTGTGTGTGTGCGCGTGTGTGTGTATGTGCATAAGGTGCATGTATGTCTCAGTGGTTGTGTGTGTGTGTGTGAGCTGAGTCAGTGAAAGTGTGTGTATGTGTGCTCGTATAACAAGCAACCATTCATGCATTTGCACATCTCTGAGCATTCATACAGGTGTGTTTGTGTATGTTTACATGTTAGTGTGTCATCCATGTAAATATGGATACGTGTGTGTGTTGCTGCAGGTCGATGGAGGTGTGTGCGTGCGAAGCGTGTGTTGATTAGTTTGGCAGTAGTTAAAGCCACATCGTGCATGTCCAATTCGACCTTGGTTGCCGTGATTGTCACCGTGGGGATAGTGGCAGACATCGAGGCCGCGAGTGCGCGGTTCATCAGCAGACAGAATGGATATCAAGCTGATCAACTGTGCATGTTATGTCCGTGGGATGAAGATGAAGTGCGATGCCTGTAGCATATGTGAGTAAGTGCAGATGATAGAATGGGTGCAAGGGATGAAGAATGTCAGTGCTTCTCCTCATCTGTTGCTACTGGATACGGATGATCTTTCAGCCTCGTGCAAGGGCGGCGGGGCAGAGTGGCAACTCCCCCACTGTGGCTCCATCTTTCCTTCTCCAGTGTCTCTGTCTATTGTTGTCACCGTCCTTGTCTTTCTGTCTTTTTTCCTCCTTTCATGTCACCAAGTATAAACCAGTAAACCACAGAAGACTAAGGATCAAGATAAGACTGTGAAGAATCCAGCCTATCATTATTTCTTGGACCTGATCAATATAAGACAAACAAGATTAATTATTTAGGATTTCTTCAGTGTGAGTGACTCACCTGGGGCCTCATTTAAAAACTGTGCGTAGGATCTTTACTAAAAGTGTCTGCACGCCCAAAAGCCAAAGTTGGCGTACACACAAAAAAAATCAGATTTATAATGTGTAGCCTGCGTACGCACAGTGTAAGCAATGTTCCCTACAAGTGTGCGTACCTGAATCCACCTCTTATCCCGCATTGTACACGCCCATTTTTACACTAACGGCAAATGCAAAGCACCGTATGCATGCTGATCCGTATATTAATGAGCCGGCATGCGGTGAATCATGGTGACAGGCCAGAAAAGAGCAAAACTTCTCAGAAAATGAGATGGAGACACTTGTTGGGGAGGTGGAGGCCTGGAAAAACATTTTATTTAGTGGCAACAGCAGCGTGAGAACGAACAAAACAAAGCAGTGCGAGTGGCAACATATTGCCGCCGCAGTCGACGCCGTCAGTGAGACAGAGCGGACCAACATTAGCGGACAGGGAAGCGGTCGGGTGCTCACGGATGCCGTACTAAAACTCCAGCGAGACACCGCCAGTGCAATAAACGATGTTGCAGATGAGCTTGCAAACAAGAGAAGTAATGCAAGAACTTTCTAAATTAATAAAAGATTCAGTTAAAAATTGAGCATTGATTGTTGTCTTCCTTACCTAACAAACGCCGCATGACATCACAGCTACATCTGTGTCGCTGATTCCCCTCCAGTCTCCAGAATGTGCGTACGCATGCCTCAGAGTTTGCTTACAGGTACACACACTTTCCCATCGAGTTGGTTTTTATAGATCACAACCTTTGCATCGGAAGTGGCGTACAGATGTTTCCAGCCACGTTTTGTGTGTACGCAAGCTTTATAAATGAGGCCTCAGGGCAGTTAGAGGATATACTGTAATTGTGTACTATTAATTGATTATGTATATCTTTAAATTGACATGCAACATAGTTCATTTAAATGTTTAAAAACGCACAAAAAACTTATACACTCAACAAAAATATAAACGCAACACTTTTGTTTTTGCTCCCATTTTTCATGAGATGGACTTAAAGATCTAAAATTCATTCCAGATACACAATATTACCATTTCTCTCAAACATTGTTCACAAATCTGTCTAAATGTGTGATAGTGAGCACTTCTGCTTTGCTGAGATAATCCATCCCACCTCACAGGTGTGCCACATCAAGATGCTGATCTGACATCATGATTAGTGCACAGGTGTGCCTTAGACTGCCCACAATAAAAGGCCACCCTGAAATGTGCATTTTTTTGCTTTATTGTGGGTCTGGGGACTCAGAACCAGTCAGTATCTGGTGTGACCACCATTTGCCTCATGCAGTGCAACACATCTTCTTCGCATAGAGTTTATCAGATTGTCAATTGTGGCCTGTGGAATGTTGGTCCACTCCTCTTCAATGGCTGTGCGAAGTTGCTGGATATTAGTGGGAACTGGTACACGCTGTCGTATACGCCGGTCAAGCACATCCCAAACATGCTCAATGGGTGACATGTCCGGTGAGTATGCTGGCCATGCAAGAACTGGGACATTTTCAGCTTCCAAGAATTGTGTACAGATCCTTGCAACATGGGGCCGTGCATTATCTTGCTGAAACATGAGGTGATGTTCATGGATGTATGGCACAACAATGGGCCTCAGGATCTCATCACGGTATCTCTGTGCATTCAAAATGCCATCAATAAAATGCACCTGTGTTCTTGGTCCATAACAGATGCCTGCCCATACCATAACCCCACCACCACCATGGGCCACTCGATCCACAACATTGACATCAGCAAAGCGCTCACCCACACGACGCCACACACGCTGTCTGCCATCTGCCCTGAACAATGTAAACCGAGATTCATCCGTGAAGAGAACACCTCTCCAACGTGCCAGACGCCATCGAATGTGAGCATTTGCCCACTCAAGTCTGTTACGGCGACGAGCTGGAGTCAGGTCAAGACCCCGATGAGGACGACGAGCATGCAGTTGAGCTTCCCTGAGACGGTTTCTGACAGTTTGTGCAGAAATTGTTTCAGTAACCAATTGTTTCAGCAGCTGTCTGAGTGGCTGGTCTCAGACGATCTTGGAGGTGAACCTGCTGAATGTGGAGGTCCTGGGCTGGTGTGGTTACACGTGGTCTGCGGTTGTGAGGCCGGTTGGATGTACTGCCATATTCTCTGAAACACCTTTGGAGACGGCTTATGGTGGAGAAATGAACATTCAATGCACGAGCAACAGATCTGGTTGACATTCCTGCTGTCAGCATGCCAATTGCACGCTCCCTCAATGCTTGTGGCATCTGTGGCATTTTGCTGTGAGACAAAACTGCACATTTCAGAGTGGCCTTTTATTGTGGGCAGTATAAGGTACACCTGTGCACTAATCATGACGTCAGATCAGCATCTTGATGTGGCACACCTGTGAGGTGGGATGGATTATCTCAGCAAAGCAGAAGTGCTCACTATCACACATTTAGACAGATTTGTGAACAATGTGTGAGAGAAATGGTAATATTGTGTATCTGGAATGAATTTTAGATCTTTAAGTCCATCTCATGAAAAATGGGAGCAAAAACAAAAGTGTTGCGTTTATATTTTTGTTGAGTGTAATTAGTGTCCAGAGCCCATCTGGCAAAAAAGCTTCTCCTCAGAGAAAACTGATTTCCTCCATCATCAGTAAATGTGTATTATATTATTACCAAGGGAACAGAAAACAGATTTGGTTACCAAGATGTTTTGGTCCCTCGTGAATTGTTGTCCATTGTCAGAAAATCCAGCTGTCCTTACACATACTAGGATGATGTTACGACAGCTGATAAATACACAAAATAAACTTAGTAAAAGGTCAATGAAGACAATATTCTTACACCAGAACCCAAAAAATACAACCGTACACCTTCAAGTTTCTCTTTTACACTGAACTAAGACAGGCTTAACTCGTCGTAAAACACACTTCATTCCAACTAGACAGAAACTAAATAAAACTTCAGCAACTCTAGTTGAATCCTTAATTCACAGAGTTAGATGTGAAAATGTGCCGACACCCTGTTTTCCCCCTGCTGTAGCCCGTGGGAAGCCGCCCCGCTGTAGCAGCTCATTGGCGGCTCTCACTCCTTTGGAGGCAGACAATTAAATTAGAGAAGTACAAAGAAAAATAATAAAATAGTCTTTTCCAGTTTCTCTTTTGGGTCCTGAAGAACATCTCCAGCCCAAACTTTGGTGGCTAGTGATGCACTCGCTCTCTCTGGATTGTGGTCGGCGACAACATCGAACAAAAACTTCCCACGCTGACATTCATTACCGAAGACTGATTCTGTTTCTGTTGGCATCGGAGGGCAATTTGAGCAAAGGCTCCTCCAGTCGGGTGTTCCCATCGGCCATATCCTCCCGTCAGCAGCCTTGCTGAATACGGCTGAATATATAGATGTAATTTTTAGCTCTTCGAAATGTAACACAAGCGACAAGAACAGTTTTTGAGTGGTATCGCGCCCTACATCTACCGAAGCTGGGAGTTCCTCCACTGGGATGAGGAAGAACAACAGACTTTGCAGCAGCACCTAAAAGATGCAGAGATCATCGGAAACGACTGCAGGCGTTTTCACACTATAACCTGGATAGGTGGCCAGAAGGTGGAAAATCCACACATTTTCCTTTGAAATTATAGGTGGGGTTCTAAAAAATTGCACAAAAAATAAATTGTGACTTCAAAATGTCAGTTTCAATGTCACTCAAACACCTTGTGCTGTGTCTCCCCTCAAACAAGATTTCAAGATATATTTGTAACACACACAGTAGGAACATAGTTCACACTGAGCAATGAAATTCTTATTTTGCAGTTTCTCTTCACACAGTGACCTCAAATAGAAAATGTGATGTAAAGAATAAAAATACATACTACAAACTGAAGATATGAAAGTATAACCACATGAACAAAAGAGCAAGAAGTAAGAAGTATTCAGTCTGTGCAGTTTAGCAGAAATATTTGTCTGAAGTTATGGATAAAAATACAAATATAAAAGGATGTTATAGTGCATTGTAGTGCAAATGTGCAAGTATACAGTTCACAGTTCACAGAGATGGTTTGTGGTTGTGAGTCAAACACACAAACAACACAAACACAAATAACTACAACATAGTTAAGTCCGTCTGCCTATCCGAACCTGATCCTTCCCAAAAGTGCCACTTTCCTGGCCTCACAATACACCACCATCATAATAATGGAGCAAAATATCCCCAAGGCAGCATCGAAAGGAAATATTCTACCAGGGGGACACACTAGTTGGTGGTTGACAAGATTAAAGGAAAGCGTTGCCACAGTTATGAGGACGTCCATCTGTGCTGATGGTCTGCAGCATGTTGGTAATTAAAACTACATGTCCCACAGTGCCTACAATTCATTGTGCGTGACACTCGGCTGCACATTCTCGAGCCCAGCCCAGCTTGGGAAGTTGGCGTGGAAATCAAGCTGTAAGCATAAAGCCCTCCATCACATCCACCTGCTAAACGCAAGCTTTTCTTTGGGCCAGACTGAACAAATGCTCATCTTGACTCCTCAGTTTGTGAACTATTTCCTACTTTGATTTCTCTGTGCCTTGACAGTTCCAGCTGTACACAGCTTCCAGCTCCACAACTTAAGAAGACTGACAGGTTTAGGTTTGACGTGTGACACCAGGTGGACACTTCCGGCAAGACGGGTATTTAATGATCTAAAAGCAGCATGTTATAAACATGAACTAATGACTTATTCATGAAAATAAAACGATTGGGAATATGCAAAGCGTTGCTTGACCAGATGCATGCCAGCCATTTCAAATATTTAAGGCATATTGAAATATCTTTTTCCCCCAAATCCTCCTCAGCCATCATCAGCATGACAAGTCTCATTAGTGACTCAGTGTGTGTCGTATCTCCTCCCCTCGGCGCTGGCTTTCACACAGTTCAGATCATTTCAACTTCTTCCCTCTGCAACTTTAATTCCCCCTCTCTTCTATTCCATTCCTCTCTCTGTCCTCCATCTTTGTCTCAGCAGCTCTCAGAGGTCATTTTCTCTATTCTTCAGGGCTCATTGGTCTCAGAAAGGAGTCTGTTCTCACTGCCCACCAGTCTGGGACCTTGAAGACCTGTTAGGTCAGAGAGCTGGTGTAACTTTATTCCCTTTTTAAATGGAGGAATAAAGGGAAGAATGGGTAAAAGGAGTGGGTATGCCCTTCCCTACTGTCCTGTTGTGGACCACAACTCCATGTATCATTTAAATATAGTTCCATTGAGGTTTAGTCTATGAAAAACGTATCTGCATTAAATATACAGGCTTTGTGGTGCGACAGCATGCAAAATGTAATCATTTAGACCTCATAAGTTATGTGAGCGAGTTGATTTGCATACAGATGTGTAATGCAGAGCCCGAACAAAGTGCCTTGTTAATTGAATTAGCGCCGACAGTCCCGGCGGAGAAGTGCTGCACCAGCACTAAGGTTTCACTGTTGCACAGCATGGCAGCGGTAAGAGCCTTCTGCAGGGAGGCGTATATCATATTTGTTCCTCCTTTTGGTCATTTGGGAGGCAAAGCTGTCAGGAACGGGGCTGGGCTGTTCTCACTCTTCACAAGCACCTTTCCTGCAGAAACACTAATTTTCTTCTCACACTCTTTTGCTCACCCCTTGTCCCTGTTGCTTTGGGTAGTCTGTCCACATAGAGCAGGGATATTCAATTATATTCTTCAGTGGGCCACGGACATTTTCCATGACCCACTCGACCCCTTTCTGAACTCGTGAATTAACACCTTTTTTTTCTTTTTTGCTCATTTGTGTTTATTGATGTACACTCCAGATATTACATGTATTCTTCTTCAAACCATAGAATAATACAAATGTATGCTCCTTACCCACTGTGTTTAAAAGTGGGGGAGGAAATATGAGGAATACTGGAAAAAAACTCTACAGCACCTGACCTTTTGGATTAATGAGTCACATGCACTTAGTTAGACTGAGGGTAGTATCCATCAAGACTGGTATTATGACAAAGTGACAGAGGGCGTGAACGTAACCACAGCAACTGACTCTCACTCAAAAAAGTATGGCTGTGATATTGGTATCGAATTCAAGATAATTGGTATTTCAAAACGATAGCGAGACTTTTCTCCTCTCTGTGTGCGTTAGCATGCAAATGTGTGCATTATGTGTCAGACAGGCTTGGATATTGGATCTACTGGATGTTGAATGTTTCTCACAGACGCTTTGAATCCCCAAAAAATGCTATTTGGGACAGCCCTTGTTAGCGTGGAAATGCTCTCGGTCTGAGCCCCGCTCATCCACTCAGCCCCGATCCTCCATCAACCTCCAACAGACCATCCCTCTCTCACCTCAGGCACTGCTCTCACCTCCCTCGCTCAGCCGTGTTAGCCATTCACACTTGGCCTGTGAAATCACACTCTCTTCACAGGGGCTCTCCAACACGCCACACTCTCTCTCTCTCTCTCCTGCCCTCCCTCTCTCTCCCCCGCTGTCTCTTTGAATTCTAATTGACTGAACAATGAATCCATCATTATTTCCGCTCGCCCGTAGCAAACAGATGGGGCATTGCTGGCGTCTCTCCATTTTCATTGTCCCTATACATCTAACCCCGTCACTGCCGCCTCATCCTCAATCCATCTACCTGTGACGCACACAATGTCCACCATCATCACCTGCTCCAACAGATCAAAACGCTTTTACTGAGTCGATGCCCCGTGGCCATGACAGACTCTACCTTTTACCTCTCTTTACTCACAAGCCGACTCTCCCCTTTCATCCACAAAGTAAAACAAACAGTTGGGCTAAATATTACATTTTAAATTGGACTCTAAATCATCGTGACACCTACCTACACTACAGATACAGCTCTAATGATGTCATGGATCAAGAATAATTTGGCCAACATATTTAGCATTTTTATGTCCACCAGGAGAAACTATTATCGGCTGCATAGGCAGCTATAAAGTTTTTTAATCACCTTTACTGCTTACCATCATGTTTCCGATGAATACCACAGCTCCGTCCTGTCAGAATATATGAAGTGTTATTGCTGTTATAATTGAATGCCTTGTTCTCAGGCCGGCAAAGCAAGGAAAACATGAAGAAAGTCAACAAAAATATATGAATTACTATAGCCCTCAGTAAAGAACAATATTTTGATGCTTTGCCTGCTTTCCTATTTGTGTGTGTGTGTGTGTGTGTGTGTGTGTGTGTGTGTGTGTGTGTGTGTGTGTGTGTGTGTGTGTGTGTGTGTGTGTGTGTGTGTGTGTGTGTGTGTTGGTTGGTAAGTGTGAGCTGTTTGTCTACAATAACAGTGAGACACAGCCTGATGTGGTGCATTGTTAAATCTGAAACTGCACAAGAATAAAAAGAAGAAGAAGAAAAAAAAACACATACACGTCAATTTTCAGACAATACTGATGTGAAAGGTTAATCTCTTACTACAAAACTGCAGCTCTGACACATTTTTAGATGAGCTGGATTCCTTGAAGAATCTTATTCGTGATGAAGTCACAGCGATTATATGTCACCATCAGGGTAACGGAAAATGTTAACGGATAATTCTAATATTGTATTTTAGGCCATAATGGGCCCCTTTCAAGACTTCCAGCCCATGGTACGGGCTCCCACAATGCCAGAGCTCTGGGACTGGCTCACTATAAATGGAATGCATCCATCATTTATACTGTTAATCCCACCTGTGACAGGACCAAATCATCTACTCCTATCAATTATAATGACATCCCACTCATCAAGTTAATTGCTGAGATCTGGAAACATGCCAAATAGAAATGTGACAGAGTTAGAAACAGAGGCAGTCAGCTCATCTGGTATTACAATTATTATATTAATCACAATTATTAATCAAACTATCTGTTGTAAACATCCAAAAGTTTACAGCTGGACTTCCTGATTCAACTTTGACCTTCCATACTTGCCATAGTTGTGCATGCACAATTGTTTCCCTCGCAATGACAGATTTTTGCCAACATTTCAGACGTTCACCTCCAAAACGAGCTGTTAAAATAATCTCGCTAAACTGTTTCATCTGACCACGCACATTCCTTGACCGGTTTGACTTGGTAGTTACTTTGATGAGTCCAATTTAAATCGTTTAATTATAGCATTTAAGACTTGAACACTTTAATATACTGAAGGACTTGGAAGTTCGAACTATCAAACTACCCAAGTGAAGATTATGATGCTGAAAACGGAGGAAGCGTTCTCGAAAAATATCTAATCAACCTCCTACACACTTCACACTGCAGTCGAGCCAATGTAATGCCGGCACTGAGGGGGTTGCCATGCAGCATGGTGCTGTGCAGCGCAGTGTTGTGTTGTGCTGTGCTATGCTGCGAGGGATAATGATCCGTGGCTGTGTAAGCCATTAGTGAGTAAGTGGTTATGTTGGAGCCCCTGTATCCCTGACGCCTGCTGTCACTTTGATAAATATGCAGCACACAGATGCCCTTCCGTGCAACAGTTCCCTGCCGCATAAAGGTGCCGTTTAGTTTATTATTGTTCCTCCGACTTTAGTAATTGTTGTGAATGTTTTGAGTTTCAAATCAAACTTAAGTGCAACCGTGTTTGTTGGTATTCCTCGTGTGTGTGTGTGTGTGTGTGTGTGTGTGTGTGTGTGTGTGTGTGTGTGTGTGTGTGTGCAATGCGATTAGTCTGACAGGCTGTAGCATGTTGTGGTTATAGTTGGCAGTCCAGAGACAAGCACAGTCCTGCATGTGCAGAGCCCAGAAGCACGTGATTAAAGAGCGTTGCAGTGAGAAAATGACAGCACTAGCTCTGACATGCATATCCGCTGACAGCGAGAGAAGCCTCTGTGTGTGTTTGTTTCCCAGTGCGCTGAATTCATCCTTGACTCCCTTCAAAAGCTGATTTGTTTTGGGTCACCTCAACAAACCTCTGCAGACATTCTGGGGGGAAGACTTCCTGCGAAGCCGTCTCTTTTAAGTCTGCTTATTTTCACCTCATTTCACACCAGTATGAGACGGGCTCCTATGAAAGGGCCCAATTCACGGTCCGCCGAGTAGCGTTCTTTTAAAAAGAATACATTAATAGTTGCACTCCCTGATCTCCCTCTTATGTCGGGCGAGTAGCCGGTCCTCGCGACCGTATGCTGGCCTGCCCTCTTTCACAGCGCTTGTATGAAAAGGACAATCAGTATAAAGCAAACGTATATATTCATTCACGGTGAGTGTTTGTTTTTAGCCCGGGTGCCTCTGTCCCACATGCAGATTCAAAGCCGCGATTCTCACATTGAGTAGAGATGCGGCAGCTCTTTGTCCGTGTGAAAGGTTGGAGGAAAAGAGGCTTTTTCATGGTCTGAGTCCACTGTGAACCAAGCTTTACATCCCGTTCAACTCTTTTGCAAGTGAATTAGATGCAGTGGCATTATACTGTGTTTTCCCCGGGGTCAAACAGACACGGATAATTATATTTTCTATTTGCTCTGCTTTGCTTTATTCCCTTCGCTCATGAATGTGCATTGGTTTTTATATCTGTGTTGATCATCTAAATCTCTTTTGTCGCATTTTTTTAATAAATCCCAGGGATGTTAAAATGGATGAAATGTCGAATAAATCCCATTTCTCACTGTGAAATATTTTAGTGGAGCTCTTGTTAAGTTTCATTTCTCACCCAAGTGATATATTTTTTGGACCTCTTTGGGAGAAAATGGAGTCGCTTCGCTAACTAAAATGTAACCTTTGTAAATTCTTGTAGCTTTTTGTTTTCGTGATATAACGGAGAAGTGTCCCCTGAGGTTAGCAATTAGGTGTGTGTGCGCCAATGTGCGTGTTTGTGTGCAGCTTCCCAGGCATAATTTGAACAAGTGAACCCGAGCAGACAAAGACCAGAATGCAACCCAATAAATGCAGCAGCGTCTGAAAGCAAAAGCCTGGAACTTTTTCAATTGTGCTAGTAGGTTAATCTTCAACCCAACATTGGCTCTAAAGTACCCAACACGCTAGCAGGTTCCTAGGCGCTGCTCGCACTGGAAACACTGGTTTGGCAATAAGCCTTACTGGCTTTGCTGAGGCCCTCCTAGTTGAGGCTGTCACTAGTGTGGCCAAGGGACTGTTCTGAGAGAGTGGAGATACCGGCTCCGTTTTCAGGACAGAGCCAAAACCAGCATTTTTGTCTCTGTGTGAGTTTGAGCAGGAAGACAGGCCTCTTATTATTTTACTAATCTCTGGATTAGGAAAAGCAGCTTTGGGCCTTCAACTCGTCCCCGCTAATCAGCTTCAGTGTATTCAACAAATATGATCTATAACTGCTACACTTTGCATCCGTGCAAACAAACAAGACGCTCTTACGAACCATGAGTGGAGACGGGGCATGAATGCATTTTGTTTGTATTATGTTCTGATTCTCGGTATCTCCGGCAGCAGCGCGCCATTAGATTCACATAATGAAGCTGCCTGAACATGTCTTTGATCGACTCGGCTGTTTTGGCATCATCTTCCATCACCTAAAATGTGTATGATCACCAATCTCTTTTGTTGCGTTAAGCTCATAATCACTATCAATAGACCTGCAGTATTAAGGAGCTAATCTGGACTGTTGAACAATAACATTGGCGATGGAGTGTCCTCCTACTGATCTCTGCCAAATCACTAAAATGTTTGTGATGAACTTTGACGTCCCCCTGGCAAACACCAGCCGTTCACATTTAAATCCCAGACATTTTTATATCATGTTTTATATATTTCTTCCAGCTGATCACAGGAGTCAGAGGGTGTGAATAATGCAACATCTTAGAGCCGTGTTCGCTAATAGAAGTGATTTGCTTACAGTGATATTACACACATTCCTTAATATATCAAGACACGTGTGTGTGTGTGTGTGTGTGTGTGTGTGTGTGTGTGTGTGTGTGTGTGTGTGTGTGTGTGTGTGTGTGTGTGCATGTGTGTGTGTGTGTGTGAGAGTGAGAGGGGGCTTGAAAGATGGTGAGACTTTTTTTTTGCTGGAGGCTTTGTTCAACTCAGAGTTGCCTACTTTCCTGGAAATAGGATTTTGATCCTTTGCATTGAGAGTGATTAAAGTTCACTTGGTTCACACATGCCTGCACCCAAACTTTGACAAGCTGCAGCAGCAGCGAGGGCACTGATTGTACAGGAGAATGTGTACATATCCTCGTGTGTTATGTGTTTCTGTGCGTGTGCACCTTAGCCAGAATCCCTGGGGCTTGCAGATGGCAACCAAGCATGCCAGCAATACACACACACACATACACACACTTCCAGAGCCAACCTGGAGTCAAGGCCTTGTATCTTGGATGCGCATGCTGCCAGGTTACAGCTCGCTTGGACAGCGTGGTGATCCAAGACGCCAAACTGCCTCCCTGATCTCCACAGAACCTTATCAAACTGGGATGGGGATTTTTATTCTGCTCCTTTACGTTCAAGGCCAACAAGGCACAGAGCCAATATGACCACAAGCTGCGTAAAAAAAATGGTTTTGAAATATAAATAGAAGGGCAAAATGTAGTGAATAATGTCGTCATCAGCATCATAATGTTTACAGTTAAGTGACAAAGCCCTCTAGCTCCCAGCCCAAGTAGTTAATATTGTCAACACGGTGACAAATGTCCCCTAACCTTAACAATAGTTATTCAAACCCAAACTGATCGTTCCCTAAACATTTAAATGGAGAGATGGTCCTGTCCGTAGTGCCATGAGACTAGAACACGCTTATATGTGTCAATATAGAGGGCATGGATCAGCATGGTGTGATTGTTGCTCAAATGGCTCCCCAAAACAGGATAATAAGGTTTTGATCACATTAATTAATGTGCATTCAAGAAAAACAATAATATTCATAGTCACAGTATAGGAAGATAAGAGGAAGGACATGATTATCATTGGAAAATAGCGATCAAAACTAAGATATGAGCCGCTCCTGCATCCTAAACCTCCTGGTTTTTGCTAGAAGAAACACACAATGTCACGTGGTTGAAGTTGTGAAACGTTTGGTAAGGTTCAGGGAACAGAACTACTTGGTTAAGGTCAGACAGAAACCTCCGATTCTGGAAAGTAAAGTCAATGCGGAGGTGACTAAAACTTGCATTTTGTTGTGGAAAAATGAATCTGCCCAATAAAGATCAACAACCAGGATCTGCTTTTTCTCCGAGGTTTATTTCACTAAGTATTCTCATCTGCAGAGGAGGGACTGGTCACCCCTGCCTTCTGATGCAAAGGTCAAGAATCAGCAGGAACGACCCTGAGTCCAACAACAATCTCCCTTTTAAGGAGGAGGAACCAAAGGACGGATCATGTCCTATCTTACAAAGACAAGATGTACAGGCAAGGTCAAGATTTACAGAACACAGGCGTCATAGTCCTGAAATTATCTTATGTCAATGTGGCACTCATGTTCATATCATCTACAAACAGGCATTCATTTTCGTCATAGCATAACAGTCAGATGAGGAGATGCGGATGGCGTCAGCCTGACAAATATTCTGATTATAAAGTACAAACATCCAAAATTCCCATTACAATTTTCTTTGCTGCCCATCAGTAGGGCTGGGTACCGAAAACCGGTTCCCATTTTGGAACCGGAACCGAAACCGAAGATTCGAGAATCGTTTAAAAATGCGCATTTCAAGTCTTTATTTCGATTCCTGGCAGTTCTCCCCGCGCTCTGAGTGAGCATCTGCAAGGACCTTTTTTATGATCTGCAAGGACCTGTGTGGATGACGCGCGTACTACGTCACATCTGCGGCTGCGCGGTGTACTGTGTAGACAAGATACGAAGAAAATGGAGGGAAGAGGCGCAAAACAAAAACGGTCGAAAGTGTGGTTCAGTTATTCAAGGAAGACAGACGGATTGGCGACTTGCAACACCTGCGAGAGAGACATTTCTTGCAAGGGGGGATGCACGAGTAATATGGCGAAGCATTTATTAACTCACGGAGTAAATGTGAAGGACTGTGGCGTCTTTGAACAATGGCTGAAAAGAAATCCGGCGGACAGCAACAACACGACGAGCTCGGAGTCCGACGCCAAAGGTTAGTAACGTTATACAAAAACAGATAAGCAGACAAGTCACATGTATTTGAATTAATGACGTTAATGTTAGGTGATACTGATAGGATTCTTACTTTGTAGATGCCATGCTGTTTGGACAGCATGATGATGGGACAGTTTGCTTGTCAGAGAGTGATGTTGTGTATGTGTGTGTATCACACAGCAGCAGATTTCAAGTAAAATAATGAAGCAGCAAGTGTTAACATCTATAGAACTGTACATTGACTTATTGTTTAGAGGCAACAGTGTTGGTTTGTCCAATTTTCAAATAAAACAATTTATTCTTGATATATTCTATTTATTTACTTTCTAATTAATATTGGTATCGGAATCGGGAATCGAAAAGAATCGGAATCGAAATGAGGAATCGAAATAGGAATCGGAATCGATGAAAATGCAAACGATACCCAGCCCTACCCATCAGGGGGCGACTCCTGAAATGAAGTTCAATTGCATGGAAGTCTATGAGAAAATGACCCTACTTCTCATTTGATGTATTATGTGACGATGACTATTTCCACTTCTTATATACAGTCTATGGTCAAGGTTAGAAGTAACATTATGGTTTGTAGCCCGCTCGATAAGCTACTTCGCTTGCTCTGCACGTTGCAATGCTGCACTACTGGAACACATTTCCAGAATTACAGAATGCATAGAAACATTTTATATGAAAAACACATGCCAACGCCTGTTAATACTTGCAGGATAGTACTCGGTAAGACGAGGCAAGGGTCAAATATAAAATATTTATTCTCAGAGATGACGGAGAACAGTGAGGGGAAAAAAGTTCACCGGAAGGATAGAGTGTGTGTCCTGAGTCTTCAAAGCGTGTGTGACAGAACTGACTCGTACCTGACCTCAGAATCCTCTGCTGGCCACAAAGGTGGGACAAAAAAAGGAAATGCTGCACTCCAAAGTGTTATACTGACAGAACAACCTGCGACAGAATTCATAACACTGCCAGCGATGACAGAGGGGGGGATGTTGACTTACCAGGGTGTTACACCTTGCCTGATGTGCGCATGTAAACAAGCAAACAGCGGTAAATATACAGCAGAGTGAGCTATAATCACCCAATCAAATGCTGACGCACACAAACATATGCATACTTAAACAAAAACCAGCCAACCCTCAAGGTGCCATCCAGCTGCTATCATGAGCCACAAACAGCGATGGATTTGTATTTTTTGGTCTCAGTCCAGCGTGTTTCATCTAAAACACAATCTTGGTGTCGTCCTGGTTCACAGGCGCAGCGGTACGCCGTCTCTCAGCTGGAGGGCTGTTCAGGTATTAGCATATCTCAGGGTTTGACCTTGCCTCCACTCTGCTTTCGATATGACAACTCACGAAGGCAGCAAGATATGGGGGAAAGGTCGTAAATGAGGAAAGGATGCAGAGAAAAGTGCATCACTGGCCAACGATGCAATGTTGTCCCGGTGAGGACATTTCTGGCATTCTGCCTCTCCATCTTCGGACCTACATTCCCCCTCATTTTACAATCCCGCTTTGACTCTCACCACACATCCTCTGTCCGGTTCTCTGCGTGTTTGCAACAAAAACAAAAGCGGCTGAACTAGAAAAGAAGTAGGGCGTAGAGCTAACCCAGCTGCCTAGCCAGGCATTCCTTATTCCTTTGGCTTTTAATGCCGGCTGTTATAAAATATGCATGGCGTGGCGTGGAAGGGAGCTACTTAAGGTGGACTACTTTATGTGCCCATAGTCTGCAATGCTGTCGTTGTGTGCATGCATATGTGTGTGTGTGTCATACAGAGTGCAGATAATGGAGTCTTCTTTAATGGGCTGGAGAGCAGGACAATCTCCCCCGGTGCCCTTATGGACAAGAGGCAGGCTGTGTCTGCATTTACATACACTGAAGCTGCTCCAGCAGATGAGAATAGGAAGTGAGGTTCCCATAGGAGGGAAGACCTGTAGTAATACGAGGTCAACCAGGATGCATAATACATGTAAAAAAATACCATGTATCCTGATTGTCCATTTGTTTGTGGTAAAAAAGACATGACCTCACACATTATTTGACGTGTTCATCAGATCCAATTGCCCTTTCAGTGACTGCAATGCCGTCATGCAATAAATGGCCTGCTAATCTTGACCAACAGTTAAAAAGATGAGGCTATAAATCAGTTACAAAAACACTTTTTCATGCATTAAGCGTGACCTAGAATAAATCTGAGCTCTCAGATTTGACGTTTAAAGACGTTTCCGTAGTTATTTTCGACTCACAATGATGAACCTCAGACTTCTAAGCACTTCATTTGAAGCTGACAGACGTGTGATGCATGAAGCTCTACTGCTGAGCTATGACAAACCATTACTTTTAAATCCAGCCAAAGTCAACTTCATGCTCATAGTTGCCCATATTTTTTTTTAATGAATCGGTGTATGACTCATCTCTTTAAAATTAAACTCCCCCTCATACAAATCCTCCCACAAAGGTCGCCATGTTTGCAATTAAAAGAGTGGTTATTTGCAGTGTCCGGGAGGTGAGTGACATTAATTTAACAAAAGAAGTAAATGACTTAAAGTCGATGGAAAATTACTTTGGGACAGCTGAGCACATGCACCGAGAGGAAAGTGTTTCATTTCAGGTGCGTAACCAGAACTGCTGTAAATGCATTCAGGGTCTCTGCTGGTTGCCTGGTTACTTGTCCTGGCAACCAAATAATCCAGAAACATTTTTTGTACGGATTACAAAGAGTATACCACGTATTGATCAGGTGCTGGATGAGGATAAACATATTTCCCAAAATGTCCCACTTATCCTTTAAAGGAGCTGCACATATCAAAACTGATGTTAATGTATTAAATGTGATTTTACATTTTATGTGAAAAGAAGTGAAATAAAATGAAAAATGTCAATACCTGTACTACAAAGAACTAGGACTGGGTCATATAAATGATGGCAATATTTACGTCGCTGGATGCGTTATGTTCTGACCCTTGAATGTGGGAGTGAAGATGAAGTGAACAGCTGTGTTGCTGAAGAGAGGGCACAACATGCATAAACAGTCTCAGATCAGAGCTCGAAAGAAAGTCAGGCATGTCCTGGAAAGTATTTGGTCATTTCCATTTGTCAAGTATTTCATTCACAGAGGAGGATACAAAAATACAGGCTTTACCATGTGGTCATTATCGAGATATGAAATGATCAATACCTGCTTCACAGAGTATCATCATTTTTAGACTTATTATTCTGTGTTTGATGTTAAAGAATTAAATCTGAACTAAACAAAGGTAAAAACCACACAAAGCATGTTCTGTTCATTGAAGCATTTGTGAGGATTCCGGTTTTGCTTTTGCAAACTAACAAACTTTCAAACTTCCAAATGAATCTTATCCTCAAGTACACTGCCAATCTTCATTTTCACAAATTCACACATCCAACTTGTTGCGTCTCTGGAGCTGATATAATCAGGAAATGTGCGAGACAAAAGGGGCTGAACCCCCCCCCGTCTACAGCCACCTGATCGCTTCACCACTTCTGAAAAATTCTCACCGTCTTGTCATATATCAAAATAACGTAATCACAATGAGCTTCCTCGAAAGTGCCAGAATAAGTGTTTCTCCTCCCGTCTTTATCATACCACCCTTAGCCGTCACATACACGCCATCCAGTAATCTCACAGCCTGTCAAATGCTTGGCTGATTTGTTATGCACCTATAATGTGTGCAGGTAACTGAGCAGCAGTAGTAGGAAGTGAGGGAAGATAGCCTATATTAGTGGCTGTCGTACATTACCCTGCAATACAGCTCTACCTCTAAGGTACTGTTAACACATTTGGGGTGTGTGTCTGTGTGTGTATGTGTTGACTTTTAGTTTGAAGATAAATTTAGCCCTTTTCTGCATTTCCATCAACATTTTGCATGGTTGCATTTTGAGATGTAAGCTGACATGTGGTGGATGGTGTGGAGATTTGGGTAGACAACGCCATAAAGAGAGTTGTCATTTAAGCTGGAAAAAGGACGCTGGTATGCTCAGTTTTCATATTTCTGCACTGTTCCAATTGTACATGACATATTTTTGAAAAGATCAAGATAAAGTCAAGGAACACTTCAGTCACATATGATCTGCTTGCAGTTTTTGGAGAAAGGTATTGCTGTATCAGTTTGTCATTTTATTGTGCCTTTGGATGAAAACAATGACCCAACCTTTTTGTTTGTCGGCAATAGATTAACAGATACACTTTCAGTTGGGGATGCCTCCAGTGTGATGATCTCCAGTCTTTTCTGGCATTTCGTAAATGACACATCTGCTTTCACTTGAGTTCTTAAATCTAACAGCATGGCAAAAAAAAAAAAAAAAATGCCATGCCTGTCTTGTGGCAAATCTGAGCTACTTTCATTGAATCATGACCTTTACGTTGTTAAATAAACCAACATTTAAAACAGTCGCAACAAAAAAGGAGTTGAGCTTTAGAGCCTGAGACTCACTGTCGGGGAAACGCAACTCTGCCTCTTGAAACATGTCTGACAGGCTTCCAGGCAGCTGGCTAATGGCATCATCAGTGTCAATGTAAATGATCAGGCCATCTCAGGCAAAACCAGCCCTCTCTGCTCTGTATAGAATGACAACATCCCTCACTTAGAGCCCCAGAGGACACACATAACCCTGATTACATTTCTGCTACAGATATTGTACAACCATGGAAATAAACAGAATCAGTCTCTTTACACTGCCCTCAGACTAGCAGCTTTGTTTTCATGACCCTGCTCAAGAGATGCTTTAAATCTCAATAACGGGATGGTTAGCCATATGTGTCTGCCAGACCCAGATACACATGCTGCCAAAAATACAGTCGCACTTAAACAAAAACACACACACACACAAAGAGACACATCTCCCACACACCTACATGCCAACAGCTGTGCGCTCTGGCAGTGGGATTGAGCCAGTGGCAACGATTGAAACATGCCTCTTTAAGCTGGAGCCCTGTGATATCGGCTGGTCTGCACAACCACACTTAGCTCACAACCTCAATTTTTTTTAAAAGCAATACACAGTTTCGTTGAGTTACAGCCCCCCACCACCTCACTCCATCCCCAAACTAGTCAGCCAGAAAGCTTGTTCGCTCTCTTTACCTCATCCAAACCCTTGTTGTCTTAACTCCCCCCCTTCTCCCCTCCGTTTTGATTCCACTCACCATACACAGCATTGTGTCCCCAGGAGCTTACCGGTAGCCCCTGGCCTCAAATCCTTAGGGATAGTTATCCTAAAAAAGCAGAATGGCCTCTTTGATCTACCCCCCAGCATCAGCTACTGAGCCAGTCCACTCCCCAGTACATCTAAATGTACATAAACAAATTCAGCCAACCCGACATGGAAGTGCCATGTGATCACATTGTGCAGAAATAAGCCCAGCAGAGGGTGTAGATGAGTCCTGTAGGTACACAGAGACGCTCTAAAGCTATCAAACCATAAAAAAAACACTCTTTTTTTTGCAGATGACATTCCTCTATTCCAGTGTGTAGTCCTGCTTCGTGGATCAGAGGACAAGGCTGCTCTTTAGCTCTCAGAAGTGCCTTTTCACTGCACATTCTGTCTTCTTTACCTGCCTGACACTCCCTTTGCCTCACTTCTTTCCCTGTATAATATAACAGAGGGCATGTGTTGAGAGAGATAAAGAGAGAGCAGAAGTGTGTGGCTGTCAGTCACGCTTTCAGGATCCAAGGGCAAGTTTAAACTGTTATGGCCTGCGCCTTTGAAAAAAGAAAGAATGAAAGAAAAAAGCTTCAATAAGCTGAGATAGAAACAGCTCTGACATAGAAGGTCTTGTGGGGTTGTCACCAGTGTCGAAAAGCAGAAGTACTGAGAGGTGAGGTGTGATGGCAGTGTGAGAAGATACATTCAGGCACAACATAATTCATAAATGTACAAGACCCACTCACACTGGGCAGACAGATAAGTGTTCCCTAGTCATAGACATTGCCTGTGGGGTTGCAAGCCAAAGAAAGCAGCTTACACCTTAAATGTAGAGCGATAAGAAGACATGTAGATAGGAAGGGTTGAGATTATGGTAAATCAGTAACGTAAACAAAGACGAAAGAGAAGGAATCGCAACAATATTGTCTCGTCAACCCACACAAAACAAATCCTCTGGTGACAGGAAGCACAACTCGCAAGAATAATAGGGAATTTGATTGGCACATGCAATAATTCAACCAAGGGAATTCATCAGTGCATTCTGTGTGTCCGTGCTTGTGTGTATGTGTCTGACAGACAGCTGTTTGTCTGAGAGAATGAAAGGGATGGCAGGAAAACGGTTGTTGTCTTCTTGGCAGCATAAAACTGTAATAAAAAAAAACTGAGAGACTGACAGAACAGCTCAAATCAAGACTGAATCCCCTTCTTTGTGTGTGTGTGTGTGTGTGTGTGTGTGTGTGTGTGTGTGTGTGTGTGTGTGTGCATGGTGGAGGTAGGACAAGCCATCAGTGAGTGTGTGTGCGATTGAAAAGAACAGCAAGTCTTGCAGTGGGGCATGCTGAGACTGTGGCCGGAGAGAATGACAGTAAGTGTGTGTGTGTGTGTGTGTGTGTGTGTGTGTGTGTGTGTGTGTGTGTGTGTGTGTGTGTGTGTGTGAGAGTGTGTGTGTGTGTTTCTTGTGAGCTTCTTACCATTATCACTTTCATCCTCCACTCCTTCTCCTAGACAGTACATTGATCCAGCAGTGGTGCGCTCTACCCAATCCATTTAGTTGTGAAGGAGACGATTGGGCACAAAGAGAAACGGCAAGATGCTTGTCAAGAAAGCAGACACTCCTCGGACACCTGCGCCTGTATCCTTGATTTCATTTGAGTCCATATAACCGTTGTTTTCCCTACATCTATAAAAACTGAAGTGAAGTGTTGTAATTTTGCCGATTGCCTCCCCTCACAAACCCATGACACGACATTAAGCTGTGCTGTACACTTAAGCAGGCTGATGAACTGCTGGATAGCTGTTTAATCCGTGCTCCCAATGAATGAGGGGAGTAAAAAAAGAGAGTAATGGAGCATGGGAGGAAGAGAGGAAAAGAACCTGACTTAAAGCTGCACTTATCAATGTTCCAATATTTACAATTCAAATAACTATGTGCGATCTGAAAAGGAATTACTTGTCGTGATAAACCCGAAGGAATGATCCGAAGCTGCTCTTGGCTCCATGGAGCACAGCAGTGTCTTTGAGCTCATTGTTTTGGTTTTTACAGGGAACATCTAGTGTATATGTAAGTGTGTAGACTGGAAACTTGTTGGTCAACGGTGGAAGTTGTGGTGCCGTACGGATTCCACAAGTTTCCATATATGATTTACCACTCATATTAGTACACCATAGCCTGAAGATTACGGAATCTAATTGAATTCACTTGAAAGAAAGCAATTAAACGTTGTGGGAGGTTGAATGTATCACACACTCAAAAGATATACATGCAAAATCAAACAAAAAATGCAAAATGGACTTGAAAGGGTAAAAGGAGCGGTCTAAAAAAAGGTTCTGTTCACCTACTGAAAGCAATGTGGAAATGATTAGTAAGGCTGGCAGTTTGGCAACCCTGACATCACCCTTAAAATGCTTGTGGAAAACATTACTGCTTATGATTTGTTTCATAATTGACATATGGTTTGCTCTGTAATGATAATTCAGTCAGCTGTCTGCAAGGCTTTGGAGAGGTATGCAGATAAACGCTAATTTGGTTTATTTGCCTGCTTGCGTGTGTGTGGATGTGTGTGTCTGCGTGTGTGTGCGTGTGCATGCTGTGATAGTTTAAGCATAACTTACACTGCACTTCACGCAAGGCACTTAATAAAAGATTGCAATTTCTAATAAGATAAATCTAAAAAAATCTCTAAAACATAAATATTTAATTAAAAACGAAATACCAACGAACGGATCACTTTTAATGAAACATGTTGTGATGTGCCTACTCTCTATTTTCAAGGTAGTTTGACGTGTGGGTGCTTCTGCATATCATCTGAGGAGCTATAAGCAAACCGAGCGGGCAGCCTGGGGAAACAAGGTAAGAAGATCAGTTTCATCTTCTCATTTAGAATTCCTCAAATCCGATTTCTTCCGCCACTCTTTATCACTTTTGACACGTCTCTCTGTCTCTGATCTTCAGCACTCCTTTACTTTTATCTCCCCTCAATCCACTCCTCTGCCTAAACCTATGTCACAGAATGAGAGGAGAAGATGTTTAGGGAAAGGACGGGGAATGTTAAAGGGAAGCGTTGAAACATAAGAGGATAATTACAGTGCCCAGATGGCATTCCCTAACTAATAGTCCAAATTATCAGTAATGGGGAGGGTTTCGGATCAGAGCAGAGAGCGGCGAAATCTCATCATGACAGCCAGCTCGTTGCTGGGAAGGAGGCTAACAGCCTCTGATTGGGGGAGAAACGGTTGTAACGAAGCGGCTGAAACAGCCATCTTTAACCAATCATGTGTCAGAGGTTAATGAACCGCATGTCACTGGATCCAGGACGAAGGCGGACAAATGGTGTGAACTGCATCAATCTCTCCACTCTCTCTCACTCTGTCTGGACACACACACACACACACACAGTAGCTTTTTCATTCAGAAAGAAGGTCACAAACCAAAACTTCTCTCTAAAAGTTGAATTACTTCATTTCTTTCTGCCCTGACTTCACTTTGTGACACCTGGCAGGTCAATGGGGATTGATTTTGATTGCATAATCCATGCATAATTGAAATGCCGATATCCACACAGGGACTCGCAGCGTTCATAGGATTTCACTGTGTGGGCTGCTATACCTGGCGGAGGGCCAGAGCTCGGAGACCTCAGACAGATCCCACACATGCACGGGTCAACACAGACATTTGACTCGGCTCTCCTCTGGCTTCTCTTCTGAAACGTACCTCACCGGCACACAATGAACTTGCTGTCGAGGTCGTGTTTACACACATGAACACCGAGAACATGCTCAAAATGAAATGATAACCCTTTCATGTCTATTTGGTGGAACGACTTTACAACAGTAGTTGTACAAAAACACTCATTTTTAGGGTGTGTGGAAGCTTCCGTGATGGACATGGTATAATTCATATACTTTGAAGCATTTCACTAGCAGTTTAGCTACGTTGAATGTGACCAAATGTTGAGTATTCACATTTAAAACACGTATTTGGGAGACAGAAGATGAAGAAGACGTGTCCACCGACGACAGAGCAGTGCACAGCTATTAGAAAGCAGCTGGCATTTCATGAGGCATTTTACTTTCAAGCCAAACAAGAGAAAGTTTTGCTATTTTGCACTGAGATATATTTAATTCTCCAAAGACACTGCCGATGACTGTATGTTCCAATTAACAAACTCTCTCTTCTCCTCTGTAACGTTGTTGTTTGTGTCAAATACAGGACTCTGTGATTTCGGGGGGGGGGTATCAAAGCTCTATGCATGTAGTTGCAATCCCCTTTGATTGCCAATATAAGCCGATCAGTCTCACATGTGTTTGATGCCCCTTTAACTGTTTATTTTACAACATATGCTTGTAGATGTCGTTTTATCCTTTGTATGTTCAGGACTTGATGGTGTTGCGATTACATTTGCGTTTATACTTTGTCTACTTAGTGCAATCAAGTTACGATCCCAATTTCAGGTGTCTGCTCACTGTTGAGTCTCATATTCATCAACATTCTACAGCATTATTCTGCATCCAGAATGTATATCCATGATCCTTATTTGCTATATTTTCTTTTATGTCAGAAGAAATTCAAACGTGTATTTTCTGGTACAAGGGAAATGAACTGAATTCAGTTCCTTACGTCAGGAAACAGCTGGCCCTCAGTGTCCACCGGTGCTGTGTTTGTAAGCCATCTTGCAATCCTTGTTGTTGCTGAGTGCACACCACAGGAATGTGTGACTCCATTAATTTGTCTGATCTGATAGAATGACATGTACAGTAGCTACAGTGTATGCCACACTGCATTTCAACACCTCTTAATTCTTGATTGCTCTCCATCAGTTGACCTCTTTTCTACATTTTGCTCCTCTTCGTGACAGCCGAGATTGATAATCATCATTTATCAGTGCAGGCTCTCCTTAAAGGAGACATGCACATTCATGCATAATTGCATATGAGCCCAGCCACACACAAGCAGGCACGCCGCGGGTCTGGCAGTTTGCCATATAGGCTAAACGTGTGGCATCTGACAAGGTCTCAAACCATTGAGTTTTAATCATGACTGAATGATGTTTGCCCGAGCAAGTTGAGGTAAAGCTGCTTTCCTCCACAGATCCGTCCAGAGTGCTGATTCTGCAGACCTGGAGGGATGGTTAATAGGGGGAGGGACATGCGTCTGTTTACAATAAAGAGTTATTTGAATATTGCCAGTGATTTGGAGGTCAGCGGGTGACTGTCTCTCAACTGGACCATGCAATTAACGATGTACCATTGCATGCATGCTTTGTGTGACTTTCCTGCTCACATTTAGTTTGTAATGATGCAAATTACTATAATGGACAGGAAAAATTACTGCAAAGGCAACAGGTTTTCCACATGAGCAGCTGGATGAGCAAAGGCTGGAGAACATGATAATGATCTGGGGTTATTTCACAAGCGCACTTAGGCACCAGGCCTTGACGTATTTTGGTAAATTCATCTCTATTTCAGGTTCGTGGAGCACACTTAAGAGGAACGATTTTTTTATTTTTTTTATTTTGTTTAAATGCTGCCTCTGTCACAATTATAAAACCTTGAAGAGGTCAGGAGATAGTTTTGTGAAACCAGTCTAACAGGAAGTACCACATCACACTTAATATTGCAAGACCTTCATTTGTACGTCTCACCATTCCTGGCAGACCCCCTTTTGTTTTCCGGCTTATCTCAATCACAAAATACTTGACTATTAACAGAAATTGATAGCATTAGCATTCCTCTGACAACACAGTCGTATACCCTGGTCATTGATTGATCTGCGTAGTCTATTCTTAAGGCTGTTTTAGTGCTGATGAAAATGGAGTGGACCCAGCAGACAGGCGACATTCCTGCAGCAAAGGGAGAGAGCGAGGATCAGTGGCCTTTCCTGGGCTCCAAATGTCTAGCCTGAACACATGAGAAACAGGTAAATGTCAGGTGTTTTTGAAGAACGTCAGGAGCTACATTTCACTCCTTTTATTCCACTTTTTTCCCCCACCCTCTCCTTTCATTGCCGTCCCTCTCCCTGATGCTGGTCTCTCCTAGATAATGTCAGTGCCTCCAGGGTGAGTTGTGCAGTGTGATCCCCCCCTTCATCTGTGCCTCCACACCCTCTTCCCCTTCATTTCTCACTCCTCATCCTCTCCTCTACACCTTGTTTCTCTGATCTGCTCCCTCTTTCTTTCTGATAAGCCCCAATCTGCCTCTCTCTTTCTCTTTCTCCCTTTCTCTGTCAGAATTTAGAGGGGGATAAAAATCACTAAGCTCTGAATTATCTGGCTCTGCTAAAGGTCACAGTCCTAATCATCCAGAATGATTGTGAATGGAACCAGCAGCAGTCATTAGCAGCACTGTCTGGAGCCGAACTAAAGAAGGATGACAAGAACATACTTTTCGCTCCAGATCAAATGAAGAGATAGCTGGGCTAGTCTGATGAGCAGGCAAGATTTAAAACAGACAAAAGAAATGTGAAATGACCGACCACAGCAGCGTATTCTACACGTTTTAGACCGTAGATTTAAATTTAAACGGTTATCTGTTAATTGATAAAAGAGAAGCTGAACAATAATAACTGAATACATCTTCTGTAATGGTGTAGCACATATGCACAGTGAGAAATGACAGGAGCAGAAAAACAATGCTAAATCATGACGGTGAAAACCATTGAGGGGAGAGATGTAATCAATAATAGTGTGTGGGAGACAAAAACCCAAAGGGCGTCTAAAAACATCTCACCGCAAACAACAAACAGACAAAACAACAATAAAAAAGGATCAAGGCGACAGGCGAACCCACGACTGCGTGGATAACACAATCTGAATTATAACAGAAACCAGCATGATGAAAAATACGGTAACGACCACAAGATCTATAAAATCTTTAGGGAAATAAAATAAAATAGTCCTAATACAGGGAAGAAGAACCATGGGAGATGGTGATGATTTATTCGTGATGAGTGTACATGAGGGAGAAAGAGAAGAGAAGCCTACCTAATGCAGATTAAATGCAACTGCAGGAAGGAATAGATTAATGTCATTGCTATGCTTCAGTGCTGGCTGCACCCAGGTATTCACCACAACGTGACCCAAGCATTACTGAAAGGCTAGTTTCAGGCAAACAAAGATCCAGAGTGAATGTTTGGTATAGTGCTAGAAAATAGAATTCCAACATTGTTCTACATCACCATATTGCGTACTTAACAGCTACCCTCTGGAGGTTTTGACTCATGTTGGCACTATGCATGATGTTTTTTGTTTGTTATCTTGTGCTCTACTACTAGCATTTGCATGAGAACACACACATACGTGCAGGAGAATGCGGGCGACACACTAAACACTCCTGCCAACTGCAAATGTTTTGTGTACACAACACAAGCCATTAAACATGAAAAGAAGATGAAAGGCTGCACCAAGTAGATGAGGGCTATGTTGACTGGGGAAGGTAAATCCAAAATATGTCACCCATGTAAATGAATTGGCAGTTACAATCCAAAAATTATTGCACATCAACAAAAAGGTGCACAAGAAGAAGCAGACTGCTTAACCGACATCAACATGGATTTATACAGTGCAAGTTTCAAAACATTCCAAATGTTAAATTTGCAATTTCAAACTTTCTTAAACCAAAACACCATCTTTTAACGGAGACACCGCCTGATAATGACCTGCTATCACATGACCCATATTTCATTCCCAGGTCACATGATGACAACTGAGCTATCTCCATGATAGCTGAGCAAACATCATCCATCAAGGAACTGATTGAGAATCAGCTACAAAGTCAGTGGACCTTGATTTTTGTACTCTTTATGAATAGATCCTACATTCACATGTACAATCTGTAGGCAACAAGACATGATTTTGGCATCATTCCTAGTTTCAATTTGTAGTCCGTATAGCATTGAGTAATCACATATAAGCAGGGTTTGGTATTAATGCAGGTAAACAGTCAGTGTGGAGTGCAAAGGAGGCAGAATGCATTGGCCGAAGTGCAATCTCAGAACCCGCTGGCTATCATCTGAAGAGGATTTAGATAACAAGGCGCCGCCTCCAGCTCTTTATCAGTTCACTTTATGCGTCCATTAAGAGTGCAAACAACGGCAACAGTGCTGACAGAGCTAAGTGTTTACCTCAGGGGGGAACCGGAGGGTGGGTCGGTTGGGACGGTATTATCAAATATGCACTAAAAGCTTGCACGTTTGGCCCGAATATGTAAACAATTCAAGAAGAGCACAATATAACAACACACACAGAGGGAGAGCGACTTCTCTGCTCAGGCAGACATTATTCCAGTATATATTTTCATAGCAAAAAGGTGTTTGCCGCTCCATGCTAATGCTAAATGATCACATATTTCACCTGTAAAGCTTTCAATTTAGGATTATTAAAAACATTTGATGATGAAAGGAATGTATTCTACACGTTTAGACTTGATGGCCATGGATGCAACCAGTTCGTATTGCCAAGAAACACTGCCTATAAACATACCTGTGCTTGTTCACACGGCATCTGCACCGTTTCAAGTACAATCCAAACCTAAACCTAAGCCTGGCACACCTACACACAGTACAGACCACAGACAGAAGGCACCACAGAGGTATAACAAAGCCCTAACCATGTCAGAGTACCCAGTAGTTCTGATCAAAAGAGCACAGTACTTTGTTCGGAGCTGACAGCGTTCCTGTCAGCGTTCCTGTCAGCCCAGTGGCAGGCTATCCCACTTTCACCAGTCCATCACTCAGTCAGCTTTCCAGCGTGCCTCTTCACCCCCCCACTTTCTTCCTGATGGCTCTCTATCAACTCTCTGATGCTATCTATTGCTCCGGCTAGCTATCATTCCATCAGCCCTACAGCGTCTCTTCTCCCTCCTCCACAACCTCCTTGACTCCCCCACGTCTCTCTCTCTCTCTCTCTCTCTCTCTCTCTCTCGTGGTCTCTCTCTTTTCTCTCCCTCTCCTGTTGTATGTGGATCGATGAGTTACTGCTGTGCTGAATGTCAGGCTGTCTGACAGAGGACACGCCGGCTGCTGGAGGGACGCCAGGGGACAAGCGCTGACTTCATGCCCCCACCTACATCAGCATGATGGCCGTGGCAAGTGTGTGAGTGTGGGTGTCGCTTTCTCTCTATGTGTGTGTCTGATGAGAGGAGACCATTGATTCTCACCAGTCACTTCCACTCTGCAACAATGGAGCAGGGCAGGTAAAGGTCACCGGGGAGTCAGCTCAAGCTCAATGCGTACACAGCACAGATATCATGCTTATGTGTGGCAACAAAGGCCATCAGCGACGTGAATACAGCTGCAAATCATCTCACAAGCAGGCATACGATCGTATTGCATGATGTCTCCCTATGCATGTGTGCTAGTTCTCACAGGAGCACCAAGGGGAGCAGTTACAGCACAGTTACTACAGGACCGCCCGAAAATCATCCTTTAGAGATGCTGCTTTTCCCGTTTATCACTTTCCTACTCTCTTTCTCTCGGCCCCCGCTAGTTCTACAACCACAAAATAATGACCACCCTGTTCCAGCCTCTTGAATGACTCAGACAAACACAGAGACTCCTTGATTACCTGAGTGCCAATCCGGGCCTCGGCACGGCGCTCAAAAGTACTTTCTCTCTGATGGAAGAGAAATGTGGTTCCGACATTCTCCGTGTGCGATCCAAGCTGAAACTCGATTAGCTGTTCCCAGAATAGACAGGCTTTCAGGTTGGCCAGCTGTGTTTATGGAGCGGACTGGGAAAGGTTGAAAAATCAATGTTTCAGTCACATCTGCAGGTTTCGAAGTTGATATTTTATGTGGAATTTATGTGGAATGTTAATAATACATAAATAAATAATTGTGATAATATTAACCAGTGTAAATATAATAGATGTGCAAACACAGTTCTCGAAAGAAAGCAAACTCAGTGATATACGATGTCTCTACAAAATATGAATAGGTTTTGCATTAGCATATCATTTCTTTGAGACCAAAACATTCCATTTTTTTTTTATAGTGTTTCAATTCATTATTATTATTTACAATGTGATTTTTTCGGCTCTCCATAATAATCCCAAAGACAATTATTACCCAACTCTGAGTGTTTCAATATCTTTCAGCTCATTGTTTTGATCAACTTTGTATCCAGCTGCAGCAGGCAGCTGTATTCAGTGAAAAAAAAACACTGATTAAAGCCACTGGAATGCCAGACAAAGTCAGCGAGTAGCTGGTGAGCATGAAGGAGCAACTAGGACAGACATTTCCCTCAAGAGTTGTTTGTCAAAACAGATCTAAAAGAAAAGTGAATATTGGACTAACATGAAACAGGTGACAGAAACTCGACTAACGTTGCTTCATGTCTGTGGGATACGTGAAGTAACATTCTCCACAGCAACTTTAATGAGGTGATAATAATGTTGTTTACAGCTCGTTCCAATGACCCCAGATGGCCCAACAACTGCAGCTTTTAAATGCATCTTACTTTTACCTCCACTTGTAAATGTTTTGCTCTTTTTGAGTTCCCTTTTGTTCACTTTGTCTGTTGCTTTGAAACTCCACTAGTTTTTAGAGACAGGTGGCAACAGTTTGCATTGCACCTGCTGAAACAAATGCAGTGTTAGCAGAGGTGTGATGATGTGAAGCCACACTGAGGCAATGTCTACCTGTGCCAGCGACTTTTCCCCTCCTCGTCTCCTTCCCTTTTCTTTCCTTCTCTACTTCACCATCACCTTCACAACCCCCACCCACCGTCACGGAGGCACACACACAGACACACACACACTCACACACACACAAACACAGCCTTGCTCCACTTGAAGCCACCAAAGGTCAATCTCTTTAATCTCAACTGACACAATCGTTATTGGATTCTCCTCCGCACTACTAATGAATATGGATACACGTACACACACATAAGCGAGGTGGTGTACATTTGCTGTGCACACACACTCACACACACACAAACGCACATTTGCTCAACCCCCATTTCTATCTGTTGACACCACCTACGGTACGTGTAGATGCATCTTGTTGCTATTACCCTTGTGACTTGCGGGCCATCAAAGCAAGAAAATGTGTCCTCGCCAATACTTCTGCAACTGAAATGTTTTATCAAGAGAAATAGCATTCTCACTCAGATGTAAGGCAGTGATAGCTTTAATTTCACACATGTGTGGGCACGATGGATGTGAGCGTGGTGGCGTGCACCACTGGGAATATGAAATGTATTTCTTTCTCTCCTTTTGAGCAGAGCTGAGCCTAAAGAGTTACGGATCACTCATAGTCTCCAATGACTCACTGTGATCATAATGTCAGCCTCATAGGACCCCCAGTATAAAGCTAAGCCCCTGTCTTCTAATTAATTGTTACCATTTTGAGACGAAACGTGATAACATGGCAGCAGCCAATGCTGTGAGGAAAAAAAAAAAACCCACTGCATTAGTGCTCGGTTCAAAAGCTTCAAATTACTTTTGTTTTTTTCCTGAGAAGTGACCTTTTGTTGAGGAAATAATAACTGTCCTCTTTAAGCAGAAGAAGTGAAAGTATCATGATGTTTTATACCACCACAACAAGCGGTCTAATTCAGTGCACCAGCCAGAGAACGCAGTTTGCATTCCATTTCCGACCTTAACTGAGTGGTTATTCATTGCCTAAAATTAACCGCAGTGGTAGGTGCTAAACTAAAGAGCCTACAGCCGTGTCGGCAGCTCTGTGAAGCTGCTTTAACAAACAGCAGCTGTGCATAAAACACACAGTTCACCTGAGGATGTCGGAAATGTAATTTGACCTGATGATGGCACTAGATGAAAAGATCTGGATCTAGATCTGTGGATCATGAACCTCTGTGTATAAATGTCATAGCAATGGATCCTAAAGTTCATCCATCCATCGTCTACTGCTAAGGGGGGGGGGGGCATGTCTTTGGGAGCAAGCCGGAGAACCCGGAGAGAACCCACACTCAAACAGGGAGAATATGCAAACTCCACACAGAAGGAACTAGAACTGGGAATTGAATCCAGGATCCTCTCGCTGTGAGGCAACAGTAGTGGATCCTAAAGTTGTTTGAGCTAAAGTTGTGGACCAATTATCTGACAGACCCACCATGTCATTCCTAGAACCAATGCTAGTATGACTAAAATCCTGCTTATGTGGGTTGCTCTGGAAGTCACAAACGACCTGTTTTATCCTTTAGGTATGAGGACTTGTTGGCTGTGAAACATCACAGCTGTCTATCACCACAGATACTATGTCATTCTTCCCTTTTTAATGAGATCTTCTGTACAGAGAAGATATTCTCTTGTCTTGGACGGTGGAATTAATTATTCTTGAATCTACCCCAAACACTGCAAGTGTGTGCATACACACACACACACACACACACACACACACACACACACACACACACACACACACACACACACACACACAGACACACACACACACACACACACACACACACTATAATGGTGTGATGAAGCACCATCCAATGACAACAGCTACACAGATACTTCATAATTTAATATCCTCCAGGAAGTATCTATACTTAACTACTCTCCAAATAATTGATGTAATATGAGATTTGGATGAGGTCTTCCAAGATGGCGCCTCATTCATACCACATTGCTGTCTTTTCCCAAAATGCATTTACATTAGCATCTTTCTGTGACTGAACCTGGCTGACTGCCGGCAAGCATGACCTATGCAATAGCAATATGTCCATAGCTCTCCGTGTTTTTTAAATAATAAATTAAATTATAGATGACATTTAAAAAGCATATTTTTTAATGCATGTGACGCTCAGGAAATTTTGCAAAAAAATATGTACGACAAAACATTTTTCTGGGCCAGAGGACATCACTCGATCTGCAGTTCTACTGTGGTGAGTATGATGAAATCGCTGCACAGCCTTGTGCTGTTCAGGGGACTTTATCCAAATGCAAGAGAGAAAAAACATCACAGTTCCCAGTCTGCTCTATCATAATCAGTCTCATATATGAAACTAAACCGGGGCACCTACATGGAGAAGCCTCAAAAGGTTTTAAATTAAGTTTACATCTATCTGAACATTATTAGAGTAGATTAAGTAAATTGCTATTTCTGGCTGGGAAAAAAAACAGTCAAACTATAACAGGATAAAAATGCTGTAGCCTCTCTTGGGCACTACCCCTCTCAATTACATTCCCATACTAAACTGCATTCTCAGATATGTTTTGTAGTATTCGATGTATGTTGTAAACTGAGACAAAACAAAACAACAAAATTTGACATCCACCTGGGCAGACCAACCGCTGCTGACTGACGTAAAAAAGCCTCACTCATTTTGAATTTTGTGCGGGAATGTCGCCACAGACACGGAGATCCTATTTCTGGGCAAAGCAGCAAGTACAAGCACTTTCATTAGTGGTCACATGATCAATCACCATTGATTTAACTCACTCTTTGATAGATAGTAACTAAAAAAAAAACAATTAAATAGATGAAAATGTTATGGACTACAAGTAACAGACAACTTTGAATTCACTTTCACACGGGACATGAACAGTGGTCTCCTCGGTGAAAGTGTTTGTTATGTAAAAAAAAGGAGGTGAAAAGGGGACCACCAACTGCAAAGAATAAGGTTTTTATGCTATATCCAGTTGACTGACACTCCAGACATTTGTCAATCGCATCTAACTGAACGTAGCTTTAATTGAATAGGATAGTTACAGTTAAATACATTCCCCATGAACTGTATTACTTTATAGTTTTGTTATTAGCGCCACTATGCTTCTATGTAACTGTTTCACAGTGTGTCGCCCCTAGCTAGATCTTGATGACCATCAAAGTGTGATATCTCCCCTCGCAGGAGCACATTGTTAAGGAACGATGTAAAAATAAAATGTTAATTCGCTCTCAAAGGGTGCAGTCGTTCTATTCTATGCAGCAGCAGGTACACCAGTAAAATTATAGCATAGCACCAATCTATATTTCGCTCTCCGTCTCTGTGGCTCTTTCTTTCCACAGTGAGTCATAATGGTGTTTCCTAATGAGGTTTGACTGTTTGGAAAACTCCCATTTACACTGCAAATTATAGGGGGCTAAAATTAAACCTCTGCCTCATCAGCTCCATTTTCAAGACATTCAGACTGATGAATAATTGAGTTTGCTGTCACGCCACGGCATTTGTTATTCATAATATAAAATGAAGGCCCAACTGTTGTGGTACTGACCACACAAGCGCACGTTGCCTGTGCATTTGTTAGTTTTATTGTGTAACCATGCCTACAAAAAATGTGTGCATCAAAGTGGAAAAGACCTCATACCATGTTTGTATGCTCAAAAGGGGCTGACCATAACATATATGGTTTTACAGTATATGAATATTTCAGAAGGATGACTCCTATTTTCTACTTGGGCAGCTGCGGCGAGGCCAAGAATGAAAGAGTGTAAATTGCAACTTTCCTCCTCGGTGCATGGAGGGAAAACAGCTTTTAGCTGTTTGACTGTGCACTTGGCCTATCAACACACAGCCAGGCGTGAATCTGAAAAAAACTGAGGATGAAGAGAGAAGAGCCAGCTAACTGTTACAGTCTAAGATAACAAAGAATAATACAGTCAAAACAGAATAGCCTAACTGTGTCACGGTCTCAAAGCAACTTGTACTTGCATTGTAAGTGATTTGTATCCAAAAATAAAGAGAAAGTAGTGTTTTCTTGCTCAGCAGATGCTACAGCTTCTTTTTTCAGGCTTGTTGTGATGAAATAAGTGAATTTTTTTAAGTCAGGCAAAAACTGCAAACACAATGTGATATTTTACATTTAATATTTTCAAATACATGATCTGACATGAGCCGACAACTTTACAACATGAACCCATATTTATTTCTCCTGCTACAGCCAGATACAAGTCTCAAACCACGTTAAATTGCAACAGAATACAGGACATTACAGCCACTCTGTTAAAAAACATTCTGACGTTAGTTCATGACGTTAGTCGTGGGCTGTGTGATCAGGTGAATATATTTTTCTGAACACTTATCATCTTTCCAATACATAATATAGTTATAAGCATCATATGAGAGGATAATTACCTATTAATTAAGGCGTATTACAGAGATCTTGATACAAAGAGTTTAAATCATCAAAAATATTTTTTTTCATCAATGAGGCGGAACTAAAGAACAAAAAAAGAAATTATATGACATCATTCCATTTCATCCATTCCGCCCCCTTCCACCCTTCAAAACGAAGAGGAGAAGACAAAGAGGAGCTACAAAACAATGGAGAAGCTCTACCAGCTGAGGAAATGTCTGAAGATCTCAGAAACCCTGAGGAACAAGGATTCTGAGATCCAACAGCTGAGGAACCGTCTTCAAACCGAGGGGGAGAAGACGGTGAAGAGCTCTGAGACCCTGACGCAGAAGGGGTCTGAGATCCACCAGCTGAGGAACCGTCTTCAAACCGAGGGGGAGAAGACGTTGAAGATCTCTGAAACCCTGAGAGAGAAGGAGTCTGAGATCCAACAGCTGAGGAACCGTCTTCAAACCAAGGGGGAGAAGATGGAAACCGCCAAGCGTCAAAGCAAACAAAGCTTTGACGAGATGGTGGCGAGGTGTGAGGATGAAATAAAAAATGTTGCACACCTTTCTCAGCAACTCAAAGACACCACAACCCAGCTGGTGGTGAAGGAAGCTGAACTCGTGGAGAGTAACAGCTTCTGTCAGACACGATGCAACGCCCTGGAAGAGGAGATGGCAGAGAAACAACGGAGCCATGAGACCAAGATCCAACTCTTGGAGAGCGAGAGGAAGGAACTCGAGACCAAAGTCCGACAGGCCCAGGATGACAAACTGGACCTGGAGAAGCTCTGTCTGAGCCTGAAGAATAGATGTTGTTTTTGGCAGAGAAGAGGAGTCTTCTCCTCCAAAAAGGACACTCAGACAGAGATTCAGAAGATGATGGATAAACTGCATGAGGAGAGGAAAAAGAAGGAGAAAGAACGGGAGGAGAAGAGGAGGGGTTTGTTTAGCCTGATGCACCGGACAAAAAGGTGCGGCGGCGACACTCCTCCTCCCTCCTCATCTAGGTGTGGATAGAAAGGGGGGAGCCCCTCCTTCTATCCAGACCTCTTTCATCTCCATCAATAACCTCCTCCATCTCTGTCACCTCCATCTACATCACCCTTCATCCATGTACCTCACAACTCCTCCCATCCACTCCTGCTCCCTCCTCCCCCTGCATTCTACGTGGGTTTTTCTCCTGGTGCTCAGGTTTCCCACTAGAAATAAAACAAGACAAAACTACATGCATTTGATTTTAGGGTTTTTCTCCTAGTCCTCAGGTGTTCTCTTTAAATCCCCCAAAATATCCACATTCGATTTTAGGGTTTTCTCCTGGTTCTCAGGTTTCCCTACAAATCCCCCAAAATATTCACATTCAGTTTAAGGGTTTTTCTGCTGGTACTCTGGTTTTCCTTTAAATCAAAAAAGGGTTTTCTCCTGGAGGTCAGGTTTTGCCATTTAAAAAACACCTCAAGATACGTCCCCTACCCGGGGACCATATATTAAATTGATTGGACTAGATAGATGGAATAGGGGCTTGCTCCGTCCACTCCAAGAATCAACATGGTATTGTAGTACTTCAAGGAATGGTGCACCAAAAAAACAACAACATCAAAACAACAAACAAACAAACAAACCAAATATCAAATCAAATACCTGTCCAGGAACCATCACCTTACCGTGGTGGAGAGGTTTGTGTGTCCCTATGACCCTGCGGGCTGTGTTGTCTGGTGCTTTGTGCTCCTGCTAGGGTTTCCCATGGCAAATTGGTCTCAGGTAAGGGGCCAGACTAAGAATGGAAGACCCCATGAAAAACCGAGGAAGAAGAGGAGTGACCCGGCCCGGAGGAAGCCCGGGGTCCCTTCTTTTTTTTTCTTTTTTTTTTACTTCGTAAACATATATAATGACAAATAACATGACTATAAATAGAGTTAAAATAATTAATAATAATTTTCCCAAAACGAAAACGGCTCCCATAGTAGCTATTGGCCTGTTCAGCTGCTGGATGTCAAAACATATTTTAGTTGCTCAAGCCAACACATGATCTTAATCATAATTCTAATGCAAAGACATGTCACCTGAATTACTACTCCTTGCACTTGCAAACTAAAATAATAGCGATAAACAACCAAGGCAATGGTTCCTATTTAAACAAGGAATCTTTATTTCCACAAGCAAAGTCACATTTCCATCCCATGCACATTATTTAAGGTATGTAGACACAAGAGAACAAGAAGCAACAAACATCAGGCTAAACCTGGGGTTTGGAGATCAAAGGTTTTTGTTGTTTGTAAAAAAAGATAGGAAAACTTTGATAAACTCCTTAACTCATTTGATAACATCAACAGAAATTCGAATAGAAAATTAAATTGAATGCGATCCTCTGAATTAGTCATGGAATCCATTTCTATACTTTTTGCTTTTTAAGTATCTTGTAATAAGTTGGCCAAGTGTGAAAACAAGACAAAACTACATGCAAAGCTTATCTTGTGCGAAGAGTGGCCACAACATCACGAGAAATGAAATGAGGCTAGGCTCAGTCTAATTTTTAGTTTCGCTGATTAAATAATTCTTGTTACTCTCTATAAAAGTCCTCTCACACACACACTAGACTGTTTTGCTCTCTAATTTATGATTACATCAGATTTTATACGACTGCTAGGTCACAACATTTTTATACGCGAGGAGGGAAAGGGGTCAAGGGGCGATAGAAAATGTGTTGAAGGAACTAATTGGAGTGCGTGTGAATGTGTGTGTGTGTGTGTGTGTGTGTGTGTGTGTTGGGAGATGACGCACTCAGGAGGTTGGTGGGAGAAAATAATTGAGGTGAGAGAGGTGAAGGCAGGCTTGGTTTTATTCTGTGCTTTGTCACTAAACAGATCATTTCTTTAAACCAAAGCCTGTTTCATCACAATAAACTGCTGCTTAGCACACCTTGACCCAGTTAAGATAAATGGTAATCAACGACATGACCCTTGACAAGGTGAGATGAAAGGCCAGTAACCTCATCCAGTTTATGATTTAATCTCATGGAAAAATGGGTGCGTTTGACATAATGTTCTTGAAATGTGTTAAAGTTGACTTTTTGCAAAAGCCATGATGGTAACTTGAAATGTTTGGTTTCACTCAACCTATTATAAACACCCAATGTGGGCCAAAAAATGCATTTTAACAAATGTTTAGTTGCCGTGTAGTTGAGACTAATCCTTCCTTTTTCACAAAAAAACAAAAAACAAAGAGTTGGCTTCCACTTCGATTTTATTTTTACGATTTTACACACTACAGAGTTGTTTCCTTTTGCAAGGAGCCACAGTTTAACACAATTGACAGTAAGCAAGGACATCTTCAATCTTGCGTGGCTCAGCTTAAATGTTTCAAGCTGATTGTTGTACTATTGATTTTTATTTATTTAGGATAAGATAAGATAAGCATTAAGTAAAGAAAGATGTTGTTTCCACCCGGTCTCGAACCGGGGACCTTTCGCGTGTTAGGCGAACGTGATAACCACTACACTATGGAAACCTGTGGGCAGCAAATTTGTTAAATAAAATAAAGAAGTACACTGTATGCACACTAACACACACATGCACACACACATGCACACACACACACACACACACACACACACACACACACACACACACACACACACACACACACACACACACACACACACACACACACACACACACACGCGTGACGTGTTAGATTAAATTTCTGCTGTGACAGCTAATACCATACTGTACTGGTAATCTCAGTATAACATATACATCTGCTGCTAACAGGACCTACTGTTAATAATAATAATGAAATAATGTTATCTATTTAATTGGCTGATGCTACACCGACCATACTGTACATTCAAATGCCATCTCACATGGAGAGTTCATTTTCCAGTCTATTAATGCTGCTATAAGATAAGATTCAAAATGTAATAGAAATGGCTGTGGTAAACGACTAGACTACGCAAATAGAAGAAATTATAACCATATGAAATTGCTGCATTAAAATGTTGGGATAACATCTGCTGATTCTATTAACAGTCTCCAAACTATTTCACCTCTGATCCCTCTCCTAACATAACATTTTCCATATACCCCTGGTTCTGATTCCTAGCGTTTGACAAAATGGGTAAAATTGGGGCCCTGTGACCCTGACCTACTCTACTCTGTCTCTGCAGCTAAGACATTAACTTCCACAAAAATTACTGTTTCCTAACCTATCTAAGAATAGCCCAGAGTCATTATTTATCCAGCAGGCTGCAGCTCACTCCGACACCCTACACCCGTGTCTAATGCACAAAGTTGTAAATTCTCGGCCACTTGGCTCTGGTTCCAGTAGTAGGCCTTACAATGACCAGATGGTTTGGATAAGAGGGGGAACACAATAGACCACTTTTGGCCAAACTGGGCCATTTGTGTACATGTGCATACACTAGTGAATGTGGTTGAGTTCAGATAGAAGAGAAAGAGGACGGAGAGCACAGAGAGAGAGAGATAGGGAGATAGATAGAAAAGAACAAGTAGGAGGGATTGAGCTATCAAACTTATTCATTCAAACTTATTGGACTATTTAACTGATAATGGCAGTTTGGGTGTGTGCAAGACAACAATGAGAGGCCACTGTTCATTCAAAACAACAATGGCAGCTCCCAAAGAGGTTAGCATGGAAGTTGCAACAGCATCAGTCATATCACAACTGGATATTGTAACATTTTGTAATGAAAGACAATGAACAGCACTGTAGGCTTTTCTCAATGGAAAAGATGTTCACCTTTCTTCTGGCTAGCTTCTACAAGATTTTGATTGACAGATGGTTCCTCCAATCACCTGTCAAGTATTTTTTTTAAAGTGACTGCCCTTTTCCAAACAGTTTCCAATGACAGCTTCTCAGATGTTTCTGTGTGAAAAACCATCCGGCAGATCAGGTTAGAAAGAATATGAACTGCCAGATAAAATGAGGTAGCTTTCACAAGCAAAAAAATAAATAAAAAAAACTCGGGTCACACTCAGGTCTTTTGAAAGGAAAGTGTATGACAAGCTGCTTTCGGCTGTCATGTTACACAATCCCAATTAGCAAGGCAATCCTCAAATCCAAACGGTTTGTCCTGTCTTACATCAGAGTACGTGCACGATCCGTCTGTTGTAATCACAGCTTTCACAATGAATCCTTTTCTCTTCTTTCTCACGCGCACATACGCTACATCAAAGACAATATCATGGCAGAAACAATACAGCAGGCAGCCATTTCAACAAATTTGTTATGTCTTTAACAGGGGTGTGCTCTGTGGTGGAGACCCTCATTAGAGGCCTGAGTGGCTGTTGAGCCAGCAGATGCTGTGGTGGGACCTCTCTGGCCCTTCGCTTCTCAACACACACACAGTACAGGAATTTGCGTGTCTCACCTAAGGCTGTCGGTTTGATATGCCAAACACAGATTCATTCCCCTTTATTTGGTAGAGAGCTACTAGCAGTGCTTTACGATGCAAATTCCACTGTGTCCTTTTATGTGGAACCTTGCTAACATGCCTGTCATGTCATGCTTTCCAGCAGAGCTGCTTTAAATGCTGCACTCTCAAAGTCATGGTCAGGATCGACGCTTCTGCTGCTCTTAACCCCGGTGTTAATATTTCATGAGTGGAGAATTCGGAGTCAAGCTGAGCCCTCCCAAAGCAACCCATCCTCACTCAGGTGGACTCATGATAGAGAATTATTTAGTTGTGAATAGAAAGGAACGCCGGTAAGCGTGTAAGAGGGAGAGGTGGAACTAAGATAGCACTGCTCTTTCTTGTGGTATTATTGCCGAGTTATGGTCAGATATTGCATCATACGTTTTCTCTAGAGCATAATGACTTAAAATAAAGTTCAGCGAGTGTCAAAGGAAGGCCATTTAGCCTTTAGCCCGTGTCAGCGCACATATTTCTCATGTCTTGTGCTATCCAATTTATACCCGATAACTTAAAGAACGCCGGTTTCTTGACAGTCAGCTTGCTTTTTTTTATTATTTACGATGAGAGAAACACCTTGTGTTGGTAGATGGGGGCAATTTTGTTACTGCACTGTTCTCTAAGAATGAAACATAGCATGATGATAAGGCCTGCACGAACACACTGATGTCCTCTGATGTCCTCTGCATTCTTACAGCTCTCCCAGAACACAAGTATATCTCCTTATCACACACAATTAGTGCACATCCCCATTGTAAGCACAGGAAAATAAGCTCACACACACACACACACATGCACACGCACACACACACACCCACCCACACCAAACACTGTTCCAACATCAAATCAATAAGCGCATCCGATGATGATTAACAGCACAAAGAAAGCACATATTTCTGCCCCGGTTGGCTATTTTTGTTCTGGGTACTTTCTAGTCCACACAGACCTCACTGATTTTCATGAAAAGTAATTTCTGCGTGCCAAATGCTGTTAGGATCACAGATGTATGAGTATCATATTGAGGATGTCACCTCAGGAGAAATGTGAGCTGTCCAGCGTTGAATTGAGAATTTGTTACAGCCTTCAAGTCTCATCTGTTTTGCGGTTTGCAGAGATGCATTTGAATACGAGTCAATGCAATTTGCATTTTTGATGCCTTTCTCCTCTGACAGGAAAGAGATCATTATGTCTTTTTTCTCTCTCACTGGAACCTCTGTTACCCTGTGCTGTAACATTATAAAGTTATTTATTTTTTTATATTAAAGCCAGTATGCACAAAATATGGGAAAAGCATTGCTTGTACCACATGAGTGATGAAAATATAAAATCCATGTGTCAAGTTGTTCTATGATATAGCTTGGTGTCATTTTGGAATTATTATAGAGTTTAATATCTAGTAAGGTTTTGAGCCAGAAAGGCGTCACACTGCCGGAAGATAGGTCTTGATCATTTTAGCTAGACCCAGAATGCACCTGTTCATTGCAACTCCATGCGTGTATTTTCTGTCAGATGATCCGCCGGATGGATGGTACATTTAATTCATGATTAATTACGGTAGAAAATACCTTTTCCTTTACCAATGCCTTAATGATGCCTAATATTTATATTGCACTGTATTTTTTGTACTGTTAACAAACTGACAGGCTCTGCTCAGTTGGCTCAACAGACCCTAAGCCTAAACACAACACGTGGTTAGAAAAGTCAGTCAGTCCATATTCCTGCAGGGATCCGTAAATTGAAGTGCTTGATGAGTATGAATATATTTTGGTTAGCCGTAATAACTATAATAGCCAAAGGTAGCAGGTTTGTGTCGGTCTAGGTTGCACCCAAAAATCAAGTTATTATAGGCTTTAGGTCACATGTCAAATTAAAAAAAAACATGAAATGATTCAAAATGAATGCAGCCAAACCGCAACCCTCCAATTCCTTGTTGAGAAGCTGTGTTCCGGATTCTCCCATGCTATCTTTATCAAAGTTGTCCCTAAAAGTATCATTTAAATCTATGATTACTCTTTGGTCGAACTCAATTATTTGTCTCAAAAAGAGAGAAGAGAAAAAATTGCAAAAGTTTTTCAATAAAAGTTTTACAATGAAAGATGAGTCCAATAAAAAGCAATAACACTAGCACATCCTCATTAAAAAGTGCTTTGTCATATTTCAATTCCAAAGGCAACGTAGGACCAGAAGACTTTTATTAACCCATTAGCATGCTAATAACTCCAGACGAATAACACATGAAGGGGTGGGTGCTCAGCCCAGGTCATTCCAGTTGCAAGGAGCGTGTTTGGCATATAGGGACATATTTTCATGGCCCATTTCTTATTTAGACAAATTGTGGGAAAAGTGTCCGACTCACTGCTGAAAAATTATACTGTCGGTGTAATGAAGGAGCTGCATTAAGCAACCCTGGCTTTACTGTTTGCAAACAAGCATCATTCATGATCAATATCCACAGCTATGCAAGGTGATCCGCCGAGCCTTTCTCAGAAGCTCATCATTGATTATTATTTGGTCTTATCTTTGAGGTTTATGAGTATAGTTGAGCGCCATACTCTGCAAAAAAAAAAAAAAAAAAAGACCCCTAAATGTTTCTTTGCATTTAACTCAGTCTTTGAAATACAGACTCGGCAGTTTTGTTAGATTTGATCCTCAATAACCTCAAATAGCTCAAGGCTGTTTCTTCCCCTGTTGCATATTAGAAAGGTTTTAAATGTATTGCCTCTTGAGAGGTGCTTATGAGAAAACGTATTGGGGTGAAGAAAGAGCAATAAGGAGAGAACAATGCTTGGACTATGGGGGAGAAACGGGTGCTGTTGACACTATTGCCCCGGTGATGGGTTATCCTATAACATGAGGTAAAAGACATGACACTTGGTAATTTAAGAGGACCAAACCAGAGACCCATATGGAATTGTATGTGTGTTTCTATGTGTGTTCGTATAAGCTAGAGACAGAAAGACAAAGAGGGGGAGTTTAATGGAGTGTCCCAGGGCGAGGCTCCGTTGTTCCCCCTCATCAAGCACGCTGGCGGTGCTTTAGCCCCGTAATGGCTGCCGTGTGCCCTGAGCCACTACACGCTCCACAGTTTCTTCTCTCTCATTGCTCATTCTTATAGGCCAGGTGCATCCACATACCATACTGGGGTCTGGAGGTTGAGAGGACGCACTACATTAACAGACAAGAGGCAAGTGGGTGCTGCCATATGGAATAAAGAGATGCAGGGGAGGAGGAGAAAGAACTGGAGGAAGGGTGACTGGTAGAGGGCGGGAAGGGCTTTATGAGGTGATTATGGAAGGAATCACATAACAGGACTGTATAATCACAGAAACAAACCACTTCCAGTCTCCGAGAGGGCAATATTTGCGCTTGTTAAGATGCACATCTGGAATCACACACATTCTCATATATATATATATATATATATATATATATATATAGAGAGAGAGAGAGAGAGAGAGAGAGAGAGAGAGAGAGAGAGAGAGAGAGAGAGAGAGAGAGAAAGACAGAGAGAGAGAGAGAGATGATATTAGTCCAAGTAGAGAAGAGGCCGCTCCCTCCATATATCATCATATTTCACTGGCAGAATCCATTACAGAAAATCATAATAATGTCATTCAATCCACATGAGGAGAGCATAAAAACAAAGCAGAATGAGATTGTCTCTCACACACAGCCTGTCTGCCTCTGTATGTTACTGTTTGTGGTCACTGTGTTGTATTCTCTCCATCTTTGGTTGATTTACAAAACTGATTTTCATGAACTGATCTCCATGTGACTGAATAGGTTAAAAAACCCTCAGCACAACTTTCAGCACTGAATGTTGTTATTATCTCTATTGATGACATAAACGGACTCTCAGGCACGTAAATTATTAGTGAACCCAAAAATGGCAAATCCAGTCATTTGTATTAGAGCTTTTTTTTCTTGGTCTCTACTGCCCCCTAGTGATCGAAGAGACACATTCTGATTACAGTGATTGTTGAGGGAAAGGTTAATCCAGAATGTATAACAACAATAATTATAAACCACATGAAGTTTGGCAAAATGCAGTGCTGATGATACAAAGAGAAGGTAGGGCCCTATGAAATCCGTTTTTACTTTTTCCAGATTCTGTTTATTTTTTTTCTCCAAATTCTGTGTTTCCTGTTTTAATTTTTCTAAATTCTGTGTTTCCTATTGAATTTTCCTAAATTCAGTGTTTTACAACTTTAGCGCATCAAATTGTGTCTTATTATGTGGTTGATGAATCAAAATGAATACATTTACTGAAGAACCATTTTAGTAGTTGTTATTCTAATTCCCTGTCATTCAGAAAGCATACAAATGTGCATAAATATGCAAGTGTATGTGCAATCATTTATGGAGGATTCTGCGATTCCGTCCGCGTTTTCAGCATCGGGGAAATCATAGGGTCCTAAGAAGGCCAGGACTGTTTCCTGAAAAAATAAATGCGTCAACTGAATCTGCAATACTGTGTCTGCTGAGTGTTTGCATTTCATATGATCCGAAATGATCCAGCCTGGTGTTTTCAACCTATCACAGAGATGACAATAACATTCAACACTGGTCACCTTTACCCTGTTTGCCTCTCTCTTCAGCTCTGATTAAAATATGAATTGCTTTATTGCAGTGTTGTTAAGTTTTGTTTTCCACAGTGTCGCATTTTACAAACTACGGTCCCACAAACTGCACCCATCTCCATTCTATCAATTCTTAATCTTAAGCACATCTCTCTATATATGTTTGTCGTTGTATTTGCATTGAAGCAAACAATTTTGATAGCATCCATTGTTCTTCATGTTCATCCAGTTTTGGTTGTGCGTGTCTACATGTAAATAAAAAGTAACTCAAGACATGCCTTCTTCAGAGTATTATAAAGCACACTGGCAAGCAGAAGCAAGAAGATTTTAACTTGTATTGACTACAAGTACAGTTTTGACTTACAAAAATTAGAATTAGAAAAAAGAAACAAAACTATTTCTGAATCCGTCTCCACCTGGGATTGAATCTCATTTCACCACAGCCTTCTCTCCTCCCTGCCAAAGCCTAATGGCTCTTGTTTGAACAGGTATGGAATAGTCACCCCCCCTCATAGACCCGTTCCCTTTATTTGCTCCTCTCTCTTCACAGGCTTCATTGTCTCCACAGCCCAGATAAGAAGTCTATTATGAGCTTCCTTTACAATTTACAAGGGCTGCAGTATGGCCATCATCAAACTCAAGGTCTTTTCAAGTGCTGTGGCCTTATACACTCTCTTTCTTTCTTTCTTTCTTTCTCTGACACGCCACACCCATCAGTCTGAGAGTGATCTTTTGGTTGCCTCTCTCTCTCTTTAGAAACATCTTATCTGATAGTTCAGATTAATGACCAGCCAGAGTACAAAGACACATACAGACAGACCCATTTACAACAGTCCCCTTTTAAATCAGGCACCATTGAAAAACATTTATTATTGCAGTCATTTTCTCTCGTATCTAATCTCTATTAGAAACAAAAACAAATTTTCAAACCTGAATATAATTCCTAAATAAATGATCTTCTGCTTGTTTGTGCACACAGTGTGGACTAGTGTATAACTATGAAGAAGGACTAAATCTGTGACATATTCCCACCGACTGAACTCAACAGAAACTCTGAAATGTCTTCTACTTTTTAGACAAAAAACACACATTTGTTAGGAATACTTGCTACCCGTATTACTGCATTCTAAGCCAATGAGCAAACACTTTTCTTCATGGGGTTACTCTCCTAATCTTACTATCTGTTGTCTTTTCTTCATGGTTATGATATAATCCTAATAAGCTCACTGTAGGTTATTGAACCAACAGAGCCGTAAGTAAACTGAGGGGAGGGAGGGGCAAAGCCGCCCGGTAGTAGCAGTGGCACCATGTGGTACAATCATTTCCTCCTGCTCTATAGGCTACTACATTCCTGGGGTTAACCCGTCTGCCTATGCAAGACACACGTATAAATGCATTCTGCATATGTCCATGCAGGAAAGTACAGAAAGCCAGATGCAAAAGACTCAAACCTACAGTCAAGTCACTCATAAACATAGACACAGCACATGTCAGCAAGAATACATTTTACAAGCACACGCACACACACACGCAGACATATTTCATCCTGCAATCACTACTCCTGGTATGGTCTATTGCCAGGACCCACAAAGCAAAATAAGGAAATAAGTCACGTCCTTAGTGCAGTTAATTCCTACACCAAAACCACACAGAGCAGGCCCCCGGCCAGCTACCGCATCTTATGTATTTGCTCACTTCAGTGCTAAAACAGGCCCTTAGGTGAGTAGTTGTCAGGCAACAGTGCCCTCTTCTGTCATATATATTGTATTGCACCAAATCAGTTTCAGCACAAGTTGCAGCAATGAGGTAAACGTCACATATAACAGATACAACTTCACATAAGAAAGTGAAATCTAATAATTTATGGTGGCTGCATGTCTCAAAACACACTGTAAAATGTATAATCTCTTTTATCGTCGAAAATATCATTGTTGATGTAGCGCCATACACCATCAGGGGTCACGCCTGTGTATGATTTGTCTTGTCTGCTTTTGACAGCTGCACCTTAAATGGAAAAGAACTGCCAAGTAACCACTGTTGTTGGAAGGGGTTCACTCCAAATGTCCTACAGTGTGGAACAATAGAGTGAATCTTGATGTTGAGAGATAGTTATTGAGACACAACATGTTCAGATCCAAACTTGGATATTGCAGCTGATATCTAGGCCTACCTGAGATCTCTGAGACATTTGTATTGACTGCCAGAAAGAAGGAAACTGCATGGTAAAGAAGTGAGTAATCACTGTTTATGCATGCTCAACAAATTCTCACTCTCAGCTCGTCAAATATCGACGCTTGGTCAGTGTCCCTTGGCATCGGAGATCAACACAATATACTATATCCCCTGCTTTTACCGTCCATTAATGCCGCAGGAGCGTTTACATATGTAGAAAGCCTAAAATGACCTCTGACCTCCAGCGGTTGAGTTCCCTCCCCTATAACTTGTAACTCAGTCAAACCAAGAGCAATCTTCTGCACACAAATACAATTTGTGTCTGAAGTGGTTTCAGTCACAGTAGAGTGCTCCTAATGTGATTCCCCTTGGTATTTCAAAACATTGCTTCACTGGAGGATATTTTCATGAACTCCGGTGCACAACGCAACATGTATGCATAGTTCAATGACAGCAGCTGCTGTGTCAGAGCACGCTCACTCACAGGCAGCTAACCTTTTTTTCCAGTAGCGTCAGCCTGACTCCAACTGCTCCGGTCTGTGACCCTGACATGCAAACTCTGACTAAATAGTGATCTCACAGTCACTTTGTCTATTATGGTCAACAGTCTACAGATGTCACATGTCTGATGTTAAAACACTGTAGCACTCACAACTCTAAATGAGACCTAACCATCTACTCTGGGTTTTACCCAAACTACAATATTGAATGCAGTGACACAAGCACTATTCTTCATTAGGAAGCCATGGGCTAGGATGACACAGTAAGCAGCTCTGTGACGCATATATGAATAGCAGATGTGTTAACCTCTTTCTATGCATATGTGTGAAATTGTGGACAAGTGAATTGACATGCAAATTTGCTAATTTGGGTGCACCAGTGAATGCCAAACTAAAGTAGTCAGAGGTTCATGTATGTATATAAAGTCAATGCATCCTTTAAAATAAATGACCATCCAGCTGTCATGCTCTCTTTTCTATTTTTGTTCTGGAGCTCATCACTTTTTGTCATGGCGATTCAGTAACCTGTTGCAACTCAACTGGGATTACAGTCATTGGTACGGTCTGTTTGCGTGTGTGTGTGTGTGTGTGTGTGTGTGTGTGTGTGTGTGTGTGTGTGTGTGTGTGTGTGTGTGTGTGTGTGCGCCAAGCCCTTGATCTTCTCTGCACACTTCAATCACCTCAGAAATCTGCTCACGCCCACCATCTGCTCCTCTGTTATATACTGCACTCTGCAAAGAAGAACTCATATTTGTGTCTGACAAATTCTAAACTACAGTATATCACTCGTATGCAAACGTGCTTGGAAAACAGACAAATGCGTGCACACACACACACACACACACACACACACACACACACACACGCACACAGGGAACAAAAGCACCCACTGCCAAAAATAGAATAAGTTAGGATGTGGTCCAAATGTGAATGAGACAAAGCAACACAATAAAGCTTAATAAGGCAGAAATGAAAAAAAAAAACCCAGGTAATCCTGTTTTAGTACAATTAAGGGAAAAGGAAATTTCGCAATACAAATTCACCCATGTGAGCGAAGCCACACACACAGTTAAATTGCATTATGGAGCACAGGGACAGGCCTGAAAAAAGATCCCGTGAATGGGAAAGGAAATAATTCACACACGCACACCAGCAGTGGCAGTGAATCATCTCTGAAACAACTGCAGGTGTGAGAGATTCATCAGTTAGCCCAAGGCTGGCTGGACAGGAAAGCAGGAAGAGACAGATGGACTAGTTTAACCACAGTAAGAGAGACTGACCTTCCTCAGAGCGCAAAGAGGAAGGGAAAGCGACAAGAGTGTAGAGTGAGATGAAAAAAAGGGGGGGGGGGGGTGTCAAAGACGAAGACGATGCTCTGGAATAGCTGTCATCAATCTTCAGTATATCTGCAGACACAGAAATCTCTGAGAGTCTGAGCAGGGTTCCTGTGTGTGCCAGACAGAGATAGAGGAGGGGCAGAAGAAAGAAAGAGCACAGAAGAGACTAGAGACTGTATGAGGTGAAAAACATTCACACCAAAATCAAATACCGTGGTGTGGAGGGAGAGACGGTTGAGGCCGAAGGACGAGGAGGAGAGCTAATTACACTCAGCCACTGCAAGACACTGCCTGCTGATACAAGAACAAATAAACCTGCTGTGAGAAATAGACATTAACATCCATCCCTGCAGAGGCCCCGACAGCCATCTAGATACCGAGGCTGAAGAGGATACAGACGGGACATCAGCCATTTCTCTAAACTTAGCACCGATGTTAAAACGGCAGTTACAAGATGCAATACAAAGCAGGAATACACATTTCAGAAAGTAACGATTAAAATTGAAATATAGATATTAAAGCATGTTAGGACACCTTTAGTAAAGTGGGACTGCATTAATTTAACTGCAGGTATTAGTAAAAATTTTAAGAAACCTGCACTCACCAGAAGAAAAAGCATTTGTTCAAATATTTAAAACAACGAACTGTAGGATAGGAGTAAATTTGATAACTCAAAGAGAGAGGAGTACGACATGCAACAAAGGTCCCCAAGCTATTAGTCGAACTATATTGACATTTTGCATATGATTGACTTTGGAATAGCAGATGATGCCACAGATTGGGAGCAACAATAGCAAACACAAGGGCCACTTTTCACCATAAAAGCATTCACAGGATGGATTTAGCTGTGGGACATTTCTGCTCTGAGATCCCCTGCAGTGCTTTAGATTTGAACAAAAAAAATGTGAAATGTTGTAGCAATTATAGACTGTTTATAAAGGTATGTTCAAACTAAATGCACAGGGAATTTTCACTCCGCCTTACTCGCGCAAATTTGACCGCAGGATCAACATTCATCTCCAAGTGTTACCTTTATTATGATAACAAGATTATTCAACTTGTAGCTGCAGAAATAACCAATTATATTTGGTAAAGATTTAATAAGAACAAATTACCACTGTACAGTGGTTTGTGAGTATGGTTTGACAGGCCAAAGGACCAATGTGCGTTACTCTTACCATGTGACCTAAAATGCGCACATCAAAGAATGCTGTCTACAGATCGCAGTGACCGTGCAACTTTAGCATTCTTTCACACTGACACAAAACGCTAGCATGGTTAAAAAATGGCCATTAGTGGTAGACTTTACCCCTGACCACAGAGTCAGAGTTGCTTTCCACAAAGTACCAGGACAATGTCTGCACCCCAATAACACACTTATGAAGTTTTATTGATGTTATAATGAAATGTTTTACATCCCAGTACTCCTATTTAAGCATATTGCTTTAAAGGCATAGGCACAGTTTTAATGGAAAGAAAAAATATGATTAAAAATAAGTGTTTATTATTCATCTGCTTACACTCAACTGACTTGTTTTAGTCCTGTGTTTAGACATCTTTAAATGTAATAACTTACTAGTAGTGTTAGTCCATAGAATAGATGTAAATAAAAACCTTTTTCGCAAGGTACAGGGATGAAGGGGATGGATGTCAAACAGGGGTTAATGTTTATTTATTATTTATTTACTTATATTTTGGGTTACTTCATGCATATGACTTGTATGTGTATATCAGTTGTATGTATACATATGTCTGTATGCATGTCTAAAAATGTCTAGGGTACGTCTACGTGTCTATGGTCTAATTCATATAGTATGTAATTGATAATACACTGAATTGATACATTATAATTATTGTTATTATTATTATTATAAGCAATGGTACTAATATTAATAATACTTATTATTAATGAATTAATTATTAATATGGAAGAAGGGTTATGGAGAAGGGGTGAGAGTAAATAAGTTATTCTTCTTCTCACTCCTTTCCGAGCTGTAAAGAAAAAGAAATTGTTGGACATTTCAATTTTGCTTTATGATTTTCATTGCTGTGCAAATATTGCTTGGAATGTCTAATTGTTTGATTATTTCAGTTTTTGTTGTTGTTTTTTATTCCTATTTTATGTCTATTTTAAGAAAATAAACAAATACAAATACAATACAACAGTAAGACATGTCAGTCAGTTTTATTGGTGACAGCTGCCTCCAAGCATCAAGCGTAGCGTTAGTTCTGGCAGGCCACGACGTCAAGCTCTAAATCAGCAGCAACAGCGTAGCTGTCAAAACCGAGGAGATCAGCTGACGGCTCAGCTGATCTCCTCGTGCTCGCTTCCTATTGGGAAATTGCATTCAGAGCGCGCTATTTAAACTGCTCTAGCCTGACCTCCCTCGTTGCTTCCTCTGCCGGCGTTTTCAACCCACCTCCACCCCAGCTCCTCCAGTCATCTGTTATGTACCTTACCATTGTTCTTGTTGGTTGCTCTGCTCTGTCTGGGGTTTTTCTTTGCTGCTACGCTCCCTGCTTATGCCGTTCATGATGGCTCATTGCAGGCTTTCCACGCAAGCGCGTGGAAGAGCAGGGAGTCCCAGAACAGTACCATACCGCCAAATGAAACTTGTGCAAATAAATAAAGATTCTTTTTGACAAAGTGGTCCTGACTGAAATGCATTTTAAGTCTTTGTTGCTGCCTCTTTGTACGTTCATGTGGCTTTTTAAATGATTCACATATTGTATTTCATTGGTATCAGTTGTTATAGTTGAACACTATCAGCTATGTGAAATGTTTGTGGGTAAAAGCCATGGAGACTGGAGGCATGTACTGCACATCTGTTCATGAATCGCCTAAATGGATGAACACTTGAGTGGCCGGTTTTAAGCCGGCTTCCAAATCGCTCACTTGTTCCGTATAATTCAGGGCCCTTGATAACTCCCAATGAGCGGATGGAGGAGATTTGGGCCCAAAAGGCGAATTCTTTGCTTTTCCGCAATTAGCATGACACATTTCATCTCCTTTCTAAGCTGATAATGAGGAAATACATTACAAATGTATAATGCATAATGTCTAAAAGATTGAGTGGAGTCCTACATCATATTTACATTTAGTCAGTGTATTAGTGTTAGTGGTCCTTGAGCTTAATTTCTGATTGTGCTAATAGTGTAAATTAGTAGCAGTTCTGATATCTTGAATCTTCTCTTCCTGCATGCTCTCAACAATCAACATAACAGATGTCCTGTGTTGCTCTCCAGGGCCCTATTAGCATTATTAGCAAACATCAAAATACCTTAATCTCTTAATTTCTAACACAATTCAAAACTACCTTATTTCAGAAAACAATATCAATAATTATGTTGGTAATTCTTTGCTCCCTGCTGGTTTTGGCCAATTTCTTTTAAAACAATTCAAATGCCGTTCACAAGTGGCCAAAACACACAGAGCAGCATGTGTGGTGTTTTTTATTGGTTGTAAAATGAGTTTTAATGAAATCCACGTTTCCTAATTCACTGTGAACACACAAGATACGATTGTGTTCAAGCTGTTGTTAACTAAGACACCCGCACTGTAAACACTGAATCCTTCATGACAGATGCATTTAAAAAATATGCACTAATTGAATTATTTCAGATTGTGAAGAATCTCCATTACACTTTGGTCCTGAGGAGCAGAATGTCTTGCACCTCAGGGCCAGACTGTAGCTCCCTCCAGCAAGCAGCCATCCATGAAATGAGAAAATCTATAATGCATTTAATTCTGCTCTCTGTAGATCAAGGCTCTGTCTCCCAATGGCACCGCGGGGACGACAAATACTGCATCAACCTTCTTCCAACCCCACTGCAATATCCAGACATACAGTTACTCAGTGCCCACCATCTCTCTCTCTCTCTCACACACACACACACACACACACACACACTTTGATGGCCGAAGTAGCAACCCCACAATGAACTAAGGATTGTAACTCATTTGTTTTTAAAGCGTTTTCTTTATACAATAATCATACACACATAAATGACACAGGTTTTGAGTTGCATATAACACATTTTATTAATAGTTTTGACAAGATGGTTTCTTATTTGTAGTACAAACTTCCTGGGGAGTTGCTGTGGAGGTCCTGTCTTGCCAACAAAAGGAGGCCGAGCTCAATCAACTTCACCTATGTAGTGATTGCTGCTGAGTGGACCATACCATGGGCTTCCTGCCTCATGGGGAGGGGCAATGGTTAATGATTTAACCATTTAATGTTACTGCAGTAAAAATTATTATAATAATATTAATATTCATGTATTAGTATAGACTGAGTTATTGTTATGATTTGATGCTTGTCTTTTGTTTAAATAGTTATGTCTTTGTCATTCCCCCGTTAGTCTAAAACGGCCTGATCACACTGTACATGTGAACCCTCCTGTTTCAGTAGTTAGTTGCTTTTTAGTCTGTCCCTGTTATATTTAGTTTAGTTTCAGTTCTGTTTAGTTGACCTATTTTTTAGAGGCCAAGAACTTTACAATATAAAATTACACTGTGCATTTCTCATGCCCACCAGCTTGGTCCCTGACACACACACTTCATGTAAACACACGTGCATGAGCCTCATTTCCTGCTCTTAATACGCTCTTTTCCTCATAGCTCTACTGTAGCAATGGAATGTTCTTAAACACTTCTTTGTTGGCTCCCTTTCTCTCTGCAATGATCTCAGCACTCTTGACCATCTGCACATTACCTCTGGTATACGAGGTGAATCCCCCATGTTTTAATAATCTAAAGTGGTGGATACCCTCCATCATCTCCAAAATAATCACAGACACACATAAATAAGCTCGCTGGTAATACATGAACCTTTCCATCTATTTTGGTCCATGTTAATCAAAGTGGCGAGGAGGAGAAACTGCATTAAACATAATTTGAGAGATCTTAGATTTATTTATTTTTTTCAGTTAGGGAGAGAGGTACTTTAAGGTAAATCCTCCAGCTGGGAGAGATGCACTCATAGTCTTAGTCACATGCCCTCACAGCAGTCTGGCCTTTAAAATTATTCGAAGGCAAAGGAGGTGAAAGAGGCAGATTTAAAGTGAGATTCCCTGAATTTCAATTTACTGGTTATCTGGGTTACATAATGCTAATCATCCTCGGAGTTTACCAGTCATTTTCATGTCTATAATATCTGTATAGTCTGACACTTGCAATTACAAAAAAATGTAGTCACTAAATGTGAAATGGACAGCCAGTATTACACATGCTACAGGATGAGTGTGCCCCACCATTGTTGTTGACATACTATGTGTGGATACTGCCTTGCAATCTTCTGTTCTGTTGTCTTGTGTGTCATGTTGGCTGGCAGGCAGGCCGTGCCTGATGATGTCAGTGTGGCTTAAATAACTAGGCCAATACCATGACGGTTGGTTGTGTATCACCACTATATCTCTGTCAGACCTCTCATCATTTATCCAGAAACAATGAAGGAGAGTGTGACAATGGATGTGAGAGGGGATACAAAAGGGATATAAGGGATAATAAGTATTGCGATAATTTGCTCCATTAAATCTCATCAGTGAGGTGACTGAGGATAGATAAGGTGATGAGGGACAGTTGCAGCTACAATCAACCTCAGCCAGCTCTCACTCACTCATGCTCTGCTTTCTGTAAAACAGGTTTGGACATCATTGACAGGCATTTCACATCTTGTGTGTTGTACTAGCAACATTAAAAAACTGCCTCAAAATCTCCACATGGGCACCTTCAAATTGCTTGTTTTATTTGAGTAACAGTCAAAACTCAATTACTGTAATATAAAACAATGAAAAAGCAGAAAATCATTACAATAGATGTGTTTTTTTAAACACAAATTGTTTGGCATGTTGCCTGAAAAATTCATTAACCAATTATTTGATTATTAAATGTTAGTAAATCAAATGTATGTCGATGGACTAATCCAATTATCAACACACTGTGTCAGACATACACTGACACTCCAAAGTATGATCTAATTAACAGTTTCATATCAATAATTTGAACTCTATGAAGGTTGGCAGCTTGGCTATATGTTATGTGATTATTACACTTAAATACGAAGAGAATCAATCCCAACACAACAGCTCTATTGGATTTAACGCTGTTTTCTGTCTATTTCTCTTATGGGTTAAGTTATTTTCTGTCACTGACAGAACTGTTTTACCCCAGACCCGACATTTATTATCAATGAACTCAAGTCGCCGACAGAGGGGTGCTCTACAAACTGGCGCGCCGCTCACATAGAAGCGCAATGTTAGAGCAGCTGCACGGTGCCCCAGAAAGAATCAGGGTTACTAATGTACATACGTTATTCACTCACATTGAAGAATAGACACAGCAACGTAATAATCGGTGTATTTTACTCAAAATGTAGCACCACTGAAGCCCTAGGTGAAAATCACGAGTTGGTATTCCCACTCTAGATTACGCAGTTCTATGGCCATTCGGTCGTGCTTGGACAACGTCGTGAACGCGCATGTCAGGTTCGCTGCAGAGATCCCGCTGCCTCGGCTCTCACGATTAATCGCAGGGATGGTGTTGACAGCGAGAGGCGACGGGCGGCCAGTTTTACATGTTTAAATACATGACAGCGCCGGGTGAAATCACAGGTACACGGGTCGGACACCAATCCACCGCAGCCTTTGCCGTCTGCGAAGCAAGACGACGCTGCCAGGTCGAGGACAACTGTAAACGTTACTGATGGAATTCCCAGTCGTTGCTAGATGGAGAAACCGAAAGGGTGGACTCGTTATTAATAATTAAAAAAAAAAAAAACACCCCATCTGCTGCTAAAATACAAGCAAAAATGCATCTGCATCAGGTGCTGACGGGAGCTGTGAACCCTGGAGACTGCTGCTACTCGGTGGGAAGCGTGAATGACATTCCTTTCACGGTGAGGTTTTATTTTGATATTATTTGCTCGGGATGACACCCAGTGAAGCTAACGACTGGCTAGCTTAGCTAGGGGTAGTTAGCTAGCTAGCGTTATATTGGCTGGCTGGCGAGCTAAAGCACTGGCTAGTCGGATAGTGTGCTAGGCGAAGTGCCGCACCGAGAGATTCACATATAGTGAGTGGCGACTATTCGGAGCATCTTCACCGCAAAGCCCCTCTTATATTTACCCTGACAGTCAGTCATTCATCGACAAAGCTAACACCCTCAAGTAGATGTTCAACGGTAACGACTGCATCATACTCTTTTAGGGCAGCGTTGTATTATTTATCGCTCCGATACAGTCAACGCTAGCCACTCGAATGACCTTTAGCTGCATCTCGTTACATTAGAATTACTGCAAGGGAATCCCTTTGCGCAGCCATAACATTATTGGTCAGATATTTGCGAGGGGACACGCTCCGACGAAATTTCGCAGTGCACACTTCAGGTGACGATGGCTCGAGAGAAAATTGCGCACCGGTCCGCCACACTTTAGTTTGAAACATAAAAGAAGATTGTGTTGTGTTTTGTCTGGTTGCAGGACTAGCTAAGCTTGCTACCATTTGCCGTTAAATCCTCCTCACGGATCATTAGCTCGCTGTCATCCTAGCATCAGCTGCGCCAGCCGTGACGTAGAGAGCCATATATGGATACATGAGCTAGAGGGGTTGAATGGCAGTGTTTGGATGTTGAAAATTACATTTTTATTTTATTTTATTTTTTACAACGTGGTGCTATCTGTCATCATTTTGACTTTAGTTAACTGAATACACTTAGGTTTTGTCATATATATAAATGATATATACCGTCAGTCACAAATCTTGTGTCTGTTATTTATTGACTTCTTTGAGCTGTACATATTCCTTTTCTGTCTGTCAATATTCCATTTAGTGCAGCGACACATGGGAATAACCTATAATATCACATCCTCTATTGTGATGGCAAATAGGAAAACGTGCACAATAGTTCACAACCCCGACAGATGCTGGGGCTCTTTTTTTTATCTCTAAAGTGGATCGGTTGGAGTAGAAAGCGAGAATAGAGTGTAGTTCAGCTCTTGTGAGTAAGACTCAGCTCCTGTATTGAGACTGGATGATAAATGATGATGACCTTATTGATAGCATCCAGTTAAGCAAACACTTCAAAAGCCATAAATATGTACAACAGAGATACATCCTCTAGAATAGCGTTTTTGTTCACAAAGATGGGAAGGAGATAAAATATGCTTCTGCTTTGTCATTTCTCATTAGATGATGGAAATCAGAGGGAGTAGCCTGTTTAGATGTTTGCTTTGTTGGTGACTAAATAGGTTTTAGATGAGATGCCAGGACCAGATTCATGTAGACCGTATAACCCAAATACACACCTAAACTAATGTGAATGCATTGGTTAAATTCTGCAAATGCAGACTCACAGTAAATTCACGAGCAGCTATGTTGCTCGCCACCATTCCCTCATGCTGAGAATACTGTGAGCCTGCCTGATGGCTGCCAAATCTGGGCTTGGTCTGTCTCCACTGCCTATTAATGAAGTAGTGTTTTGTTGTTTTCTTTTTTTCTTTTTCTTTTCAGAAATACAGACACCGTCTCCTCACTCATTTGTGAATCCCACAGTTCCCTTGATTAAAGCACAGTAATTAATTGTACTTTTAATTTATGTTGAACTATCGAGATAAGTTGTCCCCCCACTCCCCTTACACTGACCCCAAATCAAGGCTGTTTGAATGCAAACGGGCGAGCTTTGTACCTAGGGTCATCCTGTATCTGCTCAACAACAAAGCATGGTTGGTTGTGAAGCTAAAGCCTTGCACATTGCCACAGGGCCTCAGTTCCATGCCTGGTGTTTTCTGTGTCTGAGAGGGTATTTGAAGAACACTAGACATCATGTCCAATGACGTTAAACTCACACTGACCCCTTAGGGCACATAGGCCAGACCCTGACGCACACGCACACGCACACACACAAAGAGAGAGCTAACCTACAGAAGCCATGCAAGAACCAGTTCAAATGAGCAAGCATGAAGCTAGAGATGTGGAATCATGAAATATTCATGCTATTTGGCATATTGACAGTAATCCAAAGACCTATATTTTTAAAATGAGTTTGAAAGATGGAGAGTAAAACACAGGTGCCCTGCCGTTGCCGGCCCAGTTGGCCAATGGATAGTGGATATAGTTTTGTGTCGATAACCCAAGGTTAGAATAGTTAGAACAATGAGTAGGAATATGAAAGAACAAGATGGCAAAATAAGCAAAATAACAAGGGGGGTCATTTCCATTACATAAATTGCTATTTAAACATTTTGATTTTTATATATATATTTAGTGTGATTTGTGTCTTATTACATTGGGAAAGTTTGACACTGAAGAAAAATCATGAATATAAAGCCTACTTCCGGGTCTATTACAGTGCTTTTGGAGCTGTGGTTGAGTTTGTAAATGTAAAAACAGCCTAGTGGGTTTGATATGCAGAGCTGCAGATGTGTGATGCACTAAAAATAGCATGCACATGTAAACTACAAAGCAGAGAGAGAGAGAGAGAGAGAGAATGAGAGAGTAGATACTCCCACTGAGGCTTCATCTTCCTCTGAATTATGACATTTTACTAATAGAAAATGGTTATTCTACACCTGGATCTTCTACCTCAGAATACAGATACCATTATATAATGTAAGACAGTGATGTTGAATAGCTGAAGGTGGCCATCATTTTCTGAGATCGCTTACATGCTGTCTTGGACTTTCTGTATATTGTGCAAGCCCTTTTAAATTTAACTTGTCACTGTAGCAACACCTGTATGCAAATGCGACCACATTTTATTGGATTGCTACAAGTAGCTATCGCATGTATCTTCTATCAAAACATGAATGACGATGAACACATTTTCCCATCAATTATGTAGCATACAACCTTTCAAAATAACAGAACATCTGGCAGAAATGGGAGCTGCCTACACCATCTTCCTTAGCTCATGGTGTAATTGTCCACACAATTTCATAGAATCTGTTCTGTAGGGTTTTTTTTATATCCTGCTGACCATAGACAAGACACTTCTAGCTGGACTAGTTTTACTTTTAATGGCAATGCTTCACCACAGTCATGCTGCAGAGCATAACAAGGCCTGTACTATGACTATAGAGGGTTCAAAGTACAGGTCAGTGTTGTGGGCTCTGCCTGGGATATACAGACAGACAGAGAGAGCAGGTTACCACAGGACAGAATTGATCTATTCATGTCAAGCTAGCACAAACATGAAAATGGTTCACATGGTAGCAGCTGTGGCTGTGGAACATGCTTGCCTGGTTGCTTGCGCAAGTTATGGGAAATTAATGGCGTTAGGTCGAAATGCAGAAGTGATCTCCCTTCTTCTTCTTCTACTTTCATTGTCACAGCACGTCTGCATTCACTCTTTTTTTTCCTTCTAAATTACATTTACCCTAAAAAGCAGCTAAATCCCTTCCCGATGGTAATTCAAATAGCATTTAAGATGCTCCAGCAAGATGTTAATCGATTTCTCTAGATCTCATCAGTAATCTAGATGACAATGCTGTCTTTCGAAAGGCTAAAATCATACAGTAAAACACACCATATCATATTGATATCCTACTGTAAACACGTATCACATGCTCACAACAAAGTGACGTTATTCACCCTAGACATAAATTAGAATAGTTCATTCACAAAACAATACAATTACATTACATTGCAACAGATTCCCTGCTCACCTAAGATGCAAGACAATATGTATCCGAAGGCTGTAACGTTCTTGATGTAAGCAGCTTACATGACTGACAGGAAAGAATCCTTGCTGCTTCAGGGTTGTACTCATTAAGTCAGCGGATTTATGAGCAACATATTCTTGGATGTAGTAGCTCCAAGTACATTAGTAGACAGAATCAGTGGCCTCTTAATGCCATCTGTTCCTGAATCGAATACATGTCGTGACAGCTAGCTAAACATTCAATTGATTTGAATGGGTATCCAGCAGGTGTTCATGCCGTCATTATATTTGTTCAAACAGCGGTCCTTGATTTAAATAAATTATCTGTTGACTAATCATAAGGGTACTTAACTCTTAGTTGACTTACTTAAAGGATCAGTCAGACTCTCCAATATCATTTCTCCTCAGTAGATAAACCCAGTCATGCTGACAGATCTCTTAAAATCTAGTGTGTAAAAAATAAATCAAACCATTATTATTAAAATGCTAGATGGGAGATGTCATTTTCTGGTAATGACTGTTGAGTATTCCCCATTCAAAGACCCCACAAAAAAAAAAATAAATAAATAAAAACAACTGATCTATAGACTTTAAATGTCTTTGTTGATGAAGAAACTGACATGTTAGTGCTAACCGTTTGTGCTGTCAACCCTTCCATCTTTATATATTAGGTTGAGTCAATGTTTACTGTGATGCCATTTTGTATTATGCTGCTACTACTAATGAATCATCCTACTTTGTATTGCCATCCCTCAGTACCTTGTTGCTGTTGTGTGGGTGTGTGTGCATGGGGATTTGTGGACGCTGAAAGACATACAGGACACACACAAGCCCAAACCAAAAGAACAAAGCAGTGATGATAGGTCATCCTGTTTAAGCCAGATACACTCATCAATACAGTGCCAGCGTGGTTCAAGGTCCCACTAGGTCCAAATTACCTTGCTGACAAATAGTGTAGAATGGTCTAACATATTATCTTACGTGTGTGTGTGTGTGTGAGCGAGAGACAGACAGGTACAGAGCCGTCCTAGACAGTGCGTGACGGTGACCGCTTTTAATTCCAGCTGTAATGTGTAGGAGCAAATGCCGCAGTAATAGTTAAGCGCAGAAGGTGCCTACCTCACTTCTCTTTCTACCTCTTTCACATTTCATGCTACAGCATGTAGAGTACAATCGGATCTTTCAATCTTCCCCTATGACTCCGTCCTCAGCTGTCACTTTAGATTATGCCACTGGCTGTAATGTTGTCCCGCTGTGTGACCCAGTGGTTCCCAGCCTCTCCTCCTGTTCTCCTGAATAATGAAAGACACAAGCCGTCATCCTGACTGTACTGTTGCTTCAAAGCCAGCTTGCCTGTCTCCCAGGTGCTGCTGCTATCGCTGCCATTCTGCACATGCTTGCCAAATGCCAGTGAACACCATTGTATCAGTTTACCTTGCTGCTCATAGTCCAAATCTTAAGCCAGGCTTGCCCATTAATCGTGGTAATTGTGTTTGTGCTCACTTTGTTTGTCTATTTATTGCACATGAGTAGGTGCTATTCCTTTCACACAGCGGTTCTGTAAAACAGCCACTAATGTTAGTTTTTACTGCTATGTGGTTTCTGTGCAAGTTTAATCTTCACAACCAATGCGATGGTGGTGGTTCAAGGTAGCAGCCATGCTAATCCTGTTGTAATATCTCCCTGCTCATGCAATATTCATACAAGTGCTATTGGCTGCTCTGTTTTTAGACATTTATATGACCTTATTTTGTATATTCAATTTAAAAATATTCGTACGGAAAGTGAATGCAGTAAGAAACATTGGATGGAGCTGCAAAGCAGTAAACTCTATGAAGTGTTAAGTTTATTAACTCTGTTTTCCAGGCATATTATTTAAAGCATTAATACTCTGTAATATTTTCTGTTTTTCAGCGGTTTGGTTTAATTTAGTTTATTGTGGCTTGATCTCACTTGGTTCCTCTTCCTGTGCCCATTTCTTTTTCAGGCCTATGGCTCAGGTTGTGATGTAGTGATCTTGGCCAGTGACTTTGAGTGTGTGCAGATTATCCCAGGAGCTCAGAATGGAAACATACAGGTGGGCTGTGTGGAGTGCTCCCACCAGCTTGGCAGGGTAAGTGTTGACTGCACACTCAGACACACTCCCACAGGCAGTTTTCATTTTTCCATCTATCACTTAGGCTCAGCAAAAAGAAGTACATTTAGCCATGCGTTTGCTCCTGTCTCGTACTGCCCATGCTCTCCTCTCCTCGCTATCCTGCTCTCCCACACCACCACTCCCCACCAACCCCTCTCCTGTGGGAATGGCTGTGCAGAAGCACTGATGGGGTGAGTAATGTTGTGATGATGAACACAGCTCTTTATTTTTAGATTGCCGCATCCTACGGAAACACAGTCTGCATCTTTGAACCTCTTTCTACCAACCCAAACAAACGCCACAAGGTGAGCTCAAATGTCTGTACTTTATACGTATGTAGTGGTTTGAATCAATATCGAGTGAGCCTAATCACCCTTGTGTGCCAATAACATTGCATGGTGTGTGTCACTCTCCTATCACTAACAGCAGCTTAACTATCAGTGGCAAAAGACAGGACAGTTCTTCCTTGATGCCATCACCTACAACCTGGCCTGGGACCCACAAGGTATGCCAGTGCTTTCTGTGTTTAACTGATTCATTGACTGTCTGACTAAATTAATCCACACTAGGCATGGGGCGATATGAAAATTTCATATCACAATTATCCTGGACAAAATAATTGCGAATCACGATATTATCCCGATAATCATCAAAATATGCTTTTAAAAAACTCTTAAAATCTCCCTTTAACATATTGGTATCGCATTCGATTTTGTTAAAAATAATAGGAATATTTTTATTACATCATATACAAGACTTTGTTTTGTGAACATCCATTTCTGTGAAAACAATCAAATTACTTAAATGTAGGATTATGATCATACATCATAACTGCTACCTGCATAAACAAAGGGTAAAATAATTTTTTTTACATCCTATATTTTTAAATCAGGCTCTATTTTTCCACTTCTCTACCATAAAAGTGAACTAGACCGTTTTTCAAGTCACTCATGGCGATATTTACGATTATACCGATAATGAAAATTCACCACAATCAACGTATTGTGAGGGTTTTTTATAAACTCATGTCATCCTATGCCTAATCTACCCTAAGCACAGCCTTGTGTGTTTTGCCTGGAACAACACGTGTTATGTAAGAGTGACAGTGCTCATGTGGCTTTGCACTGTAGTAGTGAACGTGGAATGAGGTGTGTAACACAGTGCTTTTGTGTCCACAGGGAACCGTATCCTAGCAGCAACTGAGCGGCTCCAGCTGTGGGCACCTCCACTGACAGATGCACTGATAGAGGAGGAGGATGGTCAGTTGAATGATGACAAGCCCCACCCTATCCTCAATGACTGGAACTGTGTTTGGCAGTGCAAGTATGTTATTTTTGCTTTTGCACATACTATAAAAGTATCCAACATTATTGTCATGGGGAAAAACGTGCTGCTTCCAGGTTATGTGCATGAGGTCAACCACATAATCAATATACAAAGAAAATAACGAGAAGTTATTCAGAGTTACTTTTGCTTTTTGGTCTCATAGTGCTGTCTCAACAAAGCACATATGTAAATATCCTGAGCTAACTAACCAGTATTTGGATTAGATTGAGGGTCAAGCATACCTATATTTTTTTATTCAGAGCATTGAGAGAACGGTCTTTTCATTTTTGCTAGCTGAAAGTAACACGGGAGCATGACTTTTCATTATTTTTCTGTCAGCTGATGTTTTCAGGTTTTCTTTTGTGACATGCAGTAAAGAGTTCACTCTATCCCAGTGCAGACAAAACATTAACTTTCATTTTTCCACTTGAAGGTGTTGAATTACATATTTTTTACTAATAAAAACTTATAGGCAGTTACTGATTGTCCAAACTCGTTTGCAGACAGCCTCACATGAAAGGTTTGTGTGCACTGTTGTAAGCCACTCTTCTGTAGGGCTGGGACAATAGGCTTATTTCCCAGTTCAATACTATCATGACACGTGGGTGCCTATTCGATATCCATTGATTTTTTTTTTACTGTTGTGATTCTACAAGCATTGCAATTTGATATTAAGATAAGAAAACAATGTGCAAAAGTAACCCCATAAAAAAGCTGAAACTATGCAGATTCTCTCAGGTACCACGGTCATCTCTGGGCCCTTGCCGTTTTTCCATAAAAGATTTTCTACTAACGACACATAGCCATAAACACTGCACCAACAATAAAGGCACATTGTTAGAAATTGGGCCATATATCTCTGGCAGCATATTCAGACAGCAAAACAACTTTATCAACTCTATAGATTATTAAATAATGAAGCATGACTCACCACTTGAAAAAAAATCCATCCCTTCTGATAAAATGATCGATCATGTCCTAGCGCAGTCATGTCTTTCTTCGCCTGACGAAGGTCCTTCCCTAATGAGATGGACATCAGTGCCGCCGAGAATCTCGTTGGTTCAGTTGCATTTCTGCTGCAGGTTTTGATGCATTTAAGGCCGTGGACACTGTAATAGTAATAACAACCAAGCATGTGAGATCATGGAGTTGTTGCTTGTTGTCACTCAGTCCCTTGGCTTAGAGAAAGGTGGAAAAATCGGACATGTTGTACATAACCCTTCAGTTCGGTCGTGAGATTTGTAAGAACAGAGTGTGCTCCATAGCTTTCCCCTCGGCTCCTCTGTGTGTTTTTAATGGAGGGCTGCTTGTACTGCGTAAAGTGGATCGAACAATGCCACCAACATCAGTCTTTTATGATCCTCTATCTGACTGCTTATTGGCAAAGAGGATGCTTTCCATCAGTTATGTGCAGCTCTTTGTAGTGAGTGCAGGCGTCTCACCTATTCCCTCGAGATGTTGTTTCCTGAAAGAATTTTGCTCCTCGTTTCCTAAAAATATCTAGATATTTTTTAAAGAAGCAGATAAACAAAAGTCAAAATGTTAAGCTATGTGATAATGTGAATAGAGTCTAAGTAAAAAATGCAGGCTTTTATTGTGGCTGTCCCCTGCTACATGACAATGTTTAGCTTGTGAAAATAGTGCATGCACCCCTTTAATTACTTCATTTGATTCGCATTCAAATAGTTTGTTCTCCTAAGATTTAAAAAAATATCTAATTTACGCCTTCATAAGTCACATACCCGATGAGGAGTGACGTTCGTGCAGCATTGCTGACATCGCTGCTGTCGTCGACCGCGATTGCGCCGCACTTGGTTTTGGCTTATCTGCTATTTGATAGCAGTTAATTAATCAATGCCTTCGCTGCGTCGCCTAAACGACAATCCCTGCACAGTCAGCGCGAGCACGCGACGCTTCAATTCTCCCTCAACTTCTCGCTGTGTGCACGCGCATCTCTCTGTCAACGTATTTGTCCTGAACCTATTTGGACGCGTGACCCCCAAAATTGTAATTGAACCACATGACGTTACCGTAGCTCTGCTGTTTGTTGGCTGTCTTGTTTACGGCAAGACTGTCAAAACCAGTACTATTCCATGGGTCACTGACGGCGTTGAAGAACAAGCATGGGCAGCAAAATGGTTTGTTATTTAGAAGTTTTGTCGTTAGCTAGCCGTACGTTAGCGTCGATAAAGTGCCCAACGAAGCCATTACCTGCGCGCTTGAGCCCTTCCAGTCTTTCTGTCCCCCGTTCAGGTAATTATTGTTCATCTTGAAAATGTCACTTGGGAAATCAATTCAAAAGCAAAACAGTCACCACGTCAATGTCTACGTTAGCCGCCATTATTTTCGGTTCCCAATGATCGCGAGCTAGCCTAGCATTACAACCTCCCAGCGCGTGAGACACCTACGCTAATTGGTTGATAATGATGACATCACCTGGGACATGCTAGCAGGTAGCCACACGTGAAACCCAGCTCTTTATTCATGCTAAGTGCACTTCACCAAGGATACAACAGCCCCTAGTAACGTCAATGGAAGTATAGCTACAATAGTAACTTTGGTTCCATATGATTATTAATTTGTAATATTTTATAAAAAGATAGCTTTAGCCACGTCAAGCTCTACGTTTCCTTGCTGTGAAACCCAAATGTTTTCCATATTTTACTTCAAGTGTAGTGCTAACCATACTTTTTTTAAAAACATGAGCATAGTATCCTTGCGTCTCTCGAATCTTGGTTTTCTGCTTTCTCACTTTCTTTTTCTTGAAACACACGTTACTGAGACTACAAGAATAAAGGCTTTATTCTACCTTATTAAAAATATGATTTTACCAATTTGAGTCTGTGATCTGTGCTTTAAGCTGTGTACACATGTATAGACGTATTATGTTAACAGAGTCATGTGATGAGACTAGAACGGGGAAGTGCAAGCTCTGAAATTACAAAGTTGCACAATGTTGACCCACATACTCATTGACAGCTGACTAGAGAACAACATGTGTTTCTTCTGCGATTAGTTTCACCATGGAGAAGTGAATATTGCTGATACCATTGTTTGTGCTTGTGTTGCTCTCAGGACTGCTGCATCTGTTCACATTGCCAAGTGGTCTCCTGACGGGGAGTACTTTGCAACAGTTGGGAAGGTATATCATTCATTTAAACAAGTGTTGAACAGCTTTTGTAATTGTAAAGTCTGTGATGATGTGTTTATATGACGTATGTTCACGCGTGTGTTTTCATACGCAGGATGACTGTTTACTTAAAGTGTGGTATCCCACCACGGGCTGGCGTTCTGCAGTGGTGGTCCACGACCCCTCCGATAAAAAGCCCCTTCCTGTCAACTTCTCCTTTGTTTACCTGGCCCATCCTCGCTTGGTCACCGGTATGTCCTGGAGGAAGACTAGCAAGTTCATGCCCAAGTAAGAGAGCACACACACAGTCACGTGGCCAGTAAGGCCAGTGACATGTTTATTGTTTACATATTTAAGTACATGCCTGTTGTCTTTTAAAGCATTACATAATTTATTGACTAAAAATAGAGATGTTGCCTCTTCTGAGTCATTTGTTAATAAACAAGGGTGTAAATTCTTTACTGTGTACCATGTGATAACATTTGTATCCTGTCACATGCTGTTACATTTCTTTATTTGTTTGGGTAAATTTAAAGCATTGAAACTTTTATGGCTTTACGCTTACAGAGATTTCAGCGTTTCTATTATGCAACATTAAAAAAGCTTTACTTACGAAAAGTATTGATTATGCTGCCTGTAAATTTTTGTGATTCACTCATGGATCCTTCTGCCAGTAAACAGGTAGTCCTCTCTACTCTGGATTGGGACATTAAGTACACATCATTTCTGTATTAGGGTTGCCACTGTAAAAACATTTTTCCAGAACACCAGCCGATATAGGTGTTACTGACTTTGGAATGAATTCCCTTTGAAACGTGCCACACAAAGTGGACAGTCTGTCAGGTGTGAGGCTGTCATTGACTGCCTGTATTTGATCATCACTGTGAGTTGCTATCTGTCCATATGTGCCATGTGTGCAAATTAAGAACGGTGAATCTTTGGTGGAAGCGGCGAGCCAGAAGGAGTTCTCTGTTTGGCTGTGTCGCTGATTGAATCAATTATATCATCAATGTTATACAGTCTCTCCTTATATTTTACTAAAGTCGTTTTTCTTTTTCTAGGGGTTCGGTGTGCAATGTGTTGCTGACATCCTGCGAGGATGGTGTGTGTAGGTTGTGGTCGGAGACCCTTCTTCCGGAAGACAGCCTGCTTGGAGGACAGATTTCTGAGAACACACACTCCTTCAGCTCCAGCTTGCCAGGCCTGGCAGGCAATAAGGACAAGATCCAGCATGCTTTAGAGGTACACCTACTTACTCAGTCAAATCTGACCAGATCTCATTAATAAGAGAATATAAAATGTGTACCTCCCGTGTTTTATCCCTGTGATTTGCTTAATTAGTCAATCCACCACCTGAAGCATCTGCGCCGAGGCCGGCGACGATCCTCTGCTCTGGTGGCTCACAGTGAGCTGCTGCCCTCTCAGCTTGGCACACAGGACGCACACACTCACCGCCACATCGCCCATCATGCCAACGCTCTGTGTCATTTCCATATCTCCGCCAGTATCAACCCCAACACAGGTAGGGTGTCTTTGTTGGAAATGGCTCAGAAACACTTCTATATTTCCATATATAGATTTGATATTGGCTTATGATTTTCTTATATTGTGTTTTTGCTTTAACTTATTAACTAAAAATATGATTAAAGAATGGTTTCATTGTAAAACATGATAAAATGGCTATCCAAAACTAAATGTGTTTTGCTTATGATATGTGTTGTGCAACAGCAAGTGATACAGCATAAATGGCTTCTGTGACCTAATATAAATGCATCAGTGAGCAAGACATTCAGCACAGCTGTGTACCTAGTCTAAGCTTATAAGCTCAGTAATATTTTAAAGTCTTTTCCCTTGTTACTACTTCTATCCACATATCTCTTCTTCCTATCTCCCTCTTCCTCCGTCAGATATCCCAGCAGTGCTGGCTGAGTCTGCAGTGTTCAACCCAGACGATGGCTCTGGTGGTGGAGGCTTTGTTGTTCACTGGCTCAACAATAAGGACCTCAGCTTCACTTCATCCATGGACCTCTTCATGCTGCAGCTCCGTAAGTTCTCTGAACAGCAGCTTGAACAGACTACCGAGGACCCCCTGGACCCTGAAGGATCGCATATGAAGTTTGACTTTGGTACGACCAAGCCAACACACATTCCTTGAAACACATAAAAGCATCTTCATATCGTAAAAGTATATTTTTTCTGGCTTTCTAGACCTAGACGAGATGTCTGATAAAGCGTCCTCAGAGCAGGGTGAAGAGGGTGAGCCAGGGGAGCAGGGAAGCACTAAGGCATCCTCCCCGGGATCAAGCTCCAGCATGCCTTTGCCCTCCATGCTGCTGGAGAGGAAGATGGAGACTCTGATCACAGAGTGGAACAAGAGCCCAGACATGTTATTCACCATCCACCCTGCTGATGGAGCATTCCTGGTTTGGCATGTGAAGTACTTGGACGAATTCAACCAGGGTATCTTCAGACAGGTTCAGGTGAGAAATGTTCTTTTTCTCGCTGATATCCCATTGGTGTGAATTGCTCATTAGGTCTCTATAGGACTGAATGACTGTAATGAATATATGCCTGTGGTCAGAATTCATTTTATTTCCCTCCAATTCTCCCATTAGGTGTCCTTCTCCTCCCGTATTCCAGTGGCATTTCCTACAGGTGATGCCAACTCGCTGAGTAAAAACATCCTGATGTACGCCTGCACTTTGACTGAGGGTGACAGTGCCGGTGCAGGAGAGCAGGGGGGGACGGTTCAGCGTGTCTCCCACTCTGCTTCAGCCTCGGCCAGCCTGGGTTCACCTGCTCTGGCCCCCTTTCTCAATCCCCGCCCTGGCATCAGTCCTGCTGTCATGATGGTCTCCAAGCATGTTGACGGATCTCTCAATCAGGTAAGAGATTGTTGAGAACGAAATTGAAGAGCCCTTGTTCCGCCAGGTTCAATGTAAGCATGTTTTCATAAATGACCAACGTGTGTGTCCAAAAACGTAATGTAACTCCTTAACCCTTTCTAAAATTTCACATGGAAAACATAATGTCATTTCATACACAAATTAATATATTGTACTTGATTGTTTGTACGCGATACATTTGATATTATATCACTATTGTGATATGAGACATAGATATCATCTTAGATTTCAGATATCATAGTATTGCAAAAGTGTTGTCTTTTGTTGGCTTTAAAGGCTGCAATACAGTATAGTGGGGTCATTTTCTGAGTTTACCGGACTGTTCTAGCTGTTTTATTATTTGCCTTTAGTCATAATATCCACGTTACTAATGAAAATTTGTCTAAAATTGCTGAATAAACACTTTGTTTAGACACCAATAGGGAACCCTACAATTTTATTACAATATCCACATTTAGGTCTTTGTTAAAAAAATGTTTCTCCATATCGTCCAGCTCCATTTCAGCCTTCCCAGCCCTCTCTAATCTCTCATTTTTGGTTCTCTCTCTCTGCAGTGGGCAGTGACATTTGCCGAGCGCTCTGCCTTCTCCAACGTACTGACCGTATCACACAAGTTCCGGTACTGCGGCCACCGCTTCCACCTGAATGACCAAGCCTGCCACACAGTGCTGCCACTGTTGCTGACCTCCTCTCACCATAATGCTCTCCTCACCCCTCCCTCGGCCCCTGGCAGCCTGGAAGGAGAGCAGCCTCCTACCTTTCCCATACCAAAGGGACTTCCCAGGTACAACCCAATAGGGAAGGCAGAGAAAGAAACAGGAGGAAGTAAATGACGGGGAGAAGAATGTGCAAAGATGACGTTGTTGAAATTCCAAAGATGCTGCTTATTGCAACACTGTGCGACACGCATTCATAAATGATGATCTTGTTGTCCTCTGCATGAAAACATTCTTACGATGCGTTACCTTTCCATTAGCAGGAAGCAGCTTCGTAATGCAGCTACAAGGACCTTCCATGACCCCAATGCCATCTACAGTGAGCTTATCTTGTGGAGGGTGGACCATATTGGACCCCTGTCCTGCACCGGTGGCGTCTCTGAACTGGCCCGTATCAACTCTCTGCACACCTCAGCCTTCAGCAATGTTGCTTGGCTCCCTACACTAGTACCCAGCTCTGTACTTGGTAAGCACACCATGCTTTTTGTGTTTTTTAGATGGGTGTTAGTTTTAACCCCATCGATTCTTGTTATGAGTAAATGATTACCAACAACTATAATATAAAAGTGGAAGCTTCACTATTGCTGAATAATCTGAACTTCTGCTTTTGGTATTTGGTTCACTATTTGTCAGGATAAAATTGCACCAAATGTATGCACAATATATAATAACATTCAGGGAATTGAAGTATATATACCTCCAATGCTATGCATTAGCCAAGCACATTTTTCATGTGAGATTCATTCTAAAAAGTTGATTATTTTCTATTTCAATGCTTTATTATTGCCTAGCAACATATTTCCATGACTGTTATTAAAAAGGAACAACATACCTTTTCCATTAAGATCCAACCTGGATCTAGTATTTATCATTGCTATAGGCACATGGCTCAATTTATGAATATGTTCCTATTGTTCAACAAATAGTAGTTAATACATTATTACAACTAACATCGTGTTGTGTCCCTCAGGAACATATTGTAACAGCGCCAGCGCCTGCTTCGTGGCATCAGATGGTAAAAACCTGCGTCTCTATCAAGCTGTGGTGGATGCCAGAAAACTACTGGATGAGCTGTCAGACCCTGAAACGTCTGTGAGTGGACACACTCACTCTCCACTGCACCTCACAAATCAGATAAAATCAACATTATTCACAGATATTAAATTCTTCTTTTAGGCCAGCTTTTCAACATCTGTGAGCTTTTCATTTCCTTTTGATGCAAATTGTATTTATAAATTGCATCTACATCAGGTACACAGATCTATTTTCTTCATAAAGCTATTTGTTCTATCTCTTGCTTCATAACAACCACCAGCCTGCATCACCCTGTACTTTGCATCCTAATGTGCATATTTTTCTCACCGCATTAGTGGTTTCAAATGCAGTACACTAAACGGATGGTTTGCCATTTTCCACGTGTGTCTCTGTTTAGAAACTGGTGGGCGAAGTGTTCAACATCGTCAGCCAGCAGTCGACTGCCAGACCTGGATGTATCATAGAGTTGGACGTCATTACAAACCAGGTTAGCAGCTGTGGTGTTCACACCCACCTCAAATCAGTGGTGTACAGAGATGAATTGCCTGGAATACCAAAGCTTTCAGATCAATAGACATGGTCACCTGTTTGATGCTTTTTCCATATGCATCCAGTGTGGCGCCAACACCCAGCTGCTGCATGTCTTCCAAGAGGACTTCATTCTAGGTTACAAGCCTCACACAGAACCAGAAGCCTACACACCGGCCTTTCCGTCTGGTGAAGGTATATCACGTTGAACATTGGATAGATCTGTTTCCTCGTACTTTTCAACCCTGAGTATTAGAAGATAATGTAATTTTACTATATCCAGATTACCAACCTGCCCCGTTCTCTGAGAAGTTCTTCCTGGTGGTAATAGAAAAGGATCTCAACAGGAACTCTGTCCTGCAGATGTGGCACCTGCACCTCAAGTCTGTGCAGGCTTGTGTTGGTAAGTGTACGGTGCACACAGTTGGGCAGTTATTGGCACAATTGGAAGTTTTGTGGATATTTTTTTAGCATGATTCTTAAATGTGAAGCCTACCTGTTTTATCTAAATCACACTTCCTTTACTAAACCATAATATTCCTGCGTTTCTGTCTCCAGATGAGCCGAGCCCAGACTTTAGCTTCCAGAGCCAGCTCATGGTTCCCAATCAAGTTGCGAATCCCGACTCATCTCCGGAGACCTCACCCATCAGACCCCTGCCCCGGTCAGCCTCTACAGCCAACTTGCAATCAGCCAGCAAACTCATCCTCAGTTCCAAGCTGGTGTACAGCAAGCGGCTCGACCTCCCCCACGGAGTGGAGGTTACCAGGGCCACGCCCTCTGCAGGTTGGGATGGGTACACCGTTTTCACATGACTGACACCATGTTGTTGCCAAATTTAAAGCAATGCGTACCATCCTGTTTTCCCAAGGTGATATAGTCCCACGTTGATTTAAGTGCACGTTCGCAATCGGTTTGAAAATAAAGTGAGACATTTGAAAGGGTTTTTTCCCAACATGCTTGAAACTTTCTCAGTTTTCATACTGCCTTCTCTTTCTGCTAGGTCATCTGAGTTCCTCATCTATCTACCCCGTGTGCCTGGCACCGTACCTGATTGTCACTACCTGCTCTGACTCCCGCGTGCGGTTCTGGCGCTGTGCTGTGGAGGGTGATGACGGGTATAGCGACGACGACCGGGACACTCGCATGTACCGCTGGGAGCCCTGGGCTCTGATGAATGAGGAAGAAGACAACAACAGTGCTGTGTGTGTGTCTGGGAGGCCTGTCGCTGTGTCCTGCTCCTACATCGGCAGACTGGCCATGGCCTTTAAAAAAACACGACAAGGACAGGTAAGGAATAAAAAATGTAGCTTTGTAATGGAGCATTGTACCAAAAACCTTGAGGTTGACAGTTGCAATAAAAAAAATGTAAATGCAGTGAATAAACATTATCTCAACCTATAGGCTGGATCCTCCAAAATTAATAAAAAAGTTCCATATATTAGCATGTGAATACAGTATTTATGTAAACTGGAGAATAGTGATGGAGGAACTAAATAAGATAAACATACATTCTGAATATTATACACTGCAGTGCATTTAAAATATTTGCTAACCGCCGGGAATTGATAAAACCCAACTATCTGAGGATCTGCTTCCATATCCTGTTGCTACTCTATATTTGAAGTATTTGGAGCTGGATGTCATTGTATTGAAACTCCATTGAGTTGAGGTCTATGAACAGCAGTCTGGCCTATGAGTCATGTTTTTTTTAAATTAGACATTTTGAGAAAGCTCCCCTCTTATCCTCAGCTGCAGGGTTCTGGAGAGGACTTCTCCATGCACGTGTCCATCTATGAGTGTGAATCTACCGGCGGCTCAGAGTGGGTTTTAGAGCAAACTCTCCACCTGGACGACTTCACCAGACCCTCGTCAACCCTGGATCCACGAGTCAGTGTGGACTCCAACCTCTTTGTCTACAGCAGGTCAGGCGAACACTGCTTATGTGTTTATATCATAATCTGTCAGCCACCATATGGCAGTCTCTCCTGGATTGGTGCTGATTTAAATGCCTGATTTCACAGCAGCTTTAAAAAAAAAATTACAATGCATATTGCAATGTTTTTAGGCGTTATTGTTTTATAGTTATTGCTTTATCATCAAACAGAAAACCAGTTATATTTTGTGATATGCGATCTGGTGATCTCCACCGTGCCAGCTCCCTCTTTATTTAGGACATTTACGGGAAAGCGGCGGATATTGGACAAAATTGCAAGCTTGCGCTTGATTCAAAGGGATTGGTTGAATTTGTATTAATTGTTGGGATCGCAACATCCCAGCTGGTATATTTATCAGTATGGTTGTTTCATAAGTTTATAATTTTCTCCATGCCAGGTCTGACCTGTACATGAGCAGAGACCACAGCTCCCCCAACATTAAGCACTACGTTCACTTGGACTGGCTATCAAAGGAGGACGGATCTCACATCCTCACCGTGGGAGTTGGATCCAACATTCTCATGTATGGCCGTATCTCTGGCGTGGTCAATGAGCCAACCAGCAGCAAGGAGGGGGTGGCTGTCATCACCCTTCCTCTAGGGGGCAGTATCAAACAGGGCATCCGCTCACGCTGGATCCTGCTTCGGTCCGTGGACCTCCTGTCCTCTGTGGACGGCACGCCGTCTCTGCCGGTCTCCCTGTCCTGGGTGAGGGATGGCATCCTGGTGGTGGGCATGGACTGTGAAATGCATGTGTATGCCCAGTGGCATCAGGACAAGAAGCCTGGGGAGGGAGAGGAGGGTAACCTATCATCCGCGGACATTGCTGGAGGTCAACCTATGGCTTCCTCCTCGGCCTTTGAAGGGAGAGCCAGGTCTAAGAGTGTGTTTGAAGGGAGTGCTGCGGTGGATGAGGGCCTCCGCGCCCCAGCAGGACTTCAAGAAGGGGGACTGTTTGAAGCAGCTCACTCACTGTCCCCGACTCTACCCCAGTACCATCCCACCCAGCTGCTGGAACTCATGGACCTGGGCAAGGTTCGCCGTGCCAAGGCGAGTTTGTTTCCGGCTCATTCAGTCAAATATGCAAAATTATTATTTAAAACTCTCATTTATAAACATTATTCAAATCTCTAGTATGCTAATGTACATTGAAGCCCAACTTTACTGTATTAGCCTGACCCAAAAGACAGATGCCCACAGACTAATTATGTGATTATCAAGCACATGTAATCCACATTGTTCTATACACTGTGTAACCCATTGCTCTTCTGTATATCAGGCGATCCTTGCTCACCTGGTGAAATGTATTGCCGGAGAAGTTGCTGTGGTCAGGGATGTGGAGGCAGGTGAGGGCGGAGCCAGGAGACATCTGTCTCGTACCATCAGTGTGACTGGCAGCACAGCAAAAGACACCATTGTGGCTGGCCGCGATGGGGGCAGGGACTATACAGAGATCAACTCCATCCCCCCTTTGCCCCTTTATTCTCTCATGTTGGCCGACCTGGACACCTCATACAAGGGAGCCGAAGAGGCCCCTAAGGGAACTAAGGGGGCCGATGGTGAGGGATCCCAGAAGTCCACAGAGGACCAGTATGCTGACCTCTTTCAGGTAGGTAGAGTTAAGAGAGCATAATTTTATTGTTTCAGGTGTATGTAGTCCACTAATACTCCTTTCCTCTGGTGTTGACAGGTGCAAACGGTCAACACAGATGATTTTGTGAACTTTGCCACCGACAAACCAGAGAAGAAGTCTCGAGTTATCAACCTCTCTCAATATGGACCAACCTACTTTGGACCGGAGCACGCTCAGGTATTGCTGTATTATTTATTTATTATTAGAGGAAGAGGAGAATAAAGGGGACGAAACATGACCATGATAATATAATAGGCTAATCTGCACATATTACTCACATATTGCATCATCATTAAACACCTTTTGAATCGGGCGTTCTGAGTTTGTTGTTTCTTCCTTTGCGTGTCCAGGTTTTGTCCAGTCACCTCATGCACTCCAGCCTCCCAGGCCTGACCAGACTGGAGCAGATGTTCTTGGTGGCCTTGGCCGATACAGTTGCAACCACCAGTGCTGAGGTCACCAGCTCCACTGATCAGCAGTACACAGGCTAGTACATGTTCTTGTGCATATGGGTTACAATCATATTTGTGATGTACAGTAGAGTTACAGTAGATATAATATAATAGTAATAATATAATATAAAGTAAATATAACCTATTGTACCAAGGTTTACTGAGCTGAGGTACCACATTAAAATACATTATACCACAATAAGCACTTATGATGCTTGCTTCACAGACATCTCTGTATTATACACCTTTTCAACTAGCAAAAAAAACTTAATGAGACAGACCTCCTCCAGGGTCTTTATTCTGTAGCTGTCCCTATGCTCATTTTTCCTTTGCGGATGAATTAATATGCCTTATTTTGTACTTTGTATGTAAGACACATGATACACTCGTCCCTGCAGAATGGACTTGTATTGTAATTAAGCATGTTGGCCTGCCTTATGGTCTACCGGGCCGTTAGCTGTTACCCTTGGTAAGAGATTGTATTGAAGTTGACTGAAGGTTGTAGACATAAAAGCTAAGCATCATTTTTTCTTGATTGTGTGTTCATGGGTAAAGTTAATCTCCAGCCATCAAATCTGTATTAACATAAACAGTGGTGCTTATACTGTTCCTCTTTAACTGCATATGTACAGACACTGTACAATTTTCCATCCTTTTTATTTAGTCTTTTGAGATGAAGACATAAGCAGGTTGTTCCAGGGCTAAGTAAGCACAGAGAGGGTAAGAAGGTTCAGGGACAGGAGACACCGTCTCCGACAGGATCACATTAACACAAGTGATACAGGAGTTTTAAAGGGCTTAGCTTTGTGGTTGCTGTTTTAATAGAGCGGTCGGCTGAACAATAATGGCAAAGCTGACGGCTCCCTGGTGTTGTGTTTGTGTAGGTGGCGAGGCTCTCGATGAGTGTGGACTGAGGTACCTGCTGGCCATGCGTCTTCACACCTGCCTGCTCACCTCCCTGCCCCCCCTCTACCGCATGCAGCTTCTCCACCAGGGTAAACCACATTGCTCACTATATTGCTGCAGAGAAAGAGCATTGTTTTGTATGGCAACAATACACACTACATTGTCTTGATTTTGTGATAATGAGATTGAAATTTGTAGCGCATTTAATCTTGGGAATGAACTTCAGACATCTTTCTCTTTCCTTCTCCCTGTGGCAGGTCTATCAACGTGCCACTTTGCATGGGCCTTCCACTCGGAGGCGGAGGAAGAGCTGCTGAACATGATCCCAGCCATGCAGAGAGGCGACCCACAGTGGTCTGAGCTCAGAGCTGTTGGAGTGGGCTGGTGGATACGCAACATCAACACTCTGCGGAAAATGGTGGAGAAGGTACTAGGACAAATTCAAATAAAACCGACACTTTCTAACATTAGGACAGTGATGCAAACGATAAACTAGAAAAGGAAATATGGACTAGCTAACTGATATTTTATACCACTTGCAGAATGTTCTGCACATAAATAAGTATACTGTCTCAGAGGTTCTACCTATGTTCAAGGTCCGAGTCCTTTTTTTTTTTTTTTTGTACCTTAGTATAATGCAGTCAGTTAGAACATCACCAACAATATACCAGAGTTGATCCAGCATGTCTCAACAAAACAAAAATATTAAAACATAATTTAAATGTAATTTTATATTTACAAATTAGTTTTTTGTCTTTTGTGAGGCCTTTTGTCTAGCCATCAAACTGACACTTGAAATTCAAAGCCAAGACAGCAGTTATTGTATCTGGAGACATACATTTTTCTCTGTACTCCTCTGGACTATCTGCGGTTTTGATATTTTGATTCCTATTTTGTCTTTGAAGTGTACTTAACATCATAACAACAAATACGTTCAAACTCAAAATGTTGACTTAGATACTGTGATGTTTGTGTGAAATCAGATAGGTAAAGCTGCGTTCCAGAGACACAATGACCCCCTTGATGCTGCTCTGTTCTACTTGGCCATGAAGAAGAAAGCTGTCCTGTGGGGGCTCTTCAGGTAGGACATCGTTTCAAAACACATCATTTTTTAAATTGAGCTACAGTTTTAATTTCAGTTACGTTCCTCAAAAGAACCTCCATGGGATTATGGGCTGTGTGGTTTTATTCTCTCAGATCTCAGCATGATGAGAAGATGACTCAGTTCTTCAAGAACAACTTCAGTGAAGACCGATGGCGAAAGGCAGCTCTGAAAAATGCTTTCTCCCTGCTGGGAAAGCAGCGCTTTGAACAGTCCGCTGCCTTCTTCCTGCTTGCTGGTTCACTAAAAGATGCCATAGAGGTGTGAACAACTCACACACTCTACACAGACATAGCTTTTTACTGTTGAGTCTGCTCCAACACTCCATTGTCATTTCCCTCACTTTAGAAACTTGGCATAGCCCTGTTTTAATATAGTGTGAAGACGTGTTTGCATGAGTCAAATCACTACATCACTACTAAAGCAGATTTCTGTTGCTTGGAGAGCTGTATATACTAACTCTAAGTTACACTGATAAGATCCATAAAAAGCCTGCATATTTTTCCTTGGCCAGGGTTTTTATACTGCACAGTCAAAATATACAGATAAACAAAAAAGGAAATACAAACACGAGCAGTATATGCTTCAGAACCACTACCTCAAAAACTCCTTCCAGTTCTGCACTTTGATGCTTACTTTTTTAAATGTTCTTTTTGTAGTTTTTGAGCCAGTCTCACCTGTCCTCCACTGTCCCATCATGTACAGGTATTGTTGGAGAAGATGGAGGATCTCCAGTTAGCCATGATTGTAGCAAGGCTGTACGAGGCTGACTTTGAGAGTTCACCCACCTGCCAAGGCCTCCTTTATGAGAAGGTCCTGGGCTGTAACAAGGATGGAAGTGGTTACCACTGTTCCAAACTGCACCCTGACCCGTTCCTGCGCAGCATAGCCTACTGGATCATGAAGGATTACACGCGAGCTCTGGACACACTGTTGGAACGAATCCCCAAAGAGGATGACGAGAACCCTGGTCAGTTGCTGACATTCCAGTATTACACAGCATGATCCACTGAAACCGGCTCATTCTGCTCCCTATTTACATCGTGTTCGATGCTTGAAGTGTTTCTTCTTTCTCCTTTTCTTCATCCCTCTTTGCTAGATGTGATGGTGAAAGCTTGCAACCCTGTGGTGTTTAGTTTCTATAACTACCTGAGGACACACCCTTTGATCATCCGTCGCCACTTTGCAAACCCAGAGGGCACAGTGACGACTGTGGGCCGCACTTCTGAGAAGAGCAGCGCCGATGAGATCAACCTTATAGAGCGCAAACTGTTCTTCACCACTGCCAATGCCCACTTCAAGGTGGGCTCATCAGTAATATTATTAATACAGATTGGTAAAGTGTGACAACTATGCAAATGTTATATAATACGGTTTTAATCACATGTAAATCCCCTGTAGGTGGGCTGCCCTGTTCTGGCTCTGGAAGTGCTCTCCAAAATCCCCAAAGTTAGTCGAAAATCTGGTTCCTCGCCTCTCAGCAAAGCTTCATCCAAGGCCAACGTAAACTCGACCCAGCCTTTGGAAAATGGCACCCAGGGAGGCTTGGACTGGGGTGCCCCTGCAGCCCCTACCAATGCCTGGGGAGGAAATGATAGTGGGGGTGCATTGGACTGGAGCCAGCCTTTGGTCAAGGTGGAGGACGACGAACTGAAGCTGGATTGGGAAGGGGGCAACGAAGATGATGATGAAGATGAGGACGATGATGGTCTGACCATGAAGAAACCAGAGGCTGAGACCAAAGCAGACGCCGGCTTGGAGAGTGGTGGCCCCAAACTGCAGAGAGAGGACTCACAGGTGGGAATAATATGAGCATCCATGAGAATAATATAGTATGGTTCTCTGTTTAAAATAATACAAATGTGTTACTTCTCGGGTTAAGGCAAAGTTTGAGTACGAGTCTGTATCTCTTTGACCAGAACATCAAACACACAGTGAGATTTTGATGCCTAGGGCAGTTTCTCTGCTGACTTAACTGGGATATAGGGGTGTTATCTGATTCACAACCAGCACTTTAGCATTCAAATTAAACTTATTTGGATTTAACATCTCCGACAAAAGCAGCTGAACTGTCATGACACTGACCCAGGAAGGGTCAATACAGTTGATGAGCCTTGCTCTAAGACCTAGACCATTGCCATAGATACAACCAATACTGAGGTCTTGACCCTCTTATCTATCTCAAGCCTCATTATTAAAAAAAATATATATCGTATGGTGAAGTCTGTACCCAGAACTGATTTATGGAACCCTGGAGTAAGTGAATCTGCACAGTGTGGCCCTTTTCCAATGAGATGCTCTCATATATTGCAGGGTGAGTCAGAGGTGGACGTGATAGCGGAGCAGCTGAAGTTCCGTGCTTGCCTGAAGATCCTGATGACAGAGCTGCGTACGCTGGCCACAGGCTTTGAGGTGGATGGAGGGAAGCTCCGCTTTCAGCTCTACAGTTGGCTGGAGAAGGAGATAGCGGCCATGCATACGATCTGCAACTACAAGGTACACTTGGTGTTCAGTCTTGATTTAGTCCATACGGCTTTATATTCACTTGTGCAATACAAGATATTAGCAAAAGTGTTATTTTCTTCCTGGATGACCATGGTTATACAGCATACATTTTGTCAACACAAAGGTGCAGGGGAAGGATGAAGATTCGGAGGTGGAGCGCTGGAGAGAGCGCACTGCATCAGTGGACATATCGGACGACGCCCTGGAGCGCACAGAGGCCGGGGCTTACGAGCGTCACCAGATGGAGCGGCGGCGTCTTCAGGCCAAGCAGCAGCATTCTGAGAGGCGCAAGGCGTGGCTGAGGAAGAACCAGGCCCTGCTCAGGGTGTTTCTGTCCTACTGTAGCCTTCATGGAGCTAAGGGAGGAGGAGTCACCTCTGTTCGCATGGAGCTTCTTTTCCTTCTGCAGGAGAGCCAGCAGGTACACATACATGCTCGTAAACACACGCATGTGCTACCAACAATCTGTCTTCAGCGAAAGCAAACGTACATCTTCCTGTCTCACCCTGCAGGAGACCACCGTTAAGCAGCTGCAGTCTCCTCTGCCTCTGCCGACTACACTGCCTCTGCTGTCCGCTTGCATCGCCCCCACCAAGACGGTCATAGCCAATCCAGTTCTCCACCTCAGCAACCACATTCACGACATCCTCCACACCATCACCTTCATGGAGAGCACGCCGCATCCTGACATCATGGATGATCGGGTCAGAACTATAGACTAACCATCCAATTTTATATAGACAGAGTATAGAGTCTATAGAGTCTTTTTCACAGTCATCTGTAGTCGTTCATTTTTATATTTTATCAATTAAATGTGCCCGTCTTTCGTCCTCAGGTGAATGCTCTGCACACGTTAGCTGCATCTCTGTCTGCTTGCGTCTATCAAGCACTGTGTGACAGTCACAGCTACAGGTAACTGTCTGCAAGATTTGGTTTGCTTTCCTGAAAAAAACACCATAGTTGCATATTTTGGTGTTTATTTTCTTTCTAATTGTTTCCCTCCAGGACAGTAGCAAGTACACGTAGTAGATAAACATGTTGGTCTTGATGCTAAGCTTTACTACCCACACCCTGATTCTGACCCTTTTAAATGTTAAACATACTGTACATGTTTTGTATGGTTGTCACTCAAACTTTATCTTTCCGTCGTTTGCTTGGCAGCAGCCAGGCAGAGGCCAACCAGTTTACAGGGATGGTGTACCAAGGCCTGTTGCTCAGCGAGAGGAAACGACTCCGCACAGAAAGCATTGAAGAACATATAACTCCCAACTCTGCTCCTGCACAGTGGCCAGGTAATAAAGACCTTACTTGACCAACCATGGGTATGTTTCAGGTTAGATTGAGCAAGAGTATAAGAAAGATTTTTTTCTTTTTAAAGAAAACTTTACTATCAGGGGATGGTGCGTCATTGACATTTTGATCTTAATACTCTTAAGAATTGTTTTAATGAGATAGATAAGTTTGATCATGTTCCAGAATCCTCATCGAATGCATAGAAAGGGAAGACGGTGAATGTGTGAGCATCAAAGATGGGATTCAGACAGAATATGGAAAGCAGTGGGAGAGGAAGAGCAGAGCAGGCAGTCTGTGTTTATGCAGAGAGGCAGATGGTGTTCTATATTAGGAGCTTCATGGCCTCTGGGAAGGAAACGGAAAGACAGAGACTGATCACGCCATCATGCAAATGTTTCATAAATGAGCTCCGTCTTGTGCAGAGATAGTGTTTTATTCTGCTGTGGCAGGGTTTTTTATTTTTTCATGTTAATCTTTACGTTGTGTGTGTCCTCTCTCTGCAGGTGTGTCGTCCCTGATTTCTCTGTTGACGTCTGCCAGAGAGGAGGACCAGCCGAGGCTCAACGTGCTGCTGTGTGAAGGGGTCATGGCTGTTTATCTTGCACTGCTCATTCACGGCCTGGGCACTCACAGCAGCAATGAACTCTTCCGCCTGGCAGCACATCCCCTCAACAACCGCATGTGGGCCGCTGTGTTTGGGGGAGGGGCCAAACTCATCATAAAGCCAAAGAGGCCTGAGGCCCCACCAGGTAGAATTATTAGTTTGTTATTGTTTTTGTTAATTACTAATACCTTTTATTTCCATCATCACCGTCATTTTTTGTCTTTTGTCTTCCTCCCTGTTCTTCATAAGCTATCACTGTCCCTATACTCTTATCTTGCCGTTGTCCTCTCCTGCCTCATCTGTTGTCTTTCAACATCCTGACTTCTCTCTGATCTGAGGCGATGCATCCAATCTCTCGGGCCTGTCTACATAGTCACATAGACATACACCTAGTCCTGTTGATGCTCCTAAGATGCTGCTGCACTGTGGTGTCTTGTGTGAGTGTGCCCTCTGCCCTGTGTCCCAGTGCCAGCTGATTTTGAGGCAGCCAGGCCAGAGGACTCTCAAGAGGCAGGAAGACCTGAGCAGAGCCGCCTCACCCCAAACCCCTCTCCCATCCCCACTGAAACCCAGAGCCCCAAACGACCCCCTCCTCCCGTTTCAAGGGGAGAGGGGTTGGGCACTGTGGCACCAGCAACTAAGGCCAGCTGTGAGTAACTGAGCTGGTGGATTGCAGTGCTGGTTTGCAGAATTGCAGTGCATGGTAATCGTACAGGTTTGCATTGTTGCGGATGCTTGACTTACCCCTCTCTCTCTCGTGCAGCCACTAGTGAATGCCCATAACAAACAAAAAGCTCACTAGTGCTATGAAGACATTGTCATCCGTGTTTAGTGTTATGATAAGCCAACAGCTGTGTGTGTGTCTGTCTGTGTGAGTGTGCGTGTGTGTGTGTGTACTGCGTTGCATGTACATGTTGTAACGTCCTCCAAGCTCAACTCATTGTGTCATTCCTCCTGTGCCACCGAAGCAACAGCTGGGCCTAGCAAGGAGTGTTCAGAGGCCAAGGCTGAGCAACCCTCTCAGACTAAATCTGAATCTGAGACTAAACCAGGTACACTTTGAGAGGTTATTAGAAAAAAGATATAGTCCTGTAGAGCTGGAGCTGTACAAATAGTCCTGTTTTGTCTCTTTTGTAGCTGGTTAAAAAGATTGTGAATGGACTATATTTGCTGTACATCAGTAGTTTGTAGTAGAGGTAATAACCACATCACTAGTAGCTCTCGTGTGATTTGATTCAGCTGTTTGTTTGAATCCGATATTTAGATTTGTAGAAATAGAGGCATTTCCTGAGTAGCTGTACTGTATAAGTCCAAGTCCGTTGAACTGAACTTCACTGTTCATTCATATTCATTAGGCTAAAGTAATCTGTGCTCACAGAGGTAGGAAGATATGGGCTGGCATTTAGACTCAATATCACTCTAGAGTCTGAGATAGCTCTCAGCAAAGAGCCTTTTTAAAGAGCTGGTTAAGGGGGATCTTAAATGCCAGCCTGTTGATATGAATCACTCTGCAAAATGTCAGAACTCTGCCCTTTTTGAGTGCCCCTGCAAAAGAACATGCATGTCTCAAACACTCAACCATACACAAATGTTACTCATTGATCATATTCCAAGTAACACTCATTTTAAAGCAAAAATAAACATGTTACAGTCACCAGTCTCATCGTGTCTGCTTCCCTCAAGTGCTGTGGATACAAGAAAGCGCTTAGCACATGACTGCTCTACAAATTTTGCCATGGTCGTTTGATGTGTTTCTCTGTGTGTATCTTGTGCCGCGCACTTACATCAAATATACACTGATTCAATTATGTAATGGTCTGTGTAGTGTCTGTGTGTCTAACTGCACTGTCTACTCTGGTTTGTGTCTTGTTTTTGTCTGGTGTGATGCCAGGGATAGTCACCCAGGATAATGGTGCAGGTTTGTGCACAGCTTAGCGTGTCTTGCCCCACGCTTCCATACTAAACGTTTGAACGTGTGCATCCGTATCTCTTTTCCAAGCGTGTCAATTTGTCTTTTGTGTGCGATGACTCATGAAAGTCGCAGAGGCTCGAAGCTATATTGTAGACGACAACCACATTTTAGACAGGATTATGGTAACTGTTCATAGTTTATAATTCAGCTCCATCGGATGTTCTGTGCTCGTTGTGGTTTCTGGGTGCAGTTCACTTCCTGCTGATCTATCTCTCGACCTTCATTTGGATGTAAAATGATGCCGAGCCTGAGCTTGTCCTCGTCATTTGCACAAAAAAACTGCAGCATAATGCGGTGTGTTGCATCAGAGTTCATTGTGTTTGAGTGATACCATCTCTTCGTGCTTTCTCTCTCCTCCCCCAGCGACTCCCCCTCAGCCACCTGCGGAGGATGGGGATCGATACAGACGTAGGTTCAACATGAGGATGCTCGTTCCTGGACGCCCTGTAAAGGAGACACCAGCCGCCGCCCCTCCTCCTCCCTTGCCCACAGAGAGACCCACATACAGGGAGAAGTTCATTCCCCCAGAGCTGAGCATGTGGGACTACTTTGTGGCCAAAGTAAGGCATTACATTCCACCGAGATCAGTGACTCATAGTCTTCGGGTTGTCAAGAATTTATTCCATCTCCATCTGCCTTTTTCATTGACTTCCATCATTATTTCCGCCCTCTCAGCCCTTCCTGCCGCTGTCGGACAGCAATGCTCTGTGTGACTCAGACGAAAGCGGTGCGGAGGACGAAGAAGATGACGACGACGCCTTCCTTTCTGACACACAGATAACGGAGCACTCTGACCCCAACTCATACAGGTGGGGGTCACCGACTGTTGTTTTTCTGATTACTTAATTTGAAACCTTTGCTTCAGATTTTAAACCGGCTGCATGTCTGTTTTTGTGGTACGTAGTTGGGCTCTGATCCGCCTGGTGATGGTGAAACTGGCTCATCACAATGTCAAGAACTTCCTCCCTCTCACTGGCCTTGACATCACAGGTACACTCTTTATTCTGTATGAAGATGCACTGAAATATTTTTAAAATTATTATTGTTATTTTTATTGGTACTGGTGTTGCTGCTGACTCTATACCGTGTGTGTATATATAGTATAATCTATATATTTATGTTTACGTCGCAGACCTGCCAGTCATCTCCCCTCTCAGCAACGCCGTGTTGAAGACTTTAGAGAACTGGGAGCAGCTTCTGCTGGAGCGAATGAACAAGTTTGACGGCCCGCCTCCCAACTACATCAACACATACCCGACTGACCTCAGTGCAGGCGGTGGCCCCGCCATACTCCGACACAAAGCCATGCTGGAGCCAGACAACACGCCCTTCAAGTCAGTATTCAATTATGTACACTATGTGAAAATATAGAGACGCTCTCAAACACTAAGGGCCGGGCAAGTGACAATTTGAAACAATACCTTAAAGATGATGTCCAAGATGCATCTTCAGAGAACATGCAACTATCTTAAGTATTAACCTGACTTAAAACGGACCTTTTCTAAACCCTAGCAGCAATTTTACTTTGACAACAACAAGCACCCTATAGCCAACAGTAGCAAATGTCAAGGTACATTTTTAATTAAAAAACAATAAAGAATGCAATGTCTGACTCATTTTATTACGTATTTATTATTATTATTTAAATACTAGATTCCACAAGTTTAGATTAAGCACATATGATTTCAGTGAAACTATAATATTTAAATAATTCTGGCTTTATTTGACCTTTCCATATCAATAATCCCTATGTGTATTTGACACAACACAGAATGTATCTCATATTGTATTACATGGTATTGGAAATAAATTGTCACATAACACCTTAGTGGATGCTCTCAATGTGTGACCAACTTATTTTTGTCCATCATATTTTAGGACAAAGAACCATCAGTCCTTTCCAGCCCGACGTCTTTGGCATTTCCTGGTCAAACAGGAAGTTCTTCAGGAGACTTTGATCCGTTACATCTTCACTAAGAAAAGGAAGCAGAGTGAGGTCAGCAGCCCACATGCAAATACAAACATTTGCTTGTTTGTTCTTCATTTAAGTGATCATTAGCTATGAAGATTAAACCCACCATTGTTTTATCTAACAAGTCATGATAGTGCATATTTACACTAGAATGTTTGAATGTAACATTTTAATTTTTGTTCACTTCCGCTAACACAGTTACTGCATTGGCCCAAATATAAGATTATATTTTCTTTGGAATTGTATTTTTAAAAATGGGTGTATAACACATTTATTTATATTTACAGTGATCTATAAAACAAAATGACCCTTTTTGACCGACTCAAGTCACTAAAGTCTTTAGTGCCAAGATCGACAGATTAAGAGACATTAGCCATGTTTCCATCCAAAGTGATTCGAAATTACTGGGAAATGGGCATTAAAAGAAATTCGAATCATGTGTGTTTCCATCAAAAGAACGGACTTTGGTGAAAACTACAAATTCGCGCGAGTTTTCTAAGTCACGCAAGATTTTCCGCGGGTTGGCATGGCAACCAGCCTGTAAACATTCCGTCGTCTTCCTGCCGGTGACACCGGCTGGACCGGCCGGTGCTTGGGTGAGGTGCATGGGCTTTTCACACAGCCTTGTGGGCACAAGTGGCCCGAGTTCGGCCGTGTTCAGCTGTCTGTCTCCCGGCTGGTTTGCGTGCTGCGCGTCTTGGCGTTTCGCGTTCGACGGAGAGTCCGCCTGTGTGGACTCGCGTGGGGCTGGGCGGGCCGGTGTTTGACCGATGTCCGAGGGCTTTTCAGCAAGCTCTGACGGTGAGAGTCCCGACAGTTCGGCGTGGTTGAGGTCTCTATTTAAATGTCAAACACCGGAAGCAGTCGGGGTGAATGTGCGCTACGTCACACTTGATTCGCATACAGCTGTTTCCATCCCATTCGAATCAACCACAACCCGGCCATAGCGAGCGTATTTCATTTTGTGCGAATCAGGGGATTTTAATGCGAATCACGGCGTTTCCATCATCATTTTCCGATGCGATACATCTAGATGCGCATCTAAACAGCTGATGGAAACGCACCTACTGTGACTAAGCTGAAAAAAGTGGCTTTTAGTAGCCAATAATAGCTTTGTGACGCACACCAGTGTGGTGATTGATAAGACACATAAGAGTCATCAAATAACTGATGCGCAGCCAGGAAATGTAGTGTCAGGATGTTAAAAGACAGAAAGCAGAAGCCAGAAAGAGACCATTTATCTTCTTCTAAGAAGTATATGTATCTTTACATGCATCCATTTTATTTTAGCACAGCATGTCTGCAGAGTTTACCCATACGCATGGAAAACAGAATACGCACACTCCCCACGTAGCCTCTGGAGTCTGGAGATCATAATGTATGTAGGTCTTTATCAGAGATTAAAAGGGAGGCAGTGATGACAGCGAGCACGATAAACAAACCTTTTATCTGGGATTTGCTCACTGAGCATTTATCGCTGCTGTTGCTGTTTTTGTTATAGTCGTTATCCTTGCTTTGACTCCATAGACATCCTAAATTAAGTATGGGACAGCACACTGCCTTCTGGGATGTCTGGAACAATGTATGTAGTCACTTTCACACAAGACAGACCGCTACTGTGGCTGCCAGTCCAAAATTAGACAAACAAATAAAATGTTTGCTCCCAGATGCTCAGCTTCTTATTATTACAACATTCATTTGCTAAATGGAGCAACTCGATTACTTTAAATGAAACTGTGGCACTCGCATTCATAGTTCATATCTCCATTCATCCTGCTACGCGACTGTAGCTCCATGCTAATGAGGGTGAACTGTGTTGTTGTTGTTGTTGCATTTTATCACCAAGTGTACATCAAAGATTCTGTCAACCCCTTTTCACACTTTCTTTTCATTCCATGTTTTATTTTTCTATGTGTGTGTGTGTGTGCATGTGTTTTGTGTCGTGCCGTGTTGGTGTGTTCTGTGTCTATATTGCCTCTGTGTGTGTTGTGTAGTCTGTAGAGAACCATATGGACCGTATAAGCACAAACTGCATAGCAGGAGCTAGCAGTCCCTATAAGGTAGTATCATTTACCGTAACGGCCGAGAGCCCTGGCTCTGTCTGTCCGTCTGTCTGTCTGGGAGAGTCACTGTGCAGCCGAGCTTGAAGGAGCATGAAAGTACGTTCAACTTTAGTAGAAGTAGTGTGCACTAATTGCACAGGGTTTGCATGTTAGCACCGAACTGGTTGAAGCTCTTAAAGGGATAGTTGGCATTTTTTAAGTGTACATGTACAATGAACTGCTCTGGATGTAATTAAGCCACCTAAAAATCCATATCTGTTAAAGTGTACACTATGTTTAGGATATTTTCACCACTTCACCAGCAGCCCTTTCTGACGGGGAGCTGAAGCTTCCAGTAATTTTTCCTTGCACAACATGGGAGTTGCCAGTCTAACGCTGCTTCAATAAGTGACTTTATTTGTGTTATTGTGTGAGTTTGGGGTTTTAAAGGGTTTGGATTCATCAAAAGTCCGATCAAGGCTTAACGGCTTCAGTTTACCGTCAGAAAGACCTGTCTGACGGCAAGATAAAGTGGTGTAAATATTTAAATATAGCATGCACTTAAACTGATATTGACTTTCTTTTAGGTGACTAAAATGCATTTTGCTGCTGCTGCCATCCACAGCAGTGCATTGCTTTCTCCAATATGGGAGGAGAGCCGACCGCCATCTAGTGTCGGTAATACACCAACTTATATGGTGTAATATATATATATATATATATATCTCCAGCTTGGCTCAACAGTGACTGCTCTGGCAATATTTCTGGCATAAAATCAGGCTTTCAGGCTTAGATCTTACGTCTAACGTATTCTGACTGGGTGACATCCACGATCCATGCCGATGACATCCACTCACATCTGAACCCTACCAATAACACGTCTCCCTGTGTTTCTCACTCCTTTCTCCTCTCTAGCTGGATTGATTCTTCTGGGCCCTCTTAAGAGAGTTCTTACATACAGTACACTAACTTGCATGCTCACTGTCAGGGCTTCCAAAGGCTTGCTAATGATGGAGACTGTTGTAACCTGGGAATCCCCAATAAATAGTAGATATGTAGTTACTTAATTACCACTCAGTGTGGTTACTCCTCTCCACTGGTGAATGTGGTTGTACTCTGCAGTACGTTCAAGCAACTTAATGGCCCAAAAGTGTTTTGGAAGTATATATTCTTCCGTATTTATGAGGAAGAGGCTTGTAAACATTGCTCTGTTCATTTTTCACTCAGTGGCCCCTGAGTCCCCTACTGTGGCTTTGACCTTTTGAACAATAGTGTATTTGCTTTTCCTTTCCAGGTGGAGGCAGATCTGGGCTACCCCGGAGGCAAGGCCAAAATCATTCATAAGGAGTCTGACATAATTATGGCATTTGCCATTAATAAGGTAAGTACCACAATACCAAATCTTTCATCTATAATTTCTTTTCTAAGAAATAAGAGGAAACTACTCCTCGTTTCCTCCCTCAATGACCCTCTCCTCCCTGCTTTTCCAGTCTAACTCCAACGAGATAGTGTTAGCCTCCACCCATGACGTCCAGGAGGTGGACGTGTCTACTCTGGTGGCTGTCCAGCCTTACACATGGATAGGGGACGACTTTGATAAGGAGTCCCGCAGGTAAGATTCAGGGCAGGTCATCGGTGGCGTTTGTCTCTGCTCAAAGAAACAATTTTAATGATAATTTCAAGTTTGTATTTCCGTATTAGTATTAAGCATGATGCTATACAGTGAACATACAAAATGTAGCATGTTCTGGTGATTCAGATACAACACCAAAAGAAAAAAACCCAGCCATAACAAGTCCCAAGCGGATCCTAGTGTCAGGGCCGATCTGTAATGAAGCGGCATTTGCAGCTCAAGCTGATCAAATATAAATAATCATCAAATCGGACCATGTGTCTGCAGATTACCATTATTAAAGGGCTCAGATTGGGATCAGGTCAAATAAGTGTCAATTTCAGCAAAAATTTAAATGTATTTAAATGAATTAATCATTACTAATTAGCTAACCCACGACACATTATCTGCTGCTTTTTTTAGTTATATTGTACAGAATTATGATAATAAACTGCTGGGAAATAATAGAAACGTGTTATCTAGTGGCCACATTGTCCCTTCTTGCATTCTGTAGTATTAAAAAATGGTCTATGTGGAATTAAAAAGTCTTAAATTTAACTTGGTGAATCCTGCAGAAACCCTGTAAATAACTGTCAGTGACGGGTTATGGTGCGTTTTGTTTTACAGCTCTGACGACGCAGATCATCGTTCTTCTCATACCAACATTGCCCAGGCTAGCTCTGCACCCTTTGCACCACCGCAGATGCCGGTCTCTGCATCCATGCCGTGGCTGGGCAGTGGGCAGACCAGCATGGGAGCTAGTGTGGTATGAATCTATGCATTAGAACACAGATATACACAAACTCAGCCAAACTGGGCAGTGATGGGTATGCAGTTCTCAGGAACAGCCAGTAGGGGGAAACTATGCTCTGTTTTGAAGCCTATAGATGGGATAGAGTAGACTGTGCTATCGCTCAGCGGTCTTTCTTTTCATACTATAGTAGTAATAAAGTATTATATATATATATGCAAACGTTTTTGATTCATTGACCCCAAATGTAAACATGACACAAACTTCTTATTCAGAATTAAAAAGCTAATTGACTATTTGGAGATAAGTCTGCAGTCTGTAGCACATTTTCAGGAGAAGTTTGTGTTTTCAATTCTTATCAATGTCGAGCCAAACTGAGCCGTGCCGACTAAACAGCTGGCCTGCTGAGTCTATGGCGGCTGATACAGAGAGGGGTGTGTGGTTGCATGGCAGAGATGGACGCACATAAACAGAGATAGCAGCAGCTCTCACAGCCGGTAACCCAAGGTACAGATTTGCGTCACGCTTACACGGCAGCCAGGGTTCTCCATGTCCCAGCCATGTTGATAAATGTTGAAGACAGGACACAGTGTGTCATGCAGGTTCAGTGGATTACCCAAGGGGGCTTCCTTAAGTCTGGTCTGGTTAGTTACCATCCCAGCCATCTAAAGGCCTTTGAGTCCACAGCATTGTATTGCTCAGGAGTAAAGAAACCACCACACATACATTTTCCAATGGCCCTGATAGATAAACCTGAGTGTTTTAACACATTAGTGTTTATTAATAGGACTGAGATTAGGACATCATAACAATTTTTATACCTAAAAATTCTTAATTTATCTTCTGAAATCACAAGTTATATAATATAATCATATGTTTTACTGTTATTTTTCAGATTATGAAGCGGAATCTAAACAATGTGAAGAGAATGACATCCCATCCTATTTATCAGTATTGTAAGTGCCTACACAATGGAGTCTGTGCATAAGAGGTCATCAGCACTATACATTTTAATTTTGATGAATCTCTCCCCGTCTCGCCCTGTGTGCATGCATCAGACATGACGGGAGCACAGGACGGTAGTGTGAGAATGTTTGAATGGAACAGACCGCAGCAGCTCATTTGCTTCAGACAAGCAGGCAACGCAAGAGTCACCCGGCTCTATTTCAACTCCCAGGGCAATAAGGTACACACACACACACACACACACACACACACACACACACACACTGAAACGTCTTGTGTGTTTAGTCTATTCGATGCGATTGCTCTGATTGCTCTGTGCTCTTCTTGTAGTGTGGAGTTGCTGATGGGGAGGGCTTCCTCAGTCTCTGGCAGGTCAACCAGACATCCTCCAACCCCAAACCCTACCTGGTGAGGTCCCCTCCTACCTCCCTCACCTCCTTCAGTCCAACCCCCGCACACACATGCACATCTAAATCATCATCATAGACAAAAACAAAATCATTAAAATGAGTGTATGTACTTTTTGTTTGTGTACAGAGTTGGCAGTGCCACACTAAGACCTGCGGTGATTTTGCCTTCATCACTTCCTCCAGCCTCATCGCCACAGCCGGACAGTCCAATGATAACAGGTCAGCATCTGCACAGAGGAACGCCACTGCTAAACCAGCACTAATCTTCCTCTGTTGCCACCCGCTCACTAATGTTATCCTTGGTTTGCTTTGTCTACAGAAATGTTTGCCTGTGGGATACTCTAATTTCACCTAGCAATACCATGGTCCACGGTAAGAAATCCCAAACGCACCCGACAAGCCTCATTTTGGGACATTCCCTGTATATCAAGTTGTGTTTTGATCCAATTCCACGTTTTTTCCCACCCACCCCTTCAGCGTTCCCCTGCCATGAGAACGGGGCCACCGTGCTGCAGTATGCTTCCAAACAGCAGCTGCTCATCACTGGAGGCAGGAAGGGCTTTGTGTGCGTGTTCGACATCCGCCAGAGGCAGCTGCTCCACACTTTCCAGGCCCACGACTCGGCCATCAAGGCCCTCGCACTGGACGCCTTCGAGGACTTCTTCGTCACCGGCTCTGCGGAGGGCAACATGAAGGTGACGCACTGCTCCAACACTCACTCGCTGACCTGCCAAAACACATTTGCAATCTTACTTTGATTGTGGACTGAGGGTTAACGTCTTATTCTAGATGCAGACCTACTGGATATAAAAGATCAGGAAATCCTCTCTCATGCCTACATGTAATCTATCATATTAATTTATACATAAAGGCAGACTGAATCACCAATTATGGTGCTGATTTAAAAACTATTGGTTGTTGAGTATTAAATTAAAATAGCTTATTTGCGTTTTCAGCATTAATCTGTTATTTCTGTGCATTTCCTGCAACTATTTAGTTTGCGCTACCTTAACCATTTGAGCATGCTTATCCCATGTCCACCGCTAAGCTGCACTCAGCTTAAAGTAGCAGTGTTTTATTGGCCATCCACATCGCATTAATGGGTATATTATCAAAGGTCAGGATTACACCCTTGAGACGCAGCTACGCCGGGAGTCTGCAGAGCCGATGGAGATTATCACTGCATAGATCAACATGAGACCTTATCTGATCCAGATGTTATCAGATGTTTTTAATTGGATGCTACTTTGAGAAAATGCTCAGCACTCAAATTGAATTAATCACTTGATAATCGCAGTGGCTCTTCATAATAAAGCTTTACACCTTTGGCCGTCTTCTCTCCCTCTGCTTGTCTCCGCAGGTGTGGAAGTTAACCGGCCACGGCCTCATGCACTCTTTCAGCACCGAGCACGCCAAGCAGTCCATCTTCCGCCACATCGGTGCCGGCGTCATGCAGGTGGAAACGCGGCCCGGCAACCGCATCTTCACCTGCGGGGCCGACGGCACCCTGAAGATGAGGGTCCTCCCCGACCGCTACAATATCCCCAGCAGCTTGGTCGACATCCTGTAACGCCCTCACTTCCACTCGCGACGGTCCAAAGAGGAAAGAGACAGAAAGAAAAAACACGAGGAGCTTACGTAACACTCGCTAGGCATTAATAGAATAATTGATGGGGGAAGAGTCGGTCAAAAGCCCACCACGCTTTTGACCTCTTTCAGAGTGTGCCGTGTTCATGGGTTTACTGTGGATAGAAATCATATCCACAATGGGGAAAACAGAGCTGCGAATATTTTTTTCCCACCCTAAAGGCTGAAGGCAAAGTTACAAGCAAAAGGTATCATACTTGATTTTAAAGCTAGATTTATTGTAATTTTATTGAGGAATCTCTACTCTTAGAGTGTGTCCATAGGGAAGCTATGCATGTCCTGTTCTCGTTACGCGGTGCAATCACAGGTCTATTGATAGTGCTCTGTAAAAGTGCTCAAGCAAAAATTTAAAGTGTGTAACTGTTGTCATTTTGTGCCCACAGCTGAAATCTCTTAGCATCTACTGTAACCAGCACTGTGGTTTGTTATTAAGTCAGTGGTTTCCGGTGTGAATCGAGTTGTTGGAATCTGCATTTTGTTTCAATGGTTTCGCCCCCCCCGACCCCCCCTACCTTTTTTTGCCCGGCTTTTCTCAGCCCTTCTGGACGAGTTGATGGTGCATAACTCCAATAGTGACACCCCCACCCCCCTCTTTTCACTGGCTGCCCGTCGCTCGCTCTGGCCTCTCCTGGTTTGGGCTCAATTCGGCCCGGGTTTTGGTTGTCGAGTGTGTGTGTGTGCGTGTGTGTGTGCGTGTGTGTGTGTTCACTCTGCTGTGTCTGCCATCTCTACGCCTGCCCGCCAACCCGCCCTCAAATGCCTGTTTGTGTGGCCGAATCACTGCTAGAACATTCCTGTTGGGAAGACGATGTGTTTTACTCCTGTGACTGTGATTTCAATGTTCCCATCCGTCTGGTCCAAACCTGAATGCCCCACCCACCCAGAGCAGAAACACAAAGGTTCACTTCTGTTTTTTTGCACAAGATATTCTTGAATTTAGTTTTTAAATTATTTTAATTGTTTTATTTAAATTATTTATGTTTGTGTTTGTTTGGTTGACCATTCCTATTTAACTTATTGCCTTTTATTTTTAGGAATGTAAGGGTGTTTTACCGTATCCGACTGGGAGATGTGCAACACAGTCTACTGTATGTAAGTGTGTGTGTTACCTCGCTAGTTGTTTTTACCGTTTTCACCCATAAGGAATAGATATTTGCACTCAAATTCTGGAGACACTAAAAGTTTATTTCAAATAAATAGGATATTGAAGAAGAAACTGTTATATACAAATGAATGTCTGGCTTTATTTGGCCTAGTAGTAAAACGTTTGAAATAGTTTTAATATATAAATTATATAAATATATATATATATATATATATATGAAATACCACAACAGCTTGTACAAACATGAAAGCATTTCTTTATTTTTGGTTTGTATCATACCAGCTGGATTAGTTGTAACTTTTGTTAAGTGTATGTATGGTATTTATTAAAGAGATATGTGTTTCTCTCCCTCTTTTGGCCCACTATGTGTACTGTATGTAGCTTAAGTGTTTTACCAATGGTCCTACTGGTGTCTGGTGTGTATGTGTGTGCGTGTGCATGTAATAATGCAAAAGAAGCCAATATCATGGGTAGACGCTTACTAGGGCACTTGAGCCTGGAGGTGTGTGAGAGAACAGGTCATGGTCAGAGTTTTACCTTTGTAAAGTGAATAAATTCTTTTTATTTCATCAGGGTGATTTGGCGCTGTTTTTTTTTTTTTTTTCCTTTTCTTTCCCCTTGTCAAGATAAATAAGTGACCAGCATGGACCGTGCTGCTTCATTACAAAGGCAGGCGGACTGTCTGAATGTACAGAATATCAGAAGGAGATAACGTGCATTTAAATACAAAAATACGTAAAAGATAATCATGCAAATACATCACATAATGTCACAACGTACAACACAGATGAGTTATAAGTTCAATATGTATAAATTATGAATTGTTTGATACAAAATGATCACAATATGATGATTGATCAAAAATGGATTTCCTTCAGCGAAACGGTGATTTTAACAACCGATCACTTGACGGGAAGATTTAGATGAGACTGATGTTGAAAATTTAAATATGACCTCTTTTCAAAGATGGATTGAACAGTCGCTGTTTAACAGTCACGTCTGCACGTTGTTTGTCTTTCACTCGTCGGAGATGAAGTGGACCACGTAGAGCCGGACGTAGCCCTGGTCCCACGCGTACAGGTGTCTGTCCTTCGGGCTGTAGGAGAGCATCGCCAGCACTCCACCCGGGGACCTCAGGTCAAAGGTCATGTTGACCGGCTTCTCCTTCAGCAGGTCAAAGGCGAAGGTGACCCGGGTGTCCTTGGTGTCCGTGACGTACAGGACGCCGCAGGCGATGAAGGCGTTGCCCGCCTTGGTGCGGGGGTACGTGGTGTTGATGTAGGACGTGACGGAGAACGTCTTCGGGTCCAGCTGGCCCACCGTGATGCTCTCGTCCACGCTGGAGGCGAAGATCAGCCACAGGCCGTTCTCGTCCGCCGCCAGTTTGAAGTAGGTCTTGGAGTTCTGGAGCAGGTAGGCGAGGTTGTTGTGCAACGCGTTGTTTATGGTGAGAGTGTGAAGCTTCCTGGTGTCAAAATTGTATCTGGGAACAAAACGAGAAGTTTGTTAACTTGAGGGAACGTAAAATTTAGCATAGCCGTCCAGCTCTGCATCACTTTTGGCCTTCACCTGGCGATGCTGGAGGTGCCGGCGATGTGATAATAGAAGGAACCGTTGTGAACCGTGTGGCCGCAGCCTTGGTAGAACTTTCTGACATCCACGGCACTGCTGCTGCTGTTCTGGAAGGAGGCGATGCTTTTATACTCCTTCACCACACGACCTGGGGGAGAGCGAGCAAAATGTATCTAGACCATAGTCTATCCCTGCATTGCCTTGACACACCAGGGTCCACGCTGATGGTCCTCGACCTACCAGAAAAGTGCTCCGCCACCCAGATTCTCTCGTCGTTCAGCTGCGCTGTGTCTTTCATCCACGTGCCAAACGTGTTCTCCATCTTTGTCACATTCCTGGGGTTGATCAAAGACTTTATCAGGCACTCTGAGGGGGGAAGCAAAAAAAACACAGAGCTCAGTCGCTTCCATCTCTGCCACACGTATGATTTACATGTAGACACTCTTCTCTGAACACGCACCGTTCTTCTTCGCAGGCTTCCCGTGGAGTTTCACAGCCTCCTTGGCAGAGGCGGTTTCGTCATTGGGAATAGCGTGTAACAGCCCTGTTAGGAGCAATTTAATTGGACGTCATCCGTAGTGTTCAGTGTGTGCCTGTCAAAAAATCTCACTGCAAGGACCACGCATTAGTTGTTCTGGAGCTTTTGATCATATCACACGATCTCCCTCAGCAGATGGAGCTGCCCAGTTGTTAGCGACAACTGTGCAAACTGGTAGATTTTGTGACACAATCAAAAGCTCCGGAACAACATGGTGAGATTGTGTTTCCAAAAGCGAGCTTTCAAACTCTACTGCAGAGTATTTTGTTTGATATGGATCAACAAAGGCCTCTTACCCAGGGTATGAGCCGCCTGAAGGTTGGCTCTGTGGTGCCTTGTTCTGGGGGGCCCCTGAGCGCCAGGAGGTCCTGGGGGTCCGGGAGGACCTGGGGGTCCAGGTGGACCTGCACATAGAAGAGAGGACAAGAACTTTCAAATTCTTCGTTTTGTCCCAGATCTGTGCATTTTGAAAGACATGTTTGCTCATTTTAAGTTAGGGATGCAAAATGGTGTAAAAGCTTGACTTGCCCTCAATAATGATGTCATTGGATGGTTGTCCCTTCTCTCCGGGCAGACCAGGCTCTCCTCGTTCTCCTTTTTCCCCTGGTTCTCCTTTTTCACCTGACGTAAAAAAACAAAAAACATTGCATTCATGAACTCGGTACACTTTGCCCTATTGTTAAACCCATGAACTATTCCCATTGACTTCCTCGGGTGAATCATGCCCTCCACTGTGGAGGAGCACAGTGAAGCGGAGTGGGAGAACACTGGGTGGGAGTTTTCCGGTTCAATTAGCCGAAGCCCAAAAACCACAGAGATGAATAACATTAGCTGGGAATGTGAGAGAGAGAGAGGCAGCTGACCTCTTCGACCTTTGCAGTCTACGAAATCCAATCTGACGTCGTTGTGACACACAGATAGATCAGGAAACTGTGTGTGTGTGTGTGTGTGTGTGTGTGTGTGTGTGTGTGTGTGTGTGTGTGTGTGTGTGTGTGTGTGTGTGTGTGTGTGTGTGTGTTAGCTGCGTGTGCTTTTTTAGCCCCCAGGCTTTACTCAACCCTTTGACTGTTACATTGTACACGTAGTACTTTACACAAATGGCCAGCATAACTCGCGGCATTGATACAAAATGGATGGTGAGTAAAGTCTCAATTAGTCCTTACCTTTTTTCCCTCTTTTCCCATCAGCCCCGGGTGGTCCATTCAATCCGGGGATGCCATCAGTCCCATTGTGGGCAGACATACCGTCCACACCGGGTAAACCTACAGAAACACACACACACAAAATGAAGTCTTCACGGTGGGTTGAATGGAAAACACATTCAGCGAGGATATGGGTCACTTCACCACAAAGAAGACATGCAGTTTGGCTTCAGATTTTAAATTTGGTTCAAAATGAAGGGTTCCCTTACCAGGCGGTCCTGGCGGTCCTGCAACAGAAGGTTTGAGGATGTTAGAGGAGAGAAGGGGCTTTTTAAAATGTGATTTTATAGGACATAAGTAGGTTGTTTGGATTGTGTGAGAAACACATACCAGCGATGCAGACTCCCTTGGTGCTGTTGCAAATATCGATCAACAATTTGATCTGAAAAGAAAGAGAAAATATAAAAAATATGGTTCATATATTGTAAGAGCGATTAACCAATTATAGAGCACTGGAGCAAAAATGTGCTGTGGTCATGTTGATCCTCCGTCTCACCGGTATTCAGATCCTTTACTTCCAAAGTGAAGTAACATATATCTCCTTATTGTAAAAGAATACATAAAAAATGTAAAGTCAAATTAAAATGTTACATAAATAAACATATAGTAAAAATACTCATGCAGCAGAATAGCCACAGTGAGTAATTATATATATATATATATATATATATATATATACATAATTATATTTACGTAATGTTACACTTTAAAATGACTTTCCTCTATTATATTTATTATATTTTCCTCTGAAAAGCAGAGGAGTGGGAGCGTAAGGGTTCAAAGGCACAAAGCACAAAATGGTACAGTCCAACTCTCCATCTAAATAATGAACTTGAGGGCCTCGAGATTACGTAATAACAGGTGTTGCGAGGCCTCAGGACCGCTGTCCATTGGAACCAGTTGGTTCATCAGTGATCAAGTCAAAAGTATTTCTAAATCGATTTGCCTCCTCCCCCTCACTCGTCCCCTCTCAGGTATCTCATCTCACCGGCACCATGGAGTAGGTCATCATCATCATCATGTCGTCCTGCACGTGCGCCTTGTGGTGACTCTGGCCGTGTCGGTGCTTGTGCTTCATCTCGTCCTTCATCTTCGTCTTCCTCTCCGCTTCCTCTCCCACCTCCTGGCTGACCTCCTGCTGAAGGACCTCCAGTCCGTCCTCCCGGTGAAGCTCCTTCTCCAGCTCTTCACTTCTCTTATTCCTGGAGTACTGATACTGACCCTGCGAGTGCCCCCCGACGCTGGCCCGCAGCCCCGCCGCTCCCCTGGGCACCTCCTGGAGGAACTCCACCACCGAGCTCTGCTCCACCTCCGTCAGCTTCGCCCCCGTCTGCTCCAACGCCACGCGCTGCTGGTTCTGCTGGACCATGAGCACCAGGAGGCCCACGGAGTTCATCAGCGCCACGGCACACGTACCGTAGAGCACCAGCCGCTGAGGGAGGGTCATGCTGGGGGTCGGGATCCACATGGTCACCACTTCGCCTCCTCTTTTCTGAGGGTCAACCGCCAACTTCAGCATCCGGAGGGGGATGCGATTCCAGCAAAAGATTTTATGATTTAATGGTCCAAAATGTTGCCAACAATAATCAAACCAAGCCAAACAAAAAAATCCAACAGGAAGGAAGTCCTTTTTTGAAATTCAAGGTCCAGTCAAGATGATTTGAAAGCTCCAAATAGAGTCCAGTCAGCTTCAGTGTCTGTGCTCCAACCGGGTTGCCTATCTGAAGGCAGACTGGTAAATACAGTGCTTGTTGTGTTGTTCGTCAAGTAGAGAAGGGGTTGTGTATATGTGTGTGTGTATGTGTGCACATGCAAACCAGTAATGTAGGAGTGGGCATTACACAATCTTCTGGGCTTGTCTGGGAAGAAACCCCCGCCTGTTCAGTCACCTGATTTATATTCAGCACAACCCATTCTAGTGCAGCGCCGTGGGCAGACTGACATCACACACTCGGGCGTGCACATGCGTACGCACACAAAAAAGCACTCACATGCATAACACATGAAAGCATGCATTACACCGGACAAACCGACCGGTTATTGATGTTTACGCATTATTATTATTGTTACAACAGAAAAAACATGATTTTTATGAAAGCAACAGGACATCAAAAGGCATTAACTTCATCATAGTTGGTTGATGTCCTTTCTTTCCCCGTCTCCTGTATCACCCCCCCTCCAGGCGCTCATCCTTGTCACATCCTCACAGCCAACATCCACCAACTCCAACAATGACCCATTTCCATTGCTTTGATTTGGGTTAGAAAAGTGACATTCCACCATGTAGAATGACAGTTGAGAAGCGAGGGAGGGGGGGGGGAAACAACTTCAGGCATTTGAAGCATTCTTCAGTAGCATCTCTTCTGACTTAAGTGCAGCTGGTCCGTTTCATTTCCTCAGCAATTACTTCAATGACAATATAGTTTGTTTCAATAAGTCACGTAATTAGCCTTCTGTGTGATGTGGAGCGGTGTGAGATATATGGAGCTGACCTATATGCTCTTGCAGCCGTGTTACTTTTGCAAACACACACATATATGCACACACACGCGCACACACACACGCACACGTATTGTTATATCCAGGACCTGGTCCTCTGTTGACCGGGTCTGGTCTGTGGTGGGTCCTCCTGCCTGAGGCTGTAGGTCACTTGCCAGTTGTTGGACAGCTTGTATCGTTCCAGCAGATGTGCACACACATGCAATCTTAAGAGCACTGAGGTCGTTCCTTTTGTCGTCTCTCATACACCGAGCTCTGAGCTCCACCAGACGAGACTGTGACTGAGTATCTTATATTTTGCATTACGCTGTCATGAAGTGATTCTGTTACCATGAGGATCCATTAAATGGAACCCTGGAGGTGCGAATATGTCGGCATGCTCCCAAATTCCTCTCTCATTGATCTATTCTGGTTCTGGTTCCTCCTTCCCCAGGTGCAGCTGCTGGCAGAGCAGCCTTATCTCTGTTCTTACCAGCGGGGCTGAGAGGTCCACGTCCGTCCTGCTGCTGCAGGCCAAGGACAGCAAGATGACCGCACAAGTCTTCCCACGAGCCGCCATCCTCCCACCCGCCTCTTTTCTCCGTCCAAGGAACTTGGAGCCTTTTTTTGTTTTTGTCTTCACACTAAAGTTTCACAAGTTTAAAATGTGTTATTATTTGAAACATTGAACCAAAAGGGATGAATTTTGATGAAACACAGTGAGATGTTCATGTAAAGTCGGTTATGTAAGTGGAATGTATTACATAAGTGGAGTGATGGATGAAGGTTGGAGAGTTCATCTTCTAACTGGTATCATCTCTCTTTGCTAACTCGTAGCATATAAAGATCATTGGCCTGAATTCAAATCAGCTTCACTTTTGCTGCCCGTCAAGCCTCAAAGAGGAATTCATAAATTCTGTCCAGACATCACACACGTTCTTTCCATCAATCTTGCATCATTTCAGAACAACTCCGTACACAAGTGATGGAGACAAAGATGTGGTTGACCACAACCCAGAGCCCCGGAGACGAGGTTACATTAACTTCTGTTTGCAGGAGACACAGTGGGGGGGTTGTCTCCGCTTAATCGTGCAGAACAATCTAAGTCCAAGTCATCACACAGGGCATCGCCTCAGCACACAGTCGGCCATTTGAACCGTGCACATTCTTTGACTCGCATGTGGGCGGTGAGTGAATTCACAGAGTCCTTTATACGGACGGAGAAAATGAGAACAGCGGCAGAGAAAGAGACAAACAGAATTGGCTTTGTCACAAATTTGCGAAATCAAATCGAAAATGAAATAAATCCACCTGCTGTCCAGAAACAGTTCAGTTCATAGTTCATAGAAACCAATAAAGGCAGGAAATGGCTCACTAATTAATCTTAATATGTTTATATTTAAGAGTAAATATCAGTCTTTAAACATACATTATACATATGATACATAAAAAAGAAGAAATGCATTTATTTTGTAGTAACCATGAAAATAATAAGTATGTAGTAATCGTGTAGTGGCACCATAGACTTTAAAAATATTGAGCCTCATTAAAATTACCATTCATTTTGATATTTCATTCAAATGTTTATCATGATGCTCTAAAAACCGTTTCCTTCACTGCATGATTTTTCATTCTGTTGATTCGGGTAAATTATTAGTCTACAGTATTGATGTTTTTCTTGACTTGTCATTTTCATGGCGTGAAAATAGTGAAATGTAATGAACTTGTGTTTAAAAAACCCACAATATCTGCCTTTAATATTTATTAAATATTATGTATAAGATTTTCAGCTGCATGTCAGGTCCAATAACCCAAACATCCTGTTTAATGCCTCACAGCTCTGCTTCTCCATCTACTGGTGGACCTTAGAGGAATCTGAGAGGAATCACAAATACTGGCAATTAAAGAGATTGGAATGAGAGCTACAGTACAAGGCCTAATATTTAAAAAAAACTGAATTATGGAGCTTTCTTAAAAAAAAAAAAGAAGCAAGAATCTAATTACGAAAAGGCAGATAAAGCTGTAATAACAATACCACAGATTTTTCACTCATCACAGGCCAGGTGCTCCTTTGTGGGATCTCCCAATCCCATTCTTTTGATGTTCAAAGGAGGAGTTTGAACATCAGCTTGCTTCTCGTCACCAAAATGTCAAATAGGATCCATGAACCCGTTGGACCGGACTCCACAGCACGTAAGAAACTGAGGCTCGTCCTGGATGCTCAAGGGCGCGGGAACAAATCCAGCCCCTCAAGGTTACAAGTGTATTGTTTACCATTTTCCTCATCTGTTGTGGCTCTTGCAGCGCCCTGACCTGGCTCGTAACCAGCCCAGACTCCTTATAAAGAGGGAAGCCCACATTGTTGAGGCAGCCCTCATCACTCGGGATTGTGCCCTGTTTTAAAAACCAGCCTTCTTATGGATCGGATCTCTGCTTGTGAAGGTGCGATGACTCCTGTCGGTTTGGACGCCATCGTGGCAGACCTGCTCTCCATGTCCCCGAACGCCACCTCAGTGGGCTCGCCGGGCATCTCCGTGGCAACCAGAACCCTAATCCTGCTGGTCTGTCTCCTGCTGGTTGCATGGAGCCACACAGACAAGAGGACTGTACCAGGTAGGGAACGGGACACTTTGCATTTTCTTTCTTTGCTACTGTATTCTATATAATATAATTTACCACAACAGGTCCTGGTTTCTGTCTGGGCTTGGGGCCACTTCTGTCATATGTGAGATTCATCTGGACTGGTATCGGCACAGCCAGCAACTACTACAACAACAAGTATGGAGACATTGTCAGAGTCTGGATCGATGGAGAGGAGACCCTCATACTCAGCAGGTTGGTTGTTTCTGTTCACGCCGATGAATAAAGAGAGAAGAAGTCGATTCAAGTGTAAATTAATCACCTTTCTTTTTTTGTATTTTTTTACCATCAGGGCATCAGCGGTGAACCACGTACTGAAGAATGGACATTATACTTCCCGTTTCGGGAGCAAGCAGGGACTCAGCTGCATCGGCATGAACGAGAGAGGCATCATATTTAACAACAATGTCACTCTGTGGAAAAAGATACGCACCTACTACACCAAAGGTAACATTAGAACCTTTAATCTGATTGATCAGATGCATGATATTTGATTTTTGACATAACCCTTAGTCACACAAACGTTCCTGGATCAGCCCTGACAGGTCCCGGCTTGCAGCAGACGGTGGAGGTCAGCGTCTCCTCCACACAGACTCACCTGGACGACCTGGACGGCTTGAATCACGTGGACGTCCTCAGCTTGCTGCGCTGCACCGTGGTGGACATCTCCAACAGACTCTTCCTGGGTGTACCCATCAATGGTAAGCATTGGTTTTTAAATTCTGCTTGTCTGGAAACACACACGCTGTGGTTCCAGTGGTCTTGATGGCTTTGTGTGAACACTTTGTCCAGAAAAAGAGCTGCTGCTGAAGATTCAGAAGTACTTCGACACGTGGCAGACGGTGCTGATCAAACCGGACGTTTACTTCAAGTTGGACTGGATCCACCAAAAGCACAAGAAAGCAGCGTGAGTCACTCTGCCGCCTCATCATTCATGTTTCGCCTTTTCATTGCACTGGATGTTCATGTGTTTTGTATGCGTCGTCTCACAGCCAGGAGCTGCACGACGCAATAGAGAGTCTGGTGGAGCAGAAGAGGAGAGAGGTGGAGCAGGCGGAGAAACTGGACCACATCAACTTCACAGCGGAGCTCATATTTGCACAGGTCAGTCTGAGGATTGAATCCATCCCCCCTTTTGTCCTTTTCCTTATTCCTCACCACCACCTCCAATGACCCTTAGTCTCATTTGTGTTTCTAGAACCATGGCGACCTATCTGCGGAGAATGTGAGGCAGTGTGTGTTGGAGATGGTGATCGCGGCGCCAGACACTCTCTCCGTCAGCCTCTTCTTCATGCTGCTGCTCCTCAAACAGAATCCAGACGTGGAGCTGCAGCTGCTTCGGGAGATAGACACCGTCGTAGGTAAGCAGCTTTCTAGACGCTGATGAACTATTGTGGTAGAGGAAGGGTACTGACATCACGTTGCCTTGGCCTCGCTGCAGGCAAGGAGGCACTTCACAACGGGGACCTTCAGAAGCTGCAGGTGCTGGAGAGTTTCATCAACGAATGCTTGCGCTTCCACCCGGTGGTGGACTTCACCATGCGGCGAGCCCTGTCCGATGACGTCATAGACGGCTACAGGGTACCGAAGGGCACGAACATCATTCTGAACACGGGCCGGATGCACCGGACAGAGTTCTTCATCAAACCCAACGAATTCAGTCTGGAAAACTTTAAGAAAAATGTGAGTAGGATGTAACATTTGAACCAGAATGTGATGAAACGTTATTTATATTTCCATCGGGGAGCTTTAAATATACCTCTCTGGTCTGTCCTCCTCCAGGCTCCTCGCCGTTACTTCCAGCCGTTCGGTTCGGGCCCTCGCGCCTGCGTTGGCAAGCACATCGCCATGGTGATGATGAAGTCCATCCTGGTGACGCTGCTCTCCCAGTACTCCGTCTGCCCCCATGAGGGCTTGACCCTGGAGCGCCTCCCACAGACCAACAACCTCTCCCAGCAGCCCGTCGAGCATCAGCAGGAGGCCGAACGTCTCAGCATGACATTCTTACGGCGACAGAGAGGAAGCTGGCAGACACTCTGAGTTGTACCTACACATTCATTCATGACCTCTGTTACTTCATTTATATTATATCATGACTGTACAAAGTTTTGTATTTTAATATGTATTACAAATTGTACTATAAACTAATATGCGTTTTGTGAAATGTAAGTTTAGACATGCTATTATCTAAGTAAATGTAAATTATTGTGTAATATTGTGTTGGTGTCTTCTTTTGGGGTGTTTACTAATTTAATATCTCTTCTATTTTTAAAAATCGTTTTACTTTTAGCTGCATTTTGTGTATTATATTATTATTAGTAGTAAACTTTGCCGTTACAGATTCCAATCGTTCAGTCTTTAAATCCACAATGTTAAAAAAATATTTAACATCATCTATCACTGTCAATATAAATCCAACACACTGTGTATGCAGTATATATCTCTTAACATGTAAATACTGTACTTATACCATGTATACCCATTCATTTATTTCCTTCTTTACTGGCACTATTTTTTTATTGTTTGCAGCTTGTAGAACACTTTTTATTCTATTGTTGGCCATTGGTGCTATTTATATATCGGCCTATTTATGTAACATTTATCTAAACTTTATTTCTTCTTGTCTATAACATTTATTTGTTCAGTTAATCTCTTCTTATGTAAGTGCATCAAGAGAGGTGAGAGATCCCTGTATGAACATGTGAACTTAGCAAATATCTCAGATTCTGAAAAGAGCATTTCTAAAAAAAGATTTTGTATTTGCAAATATTGGTCAGCAGAGGGCACCACAACACACAATACAACTCTCTTAATCTCCAGCAGCCAGTCTGTTCATTGTGTTCAATTGTTCTGCCCGTGGGCAAACGTGGCAACACATTTCACAGACAGATGTTTCAATTTGTGCTGCTTCCATTTTCCAAACACCCATTCAAGAAGATGAGTTCTGCTTGCATGGTTGATTGTTTGTGTGGAGAGACACAGAGTTGGAGCACTGAGAAAAGAAACGAAGAGAAAAGGTTTTCAACTGTCCCGTCAGAGACGTCAACCATCAGTCTTCTGTTCAGTGACGCAAGAGAGAGAAAGGCCTCGCTTCCAGTGATGCTCGGTGTGCTGATTGAGGAGAGCATGTCAGGAAAACACTCTAATCAATACCTGCAACAGAGCATTAATCATCTCAGTATCAAGTTCACAGTATGTGTGAACGGTAAGAGTGAGTGTGTGTGTGTGTGTGTGTGTGTGTGTGTGTGTCAGGCTATTCCTCGCAGGTGTCCTGCTGGGGAAAGAATCACTATATTCTCAATTATTATATCTGTCCTCCATCAGGATGGAGATCATCTCATGTCGATGCAGCAGCTCCGTCATCTTCATGATAATCTTCATCATCTCTGCTAAGCTTGATGCCTATTACTAAGAGAGTTAAAGGCTAAATTGTGGGGATGACTAAAGGCTGAACGAGGTGGTGATTGAATAGAAGCACCTTGTTTTATCACTTTTAAAGTGTCACTTCCAACAACAACTGTCATATTTGTTAGCACTTACTACCGAGATCAGCTGCTTCGGGGTGAAAAGATGTCTTAATTATCACTTCCTCTTGTGAGGGCCTAATACTGTCGTTTTCAATCACCATCACTCTATCTATCTATCTATCTATCTATCTATCTATCTATCTATCTATCTATCTATCTATCTATCTATCTATCTATCTATCTATCTATCTATCTATCTATCTATCTATCTATCTTCACTATAGTTGTTGAGATATTTCATGAAAAAAAGAAAATAATGTAGGCAGTTTGGCTGCGTAGTGAAGCAGACGTGGAGAGCTCCAGTATATGGAGTCCATACTGAGCTAATATGATTCCTGGGGCTCCAAACTGTGGGATGTCAGGCATCTGCTAAAATGATCTGTGGTAACTTTCACTTTGAGTCAACTACTGGGGGCTGTGGTGTGTGTGTGTGTGTGTGTGTGTGTGTGTGTGTGTGTGTGTGTGTGTGTGTGTGTGTGTGTGTGTGTGTGTGTGTGTGTGTGTGAGAGTGTGTGTGTGTGTGTGTGAGAGAGAAAGAGTTTAGGAAATATTTTAAAAAGGGAATTGAATAATGCTTGTGGTTTCAGACTGTGTCAGCCTTGCCTGCTTTTGGCAGAAAGATCCCCCTTGTGCATGTCACACTAAGTGTACTTTTATCTTGTCTTTCACAGTGATTTTTTAAAACTTTTTTTACATGACTATTTTGAGGTAGGTCACCTCAGAGATATGAATATTTAAAATCTGCAACACGGAACTGCATTTGACTTTTTTGACCAGCCGAAAGCATGACTGTACAGTTTTGAAACGATCATTAAAGCTTGCCTTGCACAATCTTGATGCACTTCTTTGAAATGTTCGGTCTGTTCTTCCTCTTAAGGAAGTCCACGGTTCTTCATTTGTGGCTTGCGTTGGTCACATGATGTACATTTTCCTTCTCGTTCCATCTATTTCTATTGCTCCATGACAGATTTGTGGAGGCAGGATGCCAGACAGACTTTTAAAATAGCCGAGACGTACGAGCCTCGCAGCTAAAAAGTTTGGACCGTCCTGCTTCGTGCTCTGATTGACAATCTGATTGATTGCAAGCTGTTTACCACCCACTCACGCACACAAACACACACACACACACACAAACACACACACACACACACATTATGTTGTGCTAAAATTCTCAAATGCCAGTGGCCATATTGTCTCTCTGTTTCAGTCCCCTGCTGGATTACTGCTTCATTAAAAGAGAGCCTCGGTTGCCATGGAAACATCTACCAGATAGGGTAAACTGGCAGTGTACTCATCTCCCAAACGTTGCCGATGCCTCCTACAGTTAGCAGTGACGCTGTTTCCTGTGATGCTGTGAGACTTGTTCGGACCCATGTGACCTGCGGTGCTTTTGATAATCATAATAATTAAATCATATTAATGGAAACGGGAGTGAATCTCTCTCATCGGGCCGGTCCGTCTGAAGAAGCCCAGACTGGAGGGCTCCGTGCCAGTAAAGGCACCAGATCACAGGGAGACTCTCACTTCGCGGCCTTTTCATGCGGCCTGCTTTGCAGAGTCAGCTCATTTGTTTCTCATTGAACATCAGAGGAGGGCAGTGGCGTTCATTACAGGAAGCTCTTCTTCTTCTTCTTCTTCTTCTTCTTTGCTTTTGTGCCCGCTTTCAACATGAGCCAGCCGAGACGCAAAAAAGTTTTGGTACGCCTGCCAGTCTTTATATCTTTGCAGCTGTTTCCCCCTCTTTTTGCCCATCCATCTGTCTGTTAGGACCATTTTATAGGAGAGAAATTCCAAAATGACTATTGCAAAAGGGTTCACATGAGTATGAAGATGAGTCATTTACATTTAGTTCCACTTTTACCGCTTTATAGTAATGTTTATTATGTGATCAGGCCACACAGACTTCTATATATTGTATGTTCTATTAAGATGGAGGACTTTCACTTGTAAAGGAGTATTTTTAACATCATTCTTCTTCGGTGGTCATTGTGTCCTATTAGTGCAGCGTGGTTGCTTTGTCCACGCAGACCCGGTAGATTTGACAGTAGCTTGTAGTTACACAAGCGACGGAGATGATGATTGAGATGATGATGTCAGAAAAGGAATAACTGAGGTTCAGCCACAACGCCAAGAGGTCATATGCACTGAACCGCGCTCCAGAATAATATTTCAATTTCATATTTGGGTTTCTTGGGTAACTTTTCATTCCAAAAAGGGCAAATGAGGATAATGACTTGTACAAGTCTTAGTATGGGAAATACGCAGTTTCATTGCTGGGTTCGAAGGAACTCAGCTATATTTTTCTGTCGCTGCGATATTGCAGAAGAGACACATGCAAATGTGCACAGTGTGGAAGCTAAGCGAGCCTTGGGCAGTGGGCAGACGGGCTGGTGCCATCTGGTGACCAGTGTTCATGCTGAGCCACGGTCGGCTCCACACCTGGGAGACGGTATCGCCTGGGAGACTGTTCTCCGACCACCGACCGCACGCCCACCTGCCCCCTAACCCCCCCTCCACTCCTGAATCTGAATCTGAGCTTCATGTCGTCTCGCAGACCGAAGGCAGGTGATTCAAGATGATTAAAAGAGAAAACCCACTTTTGATGATTTTCTTTAAACCCACTTCACATATCTGCCCTCATGCAGCGTTTCCCAGAATGCACCAGTCTGTTTATTGTTTTCAGCTGTGAGAAAGAGAGTTTGTGATTAGAGAGAGTTCCTGTGAAATAACCTTAACTCAAAGCCAAGTTCTGCTTTAAGTGGGAGGAGAAACTGTTATATCTCCTTCTACAATAAACTTCCCCCTGCGTGGCTGTTCAATGTGTAAAAACGGTGAGTCAACAAAGAATCTGTTGTTGTTTGAGACACTGAAAATGAAATGCAACTGTGCTGGAAATACCCAGAGACCCTGCCTGTGCTGTTTGTTGTTTTTTTTGTATATCTTTGTTTTTCTTAATTTGGAGTCTGGCCGCCTCACATTTAATTCTATAAGGAAATATAATCTGCTAAATGCTCCACTATCCTCACCAGCTTGTCTCTCACTTTGTCTGCTGTTGGTGCATGCAGTTGGTTCATCAGAGCGTCACTACCTGCTGCTAAAAACAAATGCGGTGAAAGGGAACCAAAAGAGTAAAACCAAACGTGCTGAAAAAGGTTAAACTCTCTGTGGAGCTATAAGAGGAACTGCATGTAATTCTCTCCCTATGAACACACAGATTTTGCATGTTTACAGTGATTGTGATTGTATTACAGTAAACTATTCCATCGAAGTATAAATCTGCCCGGAGACAGAAAAGTTTCATATAATTCTTCGAGTTATGCATTCGTTGAATTGTATTTCCTTTGTCAGACCTTCTCTTCTGTGGGGCACTCAAGGGCGCTTAGTTGCAGAAAATCAATCAAGCTGATTGTCGGCTGAATACGAAATGCTGAAGCATCCTTGAAAATCTGATTAAAACAAGTCTCTGCAAGAAAACAAATACATTCCCGTAGGAACGGAAAGCAATCTTATTATTTAGCATGCGTCGGATGGAGGTGATCAGCGATAGAAAGGTAACGTGAGTCTTGTTTGCATCAACTCAAAAACTACTTTCCTATCACATGTAAACGACCCCAAAGTTGTCGACTCCAAGTAAAACAGTCACCTCGTCTGACTTCTTGTAACGCAGATAGTAAGTGACTGATTTTATAACAGCCAGTAACAAGGGGGGTCATGGGATTTTGTTTTTTTTTACTGCTGGAGATGAATTTCAAGTTGCCATGAATGAGTCTCTCCCATTGCTGTGCTGAAACACAGGCAGCACTCTTACCCAGAGACATAGCGAGGGAGGGAGAGAGGACGAGAGAGAGAGAGAGAGAGGAAGAGACGGCACTTACAGCATACAGAAAGAGGTAGAGAAAGAGTTTGAGTGGAGAAAGCGTGAAGAGGCTGAGTGTGACAGCACCGAATGAGAGGAGGAGGAGGAGGAGGAGGAGGGACCAAGTGGCAGGGACAAGGGAGGAGAGAAACCGAGAGGGGGACGGACCGAGAGTGAGCGAGGGGAGGGAGCGTCAGACACGGGGGAAAGTAGATGAGGGAGAAGGAGTGAGGGAAACTGAGGGAGTCAGAATAAGAGAGGAGAGCGAAAGGAAAAGAGCACCCAACTAAAAAAAAAAAATAGAAAAAGGAGGACAGCTCAGCAAATCAGCCCAGTAACGTTTCCTCTCACAGCTGCAGTGATCCAGGCTGGGAGGGGAAGTTTAGCTCACGAGGAGAAGAAGAAGAAAAAAAACAAACAAACAATAATTTACCTTTTTTTCCCCGTTTTGCTTTTTTTTCCCTCGGGGTGAAGAAATCAGAAGAATCCCTTGAAAGGAAAGGGAACGAGGAGGAAGAGGAATCCGAGAGCTTCTGCAGCCTCCGAGTGTCCTGCAGGGGAAGATGGATTCAGACTCCGGAGAGCAGAGCGATGGAGACCTGTCTCCAGGTAAGACCCCCACCCCCCCCCCCCCCAGACCATCACTGCAACCACAACATCATGTTGACTGACTTTGTTGTGTGTTAGCACTGTGTATGAGTTGACCCGTCGGGTCAGGGAGTTCTTTCTGCCTGTTTTTCAGCATTTTATCAGGTTGTATTTCAATCACAATGCTGTCAATCCTGCACATGTGAATGCTCCTTTAATCCAGAATCAAAACTACTTTTAAGACTGGCTTGAATCCAGAGTGTGTTACTCACTGAGATGCCTGTATGGCGACCTGCTGTGGTCTCTGATCCACGCACGCTGTGAAGCTGAGCACGCGGATGAAAAGCCGGCTCAGTCGCCACAAGGAGCAGGCGAGCCGCGACACGTGCAGCCAGTTTTTCTTCATCAACACATCCGCCGCCACCGACACTATCTCTTATTCACAGTTCAACTGGAAGTTGGTTTACAGGGGGGGGGTCAGAGTGAAGGGAAAAGCAAAAGCGAAGATTTATTCATCTTTTGAAGTTTGGCTGTCTTTCAATTTGTGTATATTTCCCAGCATTCCGAGCGAGTGGGCGTCTTATTGAACGGCGATCCTGTAGAGAATACGAGCCGGGAGATGAAAACGGCCTTCTGCAGATAAGATCAGAGTTCAAAGATCATGGAAATCAAATGCGTTTCGTAACTTGCCGCTGCCTACTGGAACAGTATGGTATTATTAATACCAACATGTATGGTATTATTAGCAGATCTGCTACTGGACATGATTTTATTAGGGTTAGTGATTGTGTAATACTTCTGATGATTCTTTATTCATATGTTAATAATGCTCTGTTGAACTCTGACCATCTGTCTGTCCATCTGGAACGTTGTCTGTCTGTCTGTCTGTCTGCAAAGAGACAGGAAACCTCAATATGAGAGGCAGAAAGTAGGTGATGACATGGCTGTATCATCGACACATTCAGGGTTTAAAACAAGGTTTTGTCTATCTCACTGTAACGTGACACAGCCTTTGTGATGCTGCTCTCGTAGCTGAGACTTTTTGGCATGAAAACAATGTTGCACGTGTGGAAGAGGAAAGGTGACATGAGAGCAAAAGCAGAATGACATATTTTTTTTCCCAGCGAGTGCCTTTACTCCTACTGGAAATGTGTCTTTGTGGCTGTGCTGCAGTTTTTATACTCCTCGGTTTGCTGTCAGTGAAATAAAACCGGTGCGGCTCACTTGATAAGGTCAAGTGTCCCAATGAAACCTGAGCGAATGTATTTTGAAAACAGGCGTATTGTGAAAGCGTTTGCCGTACACAAACATGACCCTTAATCCTAAGCAGTGTGGATGAGGGGCGTGCGATTGATCTACGCGTTTCAAAAACTGTCCCCAAACGTCAATGTGTAAATATTGAGGTATTTTGTTTTTGGGTGGCCTTCTCCTCTGCCCTCGAGCTGTTGCTGGCTTTTGCCAGAGAGCGAGACCGGCATCACGGAGTCCCTTGAGCGCTATCCCTTAAATTCAGCATCAGACGCCGTCGTTATCAACAATTAGTGATGTTTGCTCAAACAACTTCCCCACAACCCGAAGTAGTGGTATAAGTTGTGAAAATATGGTTGCTAGGTGACAGACACCACCGGTCCTGGCTCACCATTACGTGTATTTCATACAAATTGATAAAGTGCTTTATACAGGAATTATTCATTTTACCAGGTTTAGCATTTTCTGACAGACATGCTGGGAAATATCTGCTCCAGCTCTTTAGTTAGATAAAACACCAAGTGTGTGTGTGGAGATAAAAGGCAGCATGTTAAACAGGTTCTGTTGGTGGAAAGGTTATTATTGTTTCCTCTTCCTGGTGTCTCTCTGTGAATATAGATGTAGAAAATCTACAAAAAGACCAAAATGTGATCCTTGATTCTGAAAGCTTTTCTACTTTTTAAGTCCACACCGGGAATGTAAACACAAAACAAAACAAAAAAGCTTTTTTTTTATGACAGGTACCATGTGTGAGTCAGGATTTGGGCTGAGCCGGAGCAATCACTCTGTGCCTTTTGTTGTGTCAAAGTACAAAGATCAACCAGAATCCACGTGCTGTAACTGCTCTAGAAATATCCTTTAGACATTACAGACACACACACACACACACACATACACACACACACACACACACACACACACACACACACACACACACACACACACACACACACACACACACACACACACAAAGGCTCACATTTTTCCCAGAATCATCCAGTCATGCACCGAGCATCCACTGACCATACCAATACCCACGACCTGATTCACCCAGCAGCCCCGTCCTTCCCGTGCTGGAGTGAAGATGACCACACCTTGTTATCATTATTCCGAGTCAAACCGAGGCCGCTTGTCAACACACCTGCTCTGCTTGAGGACTGTCGATGCCGTGATCATTTTACATTCTGGTTTGAATATTTGCATTGCCGAATAATCAACCCGCCGGGCTGAATCATCACGGTGATGCAACTCGCTATAACTAGCCAATCTCCTCAGAGCTATTTCCAGCCGTTTGTGTTTTACTTCAAATTTTATATGGAAAACAGACTCGTTGAAAAGAGAAGCCGTTTGGCTGTTGGAATAACAGCTGTGGGATGCATAAGGGCATGAGGGCTGTCGCTGTGGTTCAATTAGAAACAACCGGGGGGAAAAAAGAAAAAAAAAAAGGTGCAGATGTTTGATGCCAAAACTTAAATTTAATCTTCAGCCAGGTGATCTTCTTCAAACACTACAACGCTATTGGTTAAACGCCACTCACACACTTCCTCAAACACTTTAAAGATCATGGCTGCATTAGACCGGCCTGCAGCAACCGGCAATCAGAGCTTCTGCCTCATGATTGCCATGTTGGCTAGACTGGCCACATGCTTTACACATGAGAGACGGGCAGAGTGGGCCAGCCCTGTTTACACTGTAACACACACACGCACACACACACACACACACACACTCACACACACACACACACACACACTGAAAAAAAAATTGCCCGCACTCTCTGCCTTGCTCTCTCCTTTCCCCACTCTCCAAACACATGCATCCCTGAGTTTTTTCCCCCCTCTGCCTTTAATCTGGCCCACAGATGGAGAGTGCTTACTACACACACACACACACACACACACACACACACACATGCAGGCGCTCACTCACTCGAGACACCAGGAGCTGGTTCTGGAAAATTGAAACATGAACTGAAAAAAAAAGGAAACAGGAGTGAAAGTGGAAAAGACGACTCAGGAGAAAGTGTTTTTTTCATCTTATTATTTTTTCCCCATCTAGCATGCAGCTAAAGACACTAAACCCTAAAAGTCCCAGGTCTCTGACCGGTGTGTCGCTTGCGTCTTCCCACTGTGGCGTATCATGGTGTTTGTGGGAGATTTGGAGAGAGAATTGTTTCCCCCGGGCGGAGCCATCTCTGAAACATGAAATCAGACCGCAGACACATTTTGACAAGGCCTCATAGACACACACTCAGGAGGAGGAGGAGGCTGTGGTTTTTTTTTCGCCGTAGGGCCAGTCGAAGCAAAGCAAACAGTCACCAGTGGCGCCGGGTGTGAGAGGCGAGCTATTTGAAGGAGGGCGGTGTGTGTTAAAGAGGGGAGGGCTGGACTGGCGTCAGTGGAGCGTTGAGCCTGCACAGGTATCCAGATCTGGGATCCCATGCGGAAGTGCTTAAAGTTGCATTCTTTTTCAGGGCCAGCTGGGTCCGCTTCCTCTGGCTGAAAAGAGAAGTGCCATTGTTTAGAAGTCTATGACCCTACTTGTGGTTGATTTATTACCTCAGCAACATCGTAAACATGATTTACTGTCTCAATCGCTACTTTCAAGTCTCCTTCGAGTCACAATGATGTTCATTTATTAAATGATGGTTCTATTTGCAGGAAAACAGACGATAAAGTATGCTTTTGGGTGTGACTACCTCCTGGTTGCTAATGTTTGCATTGTCTGAGAGGGGTTTTTTTCATCTTCCAACCCTTTCACAGTGTGATTTAAGGCGCATGAAAGTGAAATGTAACCTTCGGCTGCCTAGAAATGTCTTATTTAGCATTCGGTTGTATTTAGTGTCACTTCTGCTTCACAAAAAAATAAAACTTGAGGCTTTAAAACCGTCATCCACAACCCATTGTCCACTTCTCATATACAGTCTATGGATGCAGGAACTCATATCTGGTTTCAACATGGACTCCATGGTTGAGTGGAAGCAGTTCGGCTTCCTTCTCCTAATATAACCTCGGCATGCAGATAACATCGAGTTAAGGGAGACTTCTCCTCTCCCACGTAACGATTAAGGCAACAAAAAAAGGCAACAGCGAAACGAGGCAACGGGTGGGAGGCAATTACACACAAAGCTTTTCACACTTAACTCTGGCACAACACTGAAGGGACTGGGCTGATTATAGCGTTATGAGATTATGGAAAAAAAGTCGAATACGCACGTTCGGCGACAGCTAGTAGTAGTTTGTCACGTTAAGCTGCTTTTCAGCGTACGTTCGGCGGTGCGAGGAGAGGAGGCAGAGCAGACACAAGGAGAAAATGTGGTAATTACATTTGTGGGTTTAGACATTTCATGGGCAATAATGGCAACAGAGGGAAAGTAAACTTCTGTGCTCTGTTATCCTTTAAGTCTAGGATTTGAATTAACTTGTGTGAGGATTGGGTTTCGGCTGGTAGCAGAGAGGGAAAGAGGGAGGAATGCAGTCACTAAAAGTCAACTCAACAAACGTGTGTGTGTGTGTGTGTGTGTGTGTGTGTGTGTGTGTGTGTGTGTGTGTGTGTGAGAGAGAGAGAACCACAGTTATTTCCTGGTCATTAGTTAGTGGTGGGTTGGCAGCCAAGAGAGCAGCGGCAGCACTCTGGCTTTACACTACGGCGTGTCGTGCACAGTGAGGGCCTTGAAGGCCAAAGTGTCTCCTATTTTATCACCTCAATCAAAGAGCAACCTTTTAATTGAGGCAGCAGCGGCTGACCTTTGCTCCCATAACATTAATAACTCCATGTAATTTTCTCAATGTAGTTTATTTCACTTTTTTAAAATTTTAATCTGTCTGGCTAGTAGAATTTAAAGGGTCAATATTAATAATACAAAAACTTCCCATTGGGAAACTTAATTTGCCTCACCATGAGTTGTTAAATGCTAAATGCTGTAATGCAAATCTCTCAATCTGAATTCTGTTTTGAAAAGCTTGCTTGCTACTAAAATGTCTTACTAGTTTTAGCGTACTTATGTCATTGCATTGGCTTTCTTCCTTCATGGTATTCACTAATACTCTCTTCTAATGTCATTTTACCGACATCTAAGTTGTAACTTAATCTCTGCCGTCTAAAAAACATCCTTTTATTCCAGCCATGTCTGACGTGGCTGCAGCAACTAGACTGGCCCAGTCACTTCCCTGATTATGTCGAGCTGGTCATGCTTGTTGCTGGTATTTGCAAAAGGCTGCCAAGGACACAATGATTGAATGTTTTTAAAAGTCGCCATGCTTCTTCACAAATTGATTGAACCATGAAGTGTGTGAAATACTGGTACAGTTATGTTGGCCGTATGATTGATCATTTCCATGATTACCAGCGGTGGAAGTCTGCTAACTAAGTACAGCACTGTACTGACGTACTTGTACTTGAGGATTTAGCGTTGTCACAGAAGGAATGCTCATTGGAAGGTCGTCAGTTCGATCCCCGGCTCCTCCAGTCCGCTTGGCGAAGTGTCCTCGGACGAGATACTGAACCCCTAATTGGCTGTGCCATTGGTGAGTGAGTGTGTGAGTGACTGGGCATCAGTTCAGATTCTGATGGGCACCTTGCATGGCAATGAGTGTGTGTGTGTGTGTGTGTGTGTGTGTGTGTGTGTGTGTGTGTGTGCGTGTAAATGACATGAGTTTACTAAGTTTACATGATACATTTCTGTTTATTCACTGACTCAGTGTTTATAATTTTACATAGATGGTATGAATGTACAGTGAGACCTGACCCTTTGGTATGTGAGGGAAAAGCTCTATATAAAGGCAACGGCAGACTGAGCCTTGAAGCTTCCCAGGGCCTCACTTTTTTCACGTAAACTCAGCTGTAGTGGGTGAACTGGTAAACAAACCAGGAGGCCAAAGTTATGGGGAGAGCTGGCAAGGGCTTGGCTGATTATGTTCGTGTGTTTGTGTGTTCGTGTGTGTGTGTGTGTGCGTGCGTGCACGTACGAGTACTCTTTGTAAGCGATGCCACGGCATGCTGGGACTTGGCTGAGCTCTATGAGAGGACTCACCCAGGGCCGGAAAACACTTACTTCCTTGCCACTCACGCTCGGCTCAGTGTTGATCTGATGAGAAATGAGCAGAAGAGAAGGAAGAGAGGAAGAAAAAAAAGAGAATGCGAGACAGAGATGCACGCTACATCCGGTCCTTCATACAGCTGCTGATGATGGAGGAGGGAACGGTTTATGACGTTGTGTGGCTGACGTAGAGGCACATTGTCAGGAGCTGGACAATCAATGACAGTCATATAATTTCACCTCTCTCTCTTGAACGCCTCCTCCATCCTTCTTCCTGTCGCTCCTCCACGTTCATAAAGGTGACACATCTGCAGGCTGCAGGATGGCTGTGGTTTTTATTTTCTTCTTCTGTGCATTTTTCAAGCTAAACACATCCTCCGTACTCTCATTTTCTACTCTCTTGACTGAAAGGTGTGAAATTAATATGTACATAATGGCGCCTCTGCCTGCCCCCCCCCCCCCCTCTCTCTCGCTCTCTCTCTCGCCTTCTTCCTTTCTCCGCAAATAGCTTAGTTTCTTTATTTCAGACGGAAACAGTCGAGTGAACCTTCTGTCTGTTTTATTTTTCCTGGCCTGTTAAAGTAAGGAAAGCATGAATATTTTATCCTCCTCTGTTTCTTATTAGGCCTCAGTCGTACAGTCTGTCATTATGGTTCACACACAAACACACGCCCACACATTTGTACCCAACTTTCTATAAATAGAACCTTCTATGAATCAAATATTGTTTTTGAGGTGGTTCATCTACAGGATCTTTTTTTTTCTCTGCTGCGTCAACCAGCTTTCACATAAACCAAACCACTTTTTTTTTTGCACCTCACATTCCACGACTCCAGTTGGTTGTTATGTGATTTGGCACTGACAAATATGTATAAAAGCATCACTTCCTGTGAGTCAAGACGGTTCCAACGAAGTTCAAACTGTAAGTTCGAAACTCAAAACTTCAGTAGAACTTCAGCCCTCGGCCGACTCCCACCTGACAGCTAATTAGAGCAGTTTACCAGAGAGGCTCCCAGAGGAGGGGAGCAGCGAGGGGAGACAGCCTCCAGCCAGTTCCCATGCCCAGCTAACCGGCTAGCTGTGGCCTGGCTCTTTACCAGCTAAACAATGGATGACAGCGGCGAACCACAGCTGGTGAAGTCATTAGCTTTACAGCAGAGGAGAGGTCAGAGGGCAGGGATCTCACAGGGCCCTAACAGGATGTCTTGGATGTCCCATCATCTGTGGACCGTTCTTCCCAACGGGGAGACTTTTAAGAAAGCGAAGACCGGAGCTACAGGTGGAGGTCAAATCACTGACGTCTCTCTCTCTCCCCTTCGATAACTGTGACAATAGTCAAGCCGCCGGCACATTAATCAATCAATCTCCTGCCACTGCTTCATTTCGCCTCGTCCCTCCGCTCCAGCTCTACAGGGACGCGGCCATTAAAGCCAAGAGACAGAAAGGGGCGAAGAAAGAGATGAGGGATGGGGCATTAAGGCCAAAGGCAATCTGTTCTTGTGTCCCTCCTGACTCCGAGTGGCTCTTAAGTGCTTTGGACTGTTAGTCACAGAAGAGACACTTAGATCGATCCCAGGATAAACACACTTGTACGTTCGGTCCTCGTACTGCGTATCAGACCTCTTCATTACAGCTGCGTCAACGGACATCAATTTGCTTTCATTGAGAAACACTCCAACGGGGTTTGTGTATTTTCATCCACTGTGCATTTGCCAGTAATTGCTGAGTCAAACCTCGTCTGGGTGTCCACTTCCATGTGTTCTCCTGACCAGAACACAGAGAACATCTTAATGTGTAGCGGCCCGGTCAACTCATTTTCATTAAGGCTGCTTGTCATTCCTTTGCTTTGACTGTTGCATTCAATTAAATCCGTCTTTCTTTTGACTACATCCGACACACCCACAAGTCCACCAGGCAGGGGAATGTTTATTTGACATCTTATCCAGACCAAAATGATCCCAATCGCTCAATTCTCTGGAAATTCATTTGGTTTTTCTGTTCCCAACTCTTCAAATACTGACAGTTGGTCAGTGCCCCATGGTGTCTGATACCGTGCTGGCCTTTAAACTATTTCCAATCTAAAACCCCCGGTGTCACTATTAGAAGGTCAGAGCTGCTGCGTGGTATAAAGAGCGAGATGGTCCACACAGGGCGGGGGGAGTGGAGGTTTATGGGACAAACACACACAGGACCTGCATCCAGGAGACCGCTGTTTATGTCCTGGGTGAAACTAAAAGTAACGTTCATTAAACCTACTTTAACAGCTCTGCACACCTACCTGACCTGTGTGATGTCACGGCGATTGTCTGTTATGGAAATTGTCTGACACAGTTTCAACATTGGAAAGTTGTGTGCATGGTGGGGTTGGAAAAACATAATCATATATCATATCATCTAGTGTCATCAGAACAAATGATATAACATCAACATAAACGTGTATAACTAGCTCTTATGAATGGATTATTAAGGCCAGTCTTTAAAAGATCTGGTAAATATGTAGCAAACAATATTTATTTTTTGAACATTGTGTTTCCTGTGAGTGTGGTGAGGCTGTCAAGGGAGAACATTATCCTCTTATCAGGAAAAGAATCACACCGTCCTCAATAAACAAAAAAACATTAAAAAGGTGACTCATAGGTTCAGGCCTGAATCAGTTTGACATGAATTTGTTTGCTTTCTTCCATGAATTTGTTTCCTTTATCTTTGTGTTTCTGTGAGGATGCAGCTTCTTTTGCTCCTCTCCTCATCCACGTTCCCTTTTTGGGTCAAATAAAAACTAGGTTCCGGCAGAGACAGTTAACACCTGCAAAACCCATTAACAGCTCACAAAAAAAGATCCTTTTATCATGCGTTTTACACAAAGTGAGCAGCGTGCCCTTTCCAAGCCTCGGGGATCTGTGAGGAGGATCCGTCGGTGTTTCCTGCGTTTACACTTTGCTCCAGTGAAGCACGAGTTAGCCGCGGTCACCTGTGCATTCCAGTTCCAGCCGGAGACACGCAATCAGCGTGGATCAGCGTAAATGATCCACATCGATAAAAAAGGGAACGAACTTTAAACCCCACTCCACACAGATGCAAGTCATTAAGGCATTAAAAGGGAGTTACCTATTAACCCTACAGGTGTGAATGCCCCTCTAAATCCTGAGCAGCTGTTAATGGCACGTTGAATGACCTCTTCCAGCACCAGAGTGCCCTTTGAAAACTGGCTCAGAGTCAGTTTTTAACATGTCATGAATAATGCACATCAATGCACTACAGTGGACTGTGTCTCGCTCTCTATCTCTCAGCCGAAACCGCATCTTTCTCACTCTTTCTCATCCCCAGTTGCTTTCATCTACAACTGTCCAAATATCCACCGTTATCGAATAAATACCATTTAAACGTTTTTTAAATCTAACGTGTAATGCAATGCACATATCATCCCTTACTGTCAATCTAAATCCTACACTCTGTGTATATATACAGTATATCATTTGTATTTTTTTACAGCTTTCAGTATACATATGAAGCAAACAGGATTCCCATTGTAGAACAAAATATCTAGAAAGGAAAATATCCGTTTCAGTATTTTCCGGGTGCAAAGAATGTCCTGGCGACTGTTGTTTCTTTTTATTTTAATTTTATTGTTGGTCATTTTTTATATACTTATTCATATATCATTTCACTACTTGTGTACATAAGAGTCCTGTCTATTCTTCACCTTTATTTATGCAGCTCTGTTTATTTGCCTCAATTTCTGTGTAAGTACGTCAAATTTGCAATGCAAAGCTAGTTAAAAAACACACATGCATGACAACAGACAGAGAGTGAACAGAGGTGGTGTGTTTGAGTCATCTTCAAAATAGAGCAGTGGGAGTCACAAATACGCCAGAACGGAGCCTTCGCAGGTCCAGAGTAAGTGGAGGAGGGACATGAAAAGCCAAAATTTGTTCCACCGCCTGGATACTTCTGCAGCTCCTTTTTTTTTGGGGAGTATGAAGGCCAGCATCGTGATATGTTTCTCTCTCTGTCTCTCTCTCTCTCTCTCTGTGTGTGTGTGTGTGTGTGTGTGTGTGTGTGTGTGTGTGTGTGTGTGTGTGTGTGTGTGTGTGTGTGTGTGTGTGTGTGTGTGTGTGTGTGTGTGTGTGTGTGTGTGTGTGCCTGCGGCCTGGAGAGTGACACATTTTCACCAGTTGACAGTGGTGTAACTCAGTACATTTACTCAAGTACATAGACAATTATGACGTACTTGTACTTAAGCAACTTCATGCTTTGCATTTTAAGCCACTTTATACTTCCACTCCACTTAACGTCATTGGAAGTACTTTTTGTTGCTAATACTCTTATAATGTTGCTATTTTTTACGTAAGTAAATAGTAAGATATCTAAATACTTCTTCCACCAGTGCTGGGAGCAGCTGGCACAACCCACCGGCCCCCTCCCCTCCCCACTGCAGCCCACCGGCCTCTCAGGCTCACTTAACACGAACCCTGCAGGCTATTAAAAAGCTCTTTACTGTTGCTGAATGACCTGCTCCATTGTTTTCTCCGAAAACCTCGTACATGCAGCCGGGTCTGCAGTGAGTCCTCGGTGGAAACCAAAAGCAAAAGGCCACGGCAAAGGAAGAGGGAGTGGAGCTGTCACCCTCGTTTACGTCTCTGACTTCTCTTTTCCCTGACATTTTCTTCACTACTGATACATTCTTAGAGTTGTGTTTGTACTCTGTGAAATGTGATGGATGACACATTTTATAAGGGAGGGGTTTTTTTCCAGCCCGAGCACACAGGCTGGCAGACTTTAAAGTCCCCTTGTCTCCTGTATATGAAATATAAATGCAACTACTGCAGAAGTCCAGTGTGCATATGAGGCAAAGGGGGGATTTGGAACTGGACAGCTGTTCCCCTTATAAAAGAAAATATCGGAGAGGAAAATGTCTGGAAAATGATTGCTGTTTTACCATTAACAGGGTGCAACTGTTCATTCGAGAGAGAGAGAGAGAGAGAGAGAGAGAGAGAGAGAGAGAGAGAGAGAGAGAGAGAGAGAGAGAGAGAGAGGCAAGCATTGGCTGTTGGGTTATAAAATGCATTAAAATAATAGCTTGCACATGGGCAGTAAACGTGTGGAGCGTCCCCCGTATAGCAGGGGATTTTGATGAAGGCAACGACTGGGCTCCATAGCATTCTTTTTGTTTGTCTCTTGCCAAGAACACTCCTGCTCTCTTACCTTTTTCCACGTCTCCGAGTCAGTTCGTCTGTCAGCAACCTTTAATGTTTGGCTGTTTGAACTAATAATGTTTAGAGTCGAGAGTAGAGTAGTAGTAAATAGACACTTTTCTTTTTCCTCTTTTTCTTATCGAACCACATGTTCATCGTGTGCTAATATCCAATCCCTAACAGAATGATTGCCTTCATCCGTTATGTGAGCATATGAGCAGGTGTGGTGAACATGTGTACGTGTCCATCCGGCAGAAGAAGGAAAACATCCAATGCACCTGCAGAGACCTGTGTGACCTGGTTTTAGTCTAATACTTAACATGAGCATGTTGTCAATAGCAACCGTGTGTGTGTGTGTGTGTGTGTGTGTGTGTGCGCGCGTGTGTGTGTGTGTGTGTGTGTGTGTGTGTGTGTGTGTGTGTGTGTGTGTGTGTGTGTGTGTGTGTGAGTTCCTGATACCTGATATTTCAGTATCTTGAGCCCTGCAGGAGCTCTGAATGGTCCAGATCATGTTATATGTGGCTGCAGAAGTAAATGACTCACAGCTCTCCAGCTCAACTAAAGAGAGAAAATAATTTGAATAATTTTTAAAAAACTGCAAGAAAAGTCAGCTGGAGGGTTATTTTAGTTTGTCCTTGTCTTTCCTTGTAGTTTTTCTACTTTGTAATAATGTGTTTGTGGAAGTTTCTTTAACAATATATGTGAAAATGCACACGTTTTATGTTGCATCACAAGCACTAACTTAGCAGGTTTTGGAACGATTAAACAGTAGGCCTACATCAGTTATGCTCTCTTCTCATTACGTATATGTGCAGCCATTCATATAGGTTTCTTAATCGAGGCCAGATGTCGATCCTCTCTGCTAATGAATATCACTAATGTTGTTTATTGATTTGTTAATAGGATTTATTTTTGATCTCGTCTGCCTTTCTTTCATATTTTGATCATTACTTTGACAGTTAGTGACTGAATACAGATCAATTCAGTCATTAATATAATTACTATAATATCTTTGATCATCACTGGACATAAGCAGTCTTTTCTTCTATTCATTTTGAGGTTGTTTGTCTGCTGTCGAGACACAGAAATAACAGCCGCTGAAAGACAAACAACGCACACATTCACACGCATTCACATGTGTGCTCTGCAGTGTTCCAGCTGATAAACCCACAAGTGCCTCCAGCGTTGACTCAGTAAAGGCCAGTCGGCCCTCTTCAGTATTAGCTGCTGGTCCTGCCAGTGGCTCGTCCCTCTGGTTACTGTTGGAATGAGACCAACACAAGCCTCGGGACCCCGTCTCACGGCCCAGCTGCCCCGCACGCTGCAGAAAAACCTCCAGATTAGCAAATCATGTCATTTTGTGTTGACTTTAATTGCTAACTGGCCCGGGATCAGCTCATTCAACTTTCTAAGAAAGCATACTTACCTTTACCTTTCCATTTTGTTACCTTCGGACAGAGCTGAGTTAGCTGCTTCCCCCTGTTCCCAGTCTTTGTGCTAAGCTAAGCTAAGCTAAATGCTTTCTGGCTGTAGCTTTACAGTACATTTGTTGTTTTATTATCAATATTCGCGTCAAAAGTCATCTTTAAAGTGGAAAAATAAGAATGTTTCCCTACATTCCACTCCCCAACTCCCAATGGTGCTGTAGCCTTTCTAAATGGCGCCACCTTATAGCTACAATGCTAATGTTGCCAACCGGTGCTACAAAGCTGGCAGCTGTATCTTCAAACATCTTTTTCGTCCGGACCAGTTTGTGGTTTTACAGTATAATTCTTGAAATTCAACAACACATGTAATTAGCATTTAGCTGCAGCCACAAGGGTCAGGGCAGCTTGGGCCAAGTTCAATGCACCAAATACACAATAATAAAGAGGAAAAGTCATTTCACAGCGTTTGTGTGTACACGCCAAAACTCAGAACTCAGAAAGCAAATCAGTATATTGACCAAAATGACTATGTCTATGACTTCTCTTCTTTGAATGAATGCTTGTTTTTGTGATGGCTATACTGTCGAGCCATTTTGCTATAAACAGCCACTTCACTGATATAAAAGCATCTGACTGAAATGAAAATAAATCAGCCCAGATGGACATTTTTTGCAGGGTACCACCTTTAGCCGGGCAGGTTTGGCCGGTCTCCATGTTCCACACTGTATGTATGTTCTGACGCAGCGCAGCAGAAACTGTTGACTCAGTGCTCTAAAAACATCAGGCGGAACAAAGAGAGACTGTCTGGTCAACAGCCGCGGCCAGAGAGCAGCGAGCACCTTACTAATCCTGATGTTAAAAGTAAACTTCGCCAACTCCCCAAAAAACACTCTTATGCAACCGCTTTGATGGGCCGGAAACTGCATCGGTGGTGAGACGACTCGTGCTCCCGGTCCGCTTTCGGTCCCTTATTCCCACATGGGGGGTAAAAAAAACTCCCTCTATTTTTTTCACTTGAGGAAAACATGAGGAAATAATGAGCAGGAGCGAGATAAGTGACAGGATAGACAGTTTCCTGGACGTCTCTCCGCTGACAGCTTGGGCTCTTCTTTAACTCGTTCTGACACTCCGGCTCATGCATGTCACTCATCGAGGCCTCTGGGTGACAGGCTGTATGTGAGAGAGAGAGAGAGAGACAGAGAGACAGAGAGAACTCGGACTTCTCGGTGTCTCCATGTGCACATAATCATCTATGCTCACTTACTGTATGTGCTAAAATCTCCATCCAGACTCTCTGAGTCACCGACCTCCTTTCCCCGGCGCTCTGACTCACACCTCAGCCTTGCGTCCATTTCTTCACACCGTTTTTTCCCCCCTCAACCCTTACTCACACCCCTTCATTTTTGCTTACATTCCTCACCACTCTGGGACGTGCAAACAGACTTGAGACAGGGGTCAAGGCAACTGGGTTGATAGCCACCTGCTGGTCCACTGAAACAGGCTCCGGGCTGTGTGTCGGAGGGTGGCGGGAGAATAATTAGTCTACTTTTAGCTCTGCACTAATAACAGAAAGGAGCCAATCACTTCCGTTGCGTGCGGGACTCTTTAATAGAATGAGTAAGTGAAACCGATCTCAGCGCAGAGAACCACAGATCTCCATCATTGTGCGGAAGAGAAATTTGCTTATGGAGCTGGTAGGATCCAAACCCAAATAGTCTGCCCGACCACTGGTCTGACAAGGCAGGCTTTATGGAGCGAGCTGTCACCTTAATCAGTGTGCCAGGGTTTCAGAAATCTATCCAGTTGGGTTTGTGAATATCAGAGAGCTCGCTGGAACAAAGAGCTGCTTCAGCGAAACAGGAAATAACATAGTGACAAAGAGAGCCTGTTGATGAGAGGCACCGATCTGCCTAATGAGAACCACAGTCATATGTCCTGGTGTTCCTATTCAAATATTCATCTTAAACCACTGTATTATTTGTTGTGATGCTAATCTACTTGTCATCTATTTGTCACCTCCAGGTTTTTTACTTGACATATTTGGTGTAAGTAGTGGTGTGAACAGCAGCCTGCAGGGAGAAGTCACACATAGGATCACGAAGTTAAGGCTGCACATACGTCCATATTTGTTTGAAATGCAAATACTCTGAGCTCTACGGAGAGTTTAGGCGTCTTTCAGCTTGTTGTTTTGGTTCTGCGGCACGCAACTTTTGCTTCCGTCTCGAAAAGTCTCATCAACCTTGTTTCCTTCAGGGAAAAAGGCTTTGATAGCTTTAGCTACATACCCAGAACCAAAACACAGACAGAAAGTGAAGCATTTAGCAGCTGAAGAGCCAGATATATTCCCTCCAACGGTTGGTGGAGACCAAAACAGAGCCTGAAGAAGAGGAGTCTTCCATTTACTAAGTGACTGGGGCTTTATTCACTTTGATCACGGTGATCATACTTTATTCCTGCAGGTTTGACATCTTCATACTAACCCGCTCCACTTTTGTCTATCGGTGTCACCCCGCTCTCACAAAGCTGCATGAAGGAGCTGGACATCAGATCTGAATCGTATCGGGAAACGAATGTAGACAAAGACATTTGCATTATTAGTCGAAAATGTCAAAGTGACCTTATTATACATGAAATGTCACTTAGCTTCAAACCCAAACACATGAAATGTCACTTCTATACATCCTCACATGAAATGCCACAGATAGGATCTCCCCCCCCAATTCAACCTCTTGTTTTCAAATCACACACACATGCAGAATATAAACACACAAACAGGTGAAAGGATGATGGTGAGAACTCTGCATGGTCGCATAGCTCGTCGGCTTTGATCCAAATTATAATGACAACGAAGCAGGTGTCTTTGAATTTGGCCTCATCTGCCGTTCCGTGCCGAGCTTAGTGGGCAACGGCGCCCCCATCCTCTCTCTCTCTCTCTCTCTCTCTCTCTCTCTCTTTGTCTCTGTTTTGCCATACATGTGGAGGAGGACAAGGCTTACGATGTCACCAGGGAACAGGAGGGGGGGAGAAGTGAGTCCTCCTTCCTGGGCTTTAATCATAACAGAAGTAATCTTGTGTGTAATGTGTAGCTGGGTGGCACCTAAATTAAAAAAAAATCCCTTTCCGTCCACCCACTCCTCAACATTCCCAGAGACTCATGTTAAACTGCTGGACTCGCCAGTGTGATGACACAGGCCGTCTTTGATATTCTGCTCGATGATAAATCATGACTGCTGCGGGACACGGCGTAAAAATGTGATCTGCCTGAGGGGAGACGGTGTGCAAAAGAGGCTCTTATCGCCGTGCAGCTGTTGGATGTTATCCAGGGCAGATAATCATTCCTCCCTCAGTCAGCCAACCGCACCATGGGCCGCTCCAGGAAGGACGCCGCCCTGCCATGAATGTGGCCACACCACGTTTCATCTGCTCCTCGGCTCCCACTTAGTCCTGTATCAAGTTACTTTCTTAAACTTCTTTTAAAACAAAGTACAATTTGTTAGTTTGTTTTTGTTTGTTTGTTTTTTTCAACATGAGCAGCAGGTTCTTCATATCCAAGTGTTGAAGTCCATGCCAAAAATACAAACCTGAATCTGCACCATGCTCTGCCTTCATATTTAATGACAGCACATTAAACGCGGCTACCAATGATCTTGTTGCATAACAGAAAGTTGTCTAACCGGAAAGACGTTTTCTTCGGAATAATGAAAAAAAAATTTTTTAAGCACACAGAGTTCTTTACGCGAGGATAAGTGGTGTGTCAGTAAAAGCATGAGAAGGGAAGAACCCATATTATTATTACGATGGGTCAACCCAGTTGTCTGTTTGTCCAGATGGAAGTCAGCTGTTGTATGTAAACATACTGAAGTTTAAGAGCGTTGGTTAAAGACTATAATAATAACATAGAAGTCCCGTAAAAGTGCTCTATCTTTTGCCAGTGTTTGGGGATACTCAACTTGCTTTTGCAAACTGATAGGACGCCAGGGGCCCGTCAATAAACAAACAGTAATATTTATCAGATACAATGAGGAGCTATTGACTATTAAAACTCTGATAATTTCCTTTGGAATTCTCTATTTTCAAAGTTAATTTGATGGACATTTGGCCAGATCTCTGTCTATATTAGTCTATTTTTATGCTTTTTGTGCACTCTGGTACCTTATTAAAAGTAGCTTACACAAAAAATCCCATCGTGAATCAACTTATTGTCATTGTGAATTAGAAAGCGTTTGGAAGGCCAGGAGTGTCACTGCTGGTCGACTGTTTTTATGAAGCAAAAAACCTGAGTTTATCCATTCAATATCTCTTAAAGGCACCACACTGTCTGTTCATCTGTTAATTTACATAATTTCTTTTCATTGGAAAGAATAACAACAACAAATTTGCCTTCAGTCAAACTTTAGCGTTGGCATTTTGCATGCAACTTCCAGGAGCTGGTGGAAACCAAAACAGAGCAAAAAAGTTGAACTGCTATCAGGCATACACAAACAAGACTCCATTAATGCTCGTGTTGTTTCATGTGAATAGGTTACAAGTCTGCACATTAAATGCATGCATTGTGTTTCCAGGTTGTTCTGCTGCCACCAAGTGGCCTAAACGATATGGATTCTGCCTTATAGCCTATCAATGCATGCAACTAGCAGGATCATTATTTTACTGTTTTGTTTGTTCCGTTGAAAAGACAATGTTGGGTTGACGCTTTCTGAACTGTAGCATTAACCCCAAACCACTTGTCTTCCTCTTTTCTCCCCAGGACAGGAGAGCTTTAACTCCCGCTCCCTGGCCCTGCAGGCCCAGAAGAAGATCTTGAGCAAGATGGCGACCATGGTGGTGGCCAACATGCTGACAGACGACACCAGCAGCGAGATCTTGGACGAGCTCTACAAGACGAGCCGGGAGTTCACCAAGAGCAAGAAGGAGGCCCACAAGATCATCAAGGACGTCATCAAGATCGCCCTGAAGATCGGCATCCTGTACCGCAACCACCAGTTCAGCCCCGACGAGCTGGACACGGTGGAACGCTTCAAGAAGAAGATGAACCAGGCGGCCATGACGGCGGTGTCCTTCTACGAGGTGGAGTACACCTTTGACAGGAATATTCTGTCCGAGCTGCTGCTGGAGTGCAGGGACCTGCTTCACGCCCTGGTCGAGCAGCACCTGACGGCGCGCTCGCACGCACGCATCGACCACGTTTTCAACCATTTCGCCCACGGCGAGTTCCTGGCCGAGCTGTACGGGGACCGAGAGGAGTACAGACTCTCCCTGAGGAAGATCTGCAACGGCATCAACAAACTGCTGGACGAAGGGACGCTTTAACCTTGCCCACGTGACCTCGTCCACCTCTAGCGCTTTCTCCTCCTCTCGCTCGTCTCTTCTATTTCCTTTTCACTTCGCTCCCCCCCCCCTCCGACCGCTCACGTCCTCCTTCTTCTTTCTTCGTCTTCCTGTTTCTTCTTCAACCATTTCCATGAAGCTAGCTGTAACATCCTGCTGAAGTGGTTCAATGAGGGATTTTCTTTTTTTTTGTCTTTCCACTCATTGCTGGACACTGAGACGGCCGGTGTCATGTTGTTTGCATTAAAGCATTCCCAGTCATCTGTAAAAGTGTACTGTACCAACGGCCAAAAACATACATTAGGTATAGCTGGATATGAAAGATAATCAGTCGTAGTAATCAGTCTCTCTCTCTTGCTCTGTGTGTGTGTGTGTGTGTGTGTGTGTGTGTGTGTGTGTGTGTGTGTGTGTGTGTGTGTGTGTGTGTGTGTGTGTGTTTGTGCACATCCGTGTGAATGGGAGTCGCTTGAATAATGTGTTTGTACATAAGACCAACTATGACATGGTGTGTGTGTATTATGTATCTGTGTCAATCTTCTCTACAAGGGTGTAACACTTGTCTTTTATTAAAGATTTCTGGTAAACATGACTTTGCATTTCTTCTGACAACATGAAGCAGGGGGGGAAAAGTTTGAGTAAAGATGGGTTTGTTTCTTCGTGTTTGGCATATTGATCATTTTCTCTCGTTACTCATTTCTCAGACAACAAGAGACAGCGAGGGAATTCAGGATTTGGCCTGCTAACCAGTTACTTTCAGAATAATGCTTAAAATAAGTTTTTCGCTGCCTATTTCTTTTTTTCAGCGGAAACAGCCGCCGTGACAGAAACTGCATGGGTGGATCAGATCTGGAAAATAAGCCACAAATGGTGCATTAAGCTGCTACTTTCCCGTCCATTTGGCCCAAATTCATGCCGGGCATAAATTCGCCAACATTCGTTTTGAAATGAGCAGGAAAATCAGCGATTTGTCATTTCTGGTTCATTAGATGCCCTCTGGTCTATTCTGTTCTGCAGTCCAGGAAAACATATTACTGGTGGCTTGGTGTGACTCCAGATGAATTTGGCAGCGAGGAGAGAAGAAGTCCAGTTTTATGTCTCTCTCTCCTCGTAGAAACACAAAACAGACAGACCACCCACCCGTTGAGCCTCCATTTGCACTCACATACCATCAAGTAAGTTATGTAGTTGTAGTCTATTTAAATGTTTTTGAACATTAAAGTCAAGCTGGAGTGAAAAGAATACCTTTTAAACCTTTTTCCATCACATCACCGGTCATACTGGGCACCTATTCAACAACATATTCAGAAAGAAATATTTTAGGAATCGGTTTCTTTTTCTTCCTGGAAAAAAAAAATATGACATCAGCTAGTACCAACCAATAATGTTATGACATCCATCAGTCTGCACAGAGCTAGATAAGGTCATGAGCTCATCTTTCAAATCAATCACGATCAAATCAAATTCCTCCCGACGCTATATGTCCCGCCTGCTGTTCCTGTTTCACTAGGAGATAAGTCCCAGAATGGAATGGATACAATGTTTCAGCTCCCCTTTAAGAAAAAGGTGTAAATGTATTTAATATATTTCTATTGCACTTTGTTCTTCTTCTTCTTCTGCTGCTGTTGGACAAAATCTTCAGCTGATTCCAAAAAAAAGTCATAAAGGAGATCAGTCCTGATAACTAGGAAGGGAAGACGACACATGCACACACGCACACACACACACACACACACACACACACACACACACACACACACACGGACACACACACGCACACACACATGCACACACAAGCACACACACGTTGTTTTGGATTTGACTGACTTATTTGTGTCTTTTTTGTCCTGCACTCAACACATATGAATGAAACAGTAATCAGTCAATTGCACATGTGGTTTTGGGGAGAGGGTAATCATTGTATTAGGTCAGAGAGAGTGGTATCACTTTTCTTATCCAACTCTGTTTCCAAAATGTTGAACTTTTTTCTTTAACCCTAATTTTAACCTAACCTCATATCCTCAATGTAATCTTGTTAAGATAAAAAAAAGAATGGTTAAAATTTATGCTGACTTTTAAAAAGTCCACATTCAAAAAAATAGTAAATAAAATGGTCTATCCATTCGTTAATGAAAGCTCTAAAATGTTGGGTCCTATCCCACAATGCATCCAATAGAATATTTTCTTTAAACCCAAACTGCCTCATAAACCCATATCTTTCAATCTCAAAAACCCAAGTTTGTGACAGTCTTCAAGCCTCTGCGGCGTCTGGCCTCAGAGCGCTGAGAGGCGTGACAAAGCGGCGGTGACCAGGGACTGACTGGCTGTACACCATCATTGTATACATATATACAGTATAATGTATCTTCTCAACATTGAGAAGGGTGGACTCAAACAGCCTGTTCCATAATGACGTCCCAAAATTGCCACCCAATGTGTTATGTTCAGTATTTATTTAGTCAACCCAAAAGCACACAAGACCCTTAAAAGGTTTATTGCAAACTTAGTTTTCAGAACAGAGATAATGTTAGACAGGCTAAAAGTGTTCTTGGTGCAGATCCAGGGGCTGAATTGAGCCACTACAATAGCAGAACGAGGGAAAACCAGGGTTGTTATACTGCAGCATTTTATTAGATGGTGAGACTCAGGTGTGTCGGCTGCCAGAGTTCACACACACACACACACACACACACACACACACACACACACACACACACACACACACACACACACACACACACACACACACACACACACACACACACACACACACACACACGCACACAGGAGGGCTGGTATCACACAGGAATGCACAAAGAAAGACCCGAGGAGAGGCATGGACCAAAGGGATCAGAGGAATGAATCAGCAGAATCATCACTTAATGTCAGCTGCTGAAAGAGAAGCCCAACTGTGGGTAAGACAGCTGGTAGGTCACAGGTCGGATCCCCGCTGTAGGACATGTGACCTTTCTAAATGTCCTTGAGGAACACAAAGAACTGCTATCAGAGAGAAATAGGTAATTAGAACCCAGGTTGACAGATCTGCTGTCATTTTATCTCCAATTCTGTTTCATTAAGTGCATGAAAAAACCCCACTAACGGAATCTGTTTACATAAACCCGGTGGCCACAGATCGCAATCTGAATAAATACAAAAAAATTAATCCACGTGTCCAAACAAAGGGGATGTTTGTCCCAAATAATTACAGGATTTCTTGGAAAAGACTGAACAAATAAAGTGTCCTGTGCGTAGTGTTTGAAATATGCTGTAAATAGATGCCAAATCAAAAGCTTCCTCTTCTTCAGAACACCACTGCTCCAGTCTTTGAAGCTCCACAAACTGTTTGCCCTTGGCTCTGATATGAAGAGGAAATTCATGTCCTTCCATATCTCTCTTGTTCCCTGGAGACAGCCTCTGTTTAGACCTTCCCAAAAGAGAGTCAAAAGGTTTTTGTAAACGAGAGAAAAAGACAAATAAATAGCATTTTGTCAGCAGTGCACCACACCACCTCTCGCCCTCGGTGATTCTCATTGTTTTTGCTTTTCCCAACAAATTTCAACTAACTTGCACGTCAGGTCAAGTGCACACTGCAAAATTTTACGCTGTGAATTCACAATAAATTATTGGATAAATTTTGCATGACTTTCACAGTAAGGATTACAACAATATATTGTAAATTAAGTCACAGCAATTTACTGTGATTTCAGTATTGTGATATTACAATGCATTGTTGTAAAAGCACAACTGTATACTGTAACTTTACAGCTTCTATGGCAACGCAATTACTGTGATATTACAGTACATTACTGGGGAATTACAACCTTTTGCTGTACATCATTACAACAAGGCCCTGTACTTTTACTGTGAATTCACAATAAATTATTGGATAAATTTTGCATGACTTTCACGGTAAGGATTACAGCAATTTACTGTGATTTCAGTCTTGTGATATTACAATGCATTGTTGTAAAAGAACAAACAACTCTGAGGTAAAGTCAATGTTAGCCCAATGGCATATTTATTAACAAATAAATATTTTTCAACATACAGCAAATGTCAAGAAATTCAAGAATACAAGAAATTCAACTTCCTAGTCAAACTTTCCAAAGCAATCTTAAAATGCAGATAAATTGTGCAGAAACTTGCGAGTGAACTACCTGTCTCACTATGATGGCCACTCAAAGTCAATAGGTTTCCTCAAAAGGGCGTTTGCATGAGGGTTCATTGTTGTCCGCTTCTTGGTCTTTGAGCCTCTTCCAGGATTGATGCCCAGGAAGCACCTGTTAATAAGCAAAGATAGTTTCAGTTTTAAATAGATTTATGGATGAGTTCGCGAGATCAGGATGGTCTCACCAGGCTAGCCTCAGGTACCTCCATTGTCAGCAATTTAGAACTCAAGATAATCATTGAGTTGGAAGCCTGTACTATAATGTGAATTACAAGGTTAAAAGAGATCTTTATACAATACCTTTGAATGAACTCCAGCGTCGCCGATCCAGCAGCAGGATACTCGAGGTTGAAGACTGAATAGCTGCTGAAGAAAGCAGCTACTCCGTGTAAAAACAAAGGGTGTGGGCCCATCACGACATGTCCCTCGATGGATATCAGCCATCCAGAGGGCTTCATCATGTCACCTGAAAATGAATAGATACAACATCATGTGTTATGAGCACTTTGAGATCTGCTTCAGATACAAAGGGCTATACAAATGTAATTTGTTATCATTATTTATTGTGGTGATGTAGATTTCTAGAATCAAAACAAAATACTGAGTTAGAAATGTTGATACTAGATCCAAGTAACATTACCTTGAATGATCAAGCAGAAGGTGCTGGGGCATTCTGGAGTACTGATGTCCACAGCAGTGGCACATGGCTGTAACATAGTAACACACAATAGCATGGATTTAACATTAAAGGATAAATATTGTTCATTGGTCAGAGGTAGTAAATCATAAAAGGTAATAAATGGCTTCTAATGTAATCACTCATTTTACATTTTAAATATTTGAATAAAAAATCTTTACATTTCAAGGATGGTGGTAGAGCTGATGGGTCAGGTGGTAGAGCTGATGGGTCAGCTGGTAGAGCTGATGGGTCAGCTGGTAGAGCTGATGGGTCAGGTTGGTAGAGCTGGTGGTATAGGCCCAGCAGCCTGCAGGTAGGACCTCTGCTTCCTAAACATGAATTTGCAGTCCTGTGTGTTTTCTGTAGCAGTCAGGCACCCCACACTAGTAATAATAGGGGGCATTAGTATGCTGTTTTGTGTGCTGAACGAAGTTATACACATTCTCATACACATGCTCACATCCAACCAATTTACAGTGGAACATTGTGGTGCATTTTAACTCGTCACCTACCTGATCTATTTACCTGATAGCCTGACACTGAACAGGATGGTTAGCCTGGCCATCTGATGACCTGGAAAAAAGAAAAAGGAGAAATTACACAAAGGCAACCAACAATATGAATTTCAGTTTGAATGCAGATTATGATCATGAGTATGTTGTAAAAAACATGATCTGTACATAAATGTAATGGACATTTTTGGAGTTACATCACCTGTGTACGGCAATATTATCCCTAGCTGAAACTTGACCAAGAGCAAAAGCGTTTTTGCAGAATAGTATGTGGAATATCTCTAACGATGCAGGGAGCCGCTATATTCCCCATAGCTAGTCATTAGCCTGCTTAGATCGGCTACCGTTCGGCAAAACCGCTTTTGCTCTGGAGTCAAAAACGAACGCGAAAGTAAGTGAAAAAGTTCGTGCTTAATGTCGCTACGTGTACTCTACAGTGCGTTATGTTCGGCCACGTAGCCCCGGTTTGATATGAAGCTGAACTGGAGGATGCGGGTGTATTGTTAGCTTCGGCTAACACGGGTAACCCACTGTCTCGGTGCGGAAAGACCACTCATGAGAGGAGAATAGTGACGGCGACGTTACGCTAATATGCAGCAAAACACTTCCATGTACCCCCGCACACGCTAACCCAGAACAGACCAGCCCCGCGAGCGAACATGACGACAACAGTACCAGTAACAGTCCGGAACGAAAAGACATCCGAGTGGAAACAACGGCCCGCTACGGACCAGTTCGGCTTCAAATCAAACCTGGGCTACATGGTCTAACCATATAACACACTGAAAAGTACACGTAGCGACATTAAACACGAACTTCTTCACTTCCTTTCCCGTTCGTTTTCCTTCTTATTTCTCTCTCGTCTTATTGTTCTTATCTCACGTAGCAAATCGTTGCTAATCGTGCTAGCAGCCGTTTGCTAGCTAGTATTATTACTACTGCTATTAGCAAATGCTGTGAGATAACGTTCAACAATTTCGGGCACTTGCTAACAAAATATGAACTGTGTCATGCGAATAACGTTCATGTGAAAGTAAATATTATCATCATATTAAATAACATGGGTGTAAGTGCTGCAAACAGAGTTATGCATGCTGCTCACCTTCTCCATTCAGCCGGGATGAGAAGAGGGAAACCGCCGCGTCTTCAGTTCAAACCAAGTTCGGTTATGTCATGTGACTTCCCAGGATAGTTCAATACAGTATTTCACTGTTGAATGCTGTGAAATCCTTGCATTTTTTTACTGTGTTGCTGTGATATTACAAATCTTGTTGTGATATAACAGGGGTTTTTTGATTGCAGGATTTTACTGTAACATTAGAGTTAGATGCTGTAAAATCCAAAGATACTGTAGTTTTTACAGGTATTCATTGGGATATTACAGGGGAACTAAATTACAACAAGTTACTGTAAAATAATACTGTTAATTATTGTGAAATGCTGGTAATTTCTAACAGTGCATGTCCAAATGAGAAACTTCAATTATCAACTTTCATGTCAAAGGTGCTTAATATGAGATTGGGAGCATTTTTGATTGCCTCTCAATGGCTCTCAACATGGCACTCCAGGCTCGTAGCAAAATAGCACTAACAGTATAAACTAAGACAAACGTGCTAACAGTGTTTACCTGAGGGGGAACCGGAGGGTGGTGGGTTATAAACTGTAAGAGAGCAGCGCAGAGCAGCCGTGGGCTCGCCAGTGGGACTCCCTCAAATGCTCTAAAACATGCTCTAAAATTGCATTTAAATGATTTTTTTTTATAGACTAAGCAATGCCGTAACTGATATAATGATTTTGCACATTAGAGTCTGTTTGCAGGGCATGGAGGATACACGTGATGTCACTTGAGTCAGTGTCTGCTGGGGCTGAAGACAACGACTTTTAAAATGAAAGAAAATCTGGGCTTGTGAAGTAACAATGAGGTGAGTTTACAGACCGCTCCAGGCTAGCACTGAGTGAATAGCACAAAAAATAAAAAACAACGCAATCAAATTAAGGATCTCCCCCATTCGAGGCGCATCTGTGTTTTATAAAGTAAATTATCCCTGAGATTATTCCCAGATCAAGTGTATAGTATATTTAGTGTTTATACTGCCATCTTCTGTTCAATGAATATACCACCGTTTGTGCTGAAATAAGAAAACTATCGTGGGATGGAAATAGGACTAAAATATTGTACTCTTTCTGTAAAGAAATGTTACTTAAGTAAAATTAATTTTGTAAAAATAAATAATTAAAATATAGGTCAGTTCAAACGTAGGCCTACCATAAGTAAATATTACACACACACACACACACACACACACACACACACACACACACACACACACACACACACACACACACACACACACACACACACACACACACACACATGTGAAAATGGTTTTACATTGAATTAAAACAAATTGGTCACATATATAATACATATATAATATGCTGAAAAGGAATCCATTGAAAGTTTGTCATGACTATTAATAATTTGTTTTAGTTACTTATTTTGTTTTTTAACGTTGGAGCTATCTTTTTAATTAGAAACATTGGTTAAATTAAAATATTTAATAAGGATTTGAATTAAACAATCTATAATATAAGTCGTATTTTACTTTATTGTTGAACTACGGGTCTTTCCTCAATCTTTTTTGGCCTCTCCGAGCACCCGTACCGTAACTCCACCAGCACGGCTCACTTGACGGCAGTCAGTCGGCCAACAGCAGGCTGCTGGGACGAGGCTCAGATATGAACTCCCTGGAACAGGCCGAAGGTAACCAACAAGGACATTTTAAATAGCTGCTGGTTTGCGTTAGCCTCAAAGCTATATTCACCAGAAATAATTCAAAGCAAACGTCTTAATAGGAGATCAAATTCAGATGCTAGTTTGAGTTAGCTCGTTTGTCTTACGACACTTAGCATGTTTACTAGCTCCACTAAACAGCTATAAACAGTCTGTTCCTACGGTGTCGTTGGTGTTAGCTCAACACATATAACGTTACCGAGTCATGAATTATATAATGTTTTATATATCGGTCACGTTAATGCTCCTGTCTTGGCTTCAGTTGAACGTTATCGTTGCGTACTTACAAGACGCGATAGCCACTTACAAAGTGACGCAAACCGAGCGAGTTGTTGCTAGGTTACACATCCACGATATTAACACATTATAAAAAAAACCCTCAGTGTTTCATTGTGCCCGCTTTGTGTTTCAGACCTGAAGGCGTTTGAGAGAAGACTGACAGAGTACGTCTCCTGTTTGCAACCTGCGACAGGCAGGTGGAGAAGTGAGTGACAGTTAGTTTTGATTATTGTAAAAAAAATAAAAAAATAAAAAAAACATGGCAGAGAAGATGAAGCACGTGATACCTTTTTATTTGCCAAAATCTGTCAAGCAAAACAAATGACGTGAAGACACTGCTTACACAGTAAATCCAGCATTGGTGGATATAATCTCAGGGTAAATACTTAGTAACCACCAACATTGAGATTCACAAAGTATTAATTTAGTGTTTCATGTTGTTTTTCGCTGTGTGTGATTCTCCTGTCTTGTTGCAGTGATTCTGATAGTGGTGTCTGTTTGCACGGCTACTGGGGCTTGGAACTGGTTAATAGACCCGGACACACAAAAGGTATGTATTCGTGGACAAACATGTCTATTTGTGTCCATTCTGGCTTCAAGGGAAATGTCATCCCAAAGAGAATATACATCATGCTCTAAGTTATTAGTGACCGCTACAATGACGGCCAACAGGAATTACAGGATTGAGTCTATAAATGACATCATCATCATCTTTTGTTTGTCTGATCTTTGACACAGACTCAGTGAGCATCTAGATTAATTTGCATTCAATGTTACAATTTAAATATGAAGGCTTACATTTGTGATATCTTACTTTATTATATCTATCTACCGGTATCTTTATTACTTTATTATATCTCGGCAAAACCAATCCAGTTTCATTTGAAATTGACTGTGATGAAAGCTGAGCTATTGTGTCCAACAATTTTGAGTGTGGCTGTTTTTCTTGCACCACCATAACAGAGTTAACAGTCTTCCTCACTTCATGTAAAAGCACCACTCTGTAATGTCAAACCTCATCATCTAAGTCAGAAGTATCAAAAAAACAAATTTAATTTGACCTCAAGTGAGCCAGACTAATACAACCTATACATATCAACACCAAGTTTTCTTCCTATAGCAGTGTGAACAAGCTGAACTAGAGAGTTGAAAATGTCATCTGATGTTGTGGTGTCGATCATTAGCCACAACTCCAGGAACTCCCTCAGTGACAGTCAGTCAGATTCTAGTCAGCACCACCAATTATTATAGCAAGTATGAGCAACATCTGTCATGTCTGTTCTCTCATCAATTGCAAAAATGACAAATTACTTTACTTTGTTCTATCCTCATCTCCCGACACATCTTCAATCTTTGTGCCACAGAGTTTTCTTGTCAGTCTGCTGTTGTCAAAAGTCTGTCACTTGTCAGGACACAGGATTTCTGCTGATGCATGTCTTCAACAACAGGCCCTTAGAGTATGGCTTTGATGCTGATGCTATTTCGTTAGCAACAAGGTCGCTCGCTTTCACAGCTCATCGCTGATCTCTCTACTACGACAAAATACAGACTACTGTTTCCTCCAACCGACCTCTTTGTTCTTGGTTGTCCTCGCAAGTTATGGCGCTGAATATTATTAATACGCACCAAGCACACTGGCTTTGGGGGAGCCCAAGAAGCAGAATGCAGTGGGAAATGTTATGCTATTCCTTTAAAATGTCTTACCACACTTTGATATCCTAAACTCATTACAGATGTAATCTGTAAAAGTGAAAGTTTTGTAATTGACTTGGTAATTTATGTTTCTTTTTGGCTCCTCTTGTTCTGCAGGTGTCTTTCTTTTCATCACTGTGGAATCATCCCTTCTTCACCATCAGCTGCATCACTCTTATAGCTCTGTTCTTTGCTGGGATACACAAACGAGTTGTGGCACCATCGATGTATCCTTTTGTCTTTTGCAGTTAATATGAAGAAGCATGATTTAAAAAAAAAAATAATTAAAGTTATAAGTAATAATTAAAGTGTCGAGCTTGAAAGAAATGTTCGGCTAAATGCACATATATATAAGTGATTCCTCCTTTGGGTTTTTGGTGTACAAGTTGAAATCTTTGACCTTTGCCCCTTCAGTATTGCCGCCCGCTGTCGGACAGTTTTAGCAGAATACAACATGTCCTGTGACGATGTGAGTTTATAAAATCTCTTTGATCTTCTGACCTAAAGTCTGCTCCGACAACTTGTGTTTTTTGTAAACATGTAAACACTTGTTATTATTTCCTTCTTTTTTGCAGACGGGGAAACTTATTCTCAAGCCACGACCGAACATCCAGTAACCACAAGCTCGAGTGCTTACTGGTCTTTGTGATAGCCACTGATCACCCAGCCTTGAGTCCTTTGGGTGGTCTGAACAGCACCAAGGAGAACAGCACTGAGGTGGACATTTGTCACCGTAATGGAAACGCATTTGAAAAGAAGAAGAAGAAATGAACTGATGGGGCCTTTTAACAGTGTCACTGCTGATCTTCATCTGATTATGAGAATTCAGATGTGTTTATTTCTGTCCCTGATGTTGAGCATGTATTTTAAGTAAATGTTTCTATTTTTAAAATTTATTTACAAAATAAATACTTCAGTTGTAAAACTCTGTCTTGATTGTTTTGTCTTATTGCACGAAAAGCCGTGTGGTTGCGTTGCGCGTGGTTTTGCGACAGCAGCTACGCTTTCCGTTAGTAAAGGAACACTTTACGGCATGGACCAGGCTTCCACATGGCCTCCGACGCTGTCTGGAGCTTGAGTGTGTGTGTTTGAGGTCTGGTCGCTGAGCCAGACTGCACGAGGAGAGAAGAACTCACGTTTCGTGCTCAGCTTGCACTTTTAGTCGCTCTTAAAAATGGGTAAAAGTAAAACCACTAAATTCAAACGTCCGCAGTTCAACGCTGTCGGGTTGCCGACGAATGCTGTGAAGGAGGAGGACGCCGAGGAAGAAGACCTGGGAGACGGTAGTTGTCCAGCGGCGGAGTTGCTGGAGAAAGTATGTCGCTAAAATACCTCTGCTGTTCGTTTATGTTATATATTAGCATGGTGGATAGGCATGTAAACATTTTAATGACGTATACAGGAGGTGTATATGTATTAGGATGACTTGAGCTGCTCTTTGATCGGTAAGTCCACTAACACGGATGAATATAATGTCAAGTGTAAAGTTATTAATTTTTTTTACAACTTTAAAGTCTGAAATACTTTTCAGACTGAAGTTTATATCCTCCTATTACTTGTGCTAGAGAAGTGCAGCATACAATTAATATGGCTTTATTGGGATGACATGAAATGTGTTGCCAAAGCACAATTACATACAATGCATACAATACAATAAAATAAGGATAATAAAAGATAACAAGAGATAACATAATAATGTAGATTATTAAATGAATATATATATATAATAAAGGGTTTATACTTCATAAACAGGTCATGTCATACAGTGGCTCGTGTGCCTGTTTCCACAGTTGGAGAGTCCCAGCGCGGATGTGCGAGAGTTTGCATGTGCCAGCATTTCCCGGGTGGTGCAGCAGAGTCAGACCATCCCGGGGTTCCTGCAGAGGGATGCTGTGAGGCGCCTGGGGCCCATGCTGATGGACAGCAGCCTGGCTGTCAGGGAGACCGCCACCGGGGCGCTCAGGTGAGTCGGGAGGGGCGGCGGTGTGGACTGCCTCAACAATACTAGGTCTAGTGGTTTGGGGAAACGGGTCCGCATAACATGCATACAGCTCCTGCAAGGGACTCAGTTTTTAACAAACACACGAGTGGCAGAGAAAGGACAAGCATACCACATGAATGTTAGCAGGGGGAGAAAGACTTGATAAATGGTAAATGGTAAATGGCCTCATTTATATAGCGCTTTTTCTCCAAAGCGCTTTACAGGTATGACTGTCACTCACCCATTCACTCACACATTCACACACTGACGGCGGAGTCAACCACGCAGGGCGACAGCCAGCTCGTCAGGAGCAATTGGGGTGAGGTGTCTTGCTCAGGGACACCAGGCACTCAGCTAGGAGGAGCCGAGGATCAAACCAGCAATCTTGCGGTTGCCAGCCGAACGCACTACCTCCTGAGCTAAACCCCCCCCCTGATCCTGTCATTGGTGTGGTGTTGTCCATAAATACAGGAGGACTTTAAACCATCATGTCCAGAGGTTTTGTGCCCTCTATAATATTGCCAGAATTCAAAATAGAAAACTCTACAAGAGGGTGTTTGTCAGACATGGGAGTGGCCAGAGAAGACACGTACCTCACAGAGATGAAGACCATATGGAGTCCTTTGAATACAGGTGGACTACTTTTTTTTTTTTTAATGGTAGCTTGTAAATGCTGAATAAAGTAATTACTCGAGATCCCTGGAGATTGAAGATTAACATCGTTGAATGTTAAATTAAAGGGCCAGGTCTCGCTCTAAAAGATCTGTTGGCTCACTTCATATGTCAACAGTTTAAAGTAATTACTTTTTAGAAGATTAAAAATATGTTTATTGGGTTAAAGGGCTGTTAATGCTGTTTTCTGTATGACTCTCTGGCTCAGGTTTCATTCTCTTGTGGGTTCTTTCACGCCTGTTGTCCAGCTGGTTTCCTAAACACTTATGTTGGAGTTGGATTCATGTTTTCTGTTTTTTTTTTTTTGGGTCACGTTTTACATCCTGATTGTTAGGACGCAACAGTTAATTTTAACTAATTTTTATTGTTGCTGTGGAATGACAAATAAAGTGGAAATTAATTAAGTTATAATTGCAACCGAGTGGGCACGTCAGAGGTCAAAAGTTCAGACTGAGTACCAGAATCGGTGTATATGATTATTCAGGCTTAACCTTGATTTGATAGGATATGAAAATGTTCTTAACCTTAGACAAGAACCTCAAGAGAAAACAAATATTGTAACAGTAATAGCCGAAGGCAGAAAATAAACAAAAGATTTACACACTTAAAAAACATAAGCCTAATAACACAGTGGAGGAGCAAAAAGAAACGCAATCAGAAAAGGTTTGATGAGGATAACGCGTAGAGCACATTATTTCAATCAATTTGGCTTTTTCTTGTAAATAAATTGGGATTTTTCTGTTTTTCCTACTACCATAAACAGTGTAGTCCAGTGTGGTGAGTATTACGTCACTCTACAGGTGGCGCCATGCTACAATAAAAGGTCCCACTGTAAGAAGAAAAACTCCTGTTATTACAAGCTTATGACATTTTAGATAAAAATATACACCTAATTCTGTTAATGTTTGTTTATGTGGCACTGTTACATGTATTACACCCTCCTTAAACTGCTTAATTAACAGTGATGATGACATCTGGCTGTTAGCGCTGGTCGTCATCCCCATCAGTCAACGCTTGTTGTTGTTTCCGAGTGCGACCTCCACACCCGCCCTGACTAGAACCCTCCAGTAAAACCTTAAATCCCGGCTCATGTCCTGGATATGAAAATATAACAGTCGCTCGCGGGACGGCCCCAGAGCTCCGCTTCTCTTACACAAACGCCGTCTCCGACAGCGACTCCGCGCCCGACTGAACGATGAGTGTGTGTCTCTCCCCGACAGGAATCTGAGTGCATGCGGAGGTCAGGAGGTGTGCGAGGACATGGTGAAGCACGACGTCATGACTCCTCTGACAGAGCTGCTAAGAGAGGTGAGACTGTGCCGCCGCTGCCGCTTTTAGCTCACCCCATCACTTCAGTTCCTCCTCATCAGCAGCGGTTACGGCATGCTAGCGTACCCTCAGCAATTAGGTTACAATTAGTGATGATCTCTGCATGTCCTCATTTTACCACATTCAAGCTCGCCATTGTCAATAGGCATTTTGAATCATAATTGATATACGACTGAATTCATTTTACATCCACTTTTTCAGGCTGAGCTGCATTTTCACGATATAAAGAGTTAACATTTTAGGATGGACGACGGCAAAGGTCATACCGGTTTCACCCGTTTTGCTGCAACACATTGTTTTTCCTTTCAGAGCTGCGCTGGTTTTGAGAGCGCTGCCGTGGCGATGAAAGACCAGAGGTCTGCGGTGGAGGATGTAGCCAATGAGGCTGTGAACCTACTGTGGAATCTATGGTAAGCCAAGAGGTTGTGTGAGCTGGTGGACAGCGCTGTTTTTAACCTTTTGTTTATCACGAGGGTGTTTCACTGAAGCATGCACGCTGTTTTTCTTTGGCGCCTTGCAACTCGTTCCATATTTGCGTGCAGTAACGCCCCCTATCATCAGTCTTCTTGGGCTAGTTAGCATCTCATGAGGTGAGGTTTCATTGCCGAAGTAAAGATGCATCCTCATTAAATACCTCACCCTGCTTAGATTTTCTTTCCAGTCCAGAGAATGACACTCTTAGTTCATCTTATAGGTCGCCGCTGTTGCCGCTGTTATCCATTATCAGATGTCTTTCTATGTGCATGTCTTGCTCGTCTCACATCCGTCTGTCTTGTTGTGTCGTCCTTCCAGTGAGAGCAGCAGCCAGTCGCTGTCTGTGTTCAACAAAGTGGGTCTCCTGGATGTGGTTGTCCAGTGTTTGGAGAGACACCCCCACAACGTGGAACTGGCCACATCTGCTGGTAGGGCTGATCAATATGCAAAGAATCCAAAGTTATAATTGATTCATAAAGGTGTTTGTGCATCCAATCTGGCCAAAATATATTATTCATGACGAACCTCAGTTTTGGTCTAAATATCAGGACAGGACGTACAGATTTCTGTTAGAGCTGGCGCACGTCCTGATGCCATAAAAGTGAATGTACCTCTAAGCAGCACTGACATTTCCATCCCCACTAACATTAAAGGTTCCCAGTGGAGGGTTAGACCTCTAATAGTGCTGCGGAGCTGTTCTTTTTATGTGCTGGTCCCATTTTGTGCGATGTGTTTCGTGCACAGACAAGAGTACACACGTGTGCTACGGTTTTAACATTTAATCAGAAAGACAGGGAAGTTGGAGCGTGCAAGTTACTAAACATACTGTGTATGTAAACAATGCTGCATTTAAAATGCTTTTCTGTGATATTTGTTCCGTGTTTTAATGCAGTTGAATTCACAATATTCTTCCATTTACATATTGTTCTGTTTCTGTTGTCAGTCAATACATCGCAGCTCGTACATTCATCTTGACCTGCCTGCATTACCAAGCTGCTGCAAATCCTTACTTTAGGATAAAGAAATCGTAGGAATACATACATAGAAACACAGGTTAATGACAGCACTCGTACTGTGAGACCAGCTAATGTTGTATTTAGAATGAGTCACGGCTGTGGAGGTTTGAGGCGACTGAAAGTTGTCATATTGAAGTCTAGCCATAAAGCATCTGTGAGCTGCAGATGTTTACTTATGCTTATAAAACACCAACTTCTCACTCATCTCAACTTCAAACTATATTATAAATGTGTCAGCTGAAGAACAGATGCTCCGCTTCTGAATCGTCTCTCGTCAGCCGGATTCTGCATAATGTCTAAAAGGACACTTTGTCCCCAAATCGAAAAACCATATTTTTCCTCTTACCTTTAGTGCTGTTTAGCAGTCTACACTCTGGAGTATAATGAGAGTATAGTGGGACTATATGGCACACAAAAATATATATATATTGAATAACAGGATCATGGTAGTTGTCTGAAGGTTGCATATGATATTATTAATATGCATAGATGTTATGTGTGACAACGCAACGCTTTTTTTTTTTTTAGATGAAATGTGTAGATGGTGCTTCCACTCAGCTCTGTTACAATGTCGGATAATAGATATTATTTTCCTTCTAAATATGACTTTCAGAAATCATATTGTCATATTGCCAAAGTCAAGTTTAACCTCTAACTAATTGGGTTTCTCAACGGTGAGAACAGTTTGTAAGTCTTCTCCTTTTATATTGGGGCAGCCCACTGTTTGCACACGGTGACGGAGGATAACCCGGAGCTGCTATGTAGCCTGAACGCTGCCGTGCTCGGAGTCGTGGAGAGCGTGCTGCTGACGCCTCAGCCAGACATGGCACACACGCTCCTCAGGACGTTGGCTGCAGGTACAGTTTTTCTGTATTTTTTTTGAGAAAAAGCAATACATTGTCTAAAACTGTCACGGTTACACAAGTTTGAAAGTGACATTGAAAAGTCCACAGTGGACAGAAGTTGCTTATTTAAGGCACAAACGCTGTAATGTATCTTAATGCCACCTTCCTACGCTGTAACTCTGTGTCCCTCAGGGACTCTGTGGAACATGAAGGGCAGTTTGCCTGCCGCCCGCCAGGCTCAGACCATCAACGCCGTGGTGGCCGCCCTGTCCCAGTGCCTGGATCTGGACACGGGTACGCTGATACCTGAACTCAGACAAGCAGAGGAGGTCCGTAACAGAAGTGCACCAGCTGCAACAGGCATGGATGACCAGGCTGCAGGAGAGCCCCCCATGGAGGAGGAGGAGGACGAGGAGGAAGCACCTAAACGCAACAGGAACGGAAAAGCATCGAAAGTTGATCACGACTTCTCCGACCTTTTGCCTGTAAGTGGCGTCTCGTTAAGTATCTTGTATAATGCTGTTCCTCTTCATGCCTACGTCAGGTTGTGAGCCGCGGTACAAGTCAGCCTTCTGAACCCAATAAATCACACCCGTCGGAGAGATTATGAACCCTGTGTCACTATCAGCAGTATGCTTCCCTCCCGGTTAGAGCCAGGGAGATCAATTGGCTGAGAGGATATATTGGCTGGTATTAACTTATTGCACATATATCAGTCTTCTATCAGCTGATAAATAACAATAAATTGTTTATTTTTTTACTCTAAAGTATCCCATGCAGTACACATCATGGTCCCAAATCTTAAAATGCAACTAATTGAGTGTATTTACTATGTAAATTGTTCTACATGGCTTAATAAGAAGTTAACGCTCCATTCTAAATGCTGTAAATATCAGGATGTGACGAGTTACGGCGGTCTGTGTTTGCGGCGGCGAAGCGATCTGGTTTTGTATTTCTGAGGAGCATGTTAATGCTAGGTGAAAAGGTGGCGGATGAGTCATGCTGGAGTTCGAGCCAGACTGACAGAGCAGACAAACTGTCGGGTTCGGGGGGATGGGGGTTGCGGGGGAGTTGGGAAGGGGGGGGGGATGTATTCGGGACACTCAGCAAGGTTCAGCTGCACCAGCTTCTGGCTTCCACCATGCTGACAGTCCCCAGACTTGACCCCGGCGAGACAGAGCTGTCCCTCTCGTCTCAGTCACAGCCAGAGCCCCGGGATTACGGGTGACATTCATGGTGACGTCCTAAACCCCCCCCCCCCCCCCCCCCCCCCCCCGTAGGTATTGTAGGTTACGCAATGAGGGTTATCTCCATCTGAGCTTTTTTTTTTCCAGTTTAGCAGCACAAATATACAGCTATGGGAAGTATTTCTCTGTGCTAAACAAACCTGTGTGTGTGTGTGTGTGTGTGTGTGTGTGTGTGTGTGTGTGTGTGTGTGTGTGTGTGTGTGTGTGTGTGTGTGTGTGTGTGTGTGTGTGTGTGTGTGTGTGTGTGTGTGTGTGTGTGTGTGTGTGTGTGTGTGTGTGTGCACGCCCCCCACCCCCCCCAACTGAATAGAATTTTCCCTTCAAAAATGACGTTACAAACACGCTTGAGTACGTCTGTGGAAATGCATCTCTTCTTTGTGGCGGGCAGCTGAACTGAGACTGGGTGATAACAGTGCTAACAGTCATCGTTTTGGTAGGATGTTGACTCACATGGCTGCTTGTTTTGTCCAGAGGGACAAGGAGGAGCTGAGGGAGGCAACGGCCTTGCTGACAGCCCAGCAAACGTCCTTAGAGATCATCGTCAACATGTGCTGCTCTGACGGTGAGTGTTGCAGGCAGGGACAACAGCGCTGACCCCTGGCATTTTTTCATCAACATTATTTCCCGGTTCACTGTGCACGCATATGTAATAGGTGATAATAACAATAATTGCCTAGAAACGGCTTTGTTTGTGCTGCATGGGCAGCGTTTGCCTCGTTTCCCTGATCAATTCTACATCTGTGTGCCTCTTAAGACCCTTCTGACGACGAGTGGGAGGAGTCGAGCAGCGACGACAGCGACTTGGGTCCGGACGGCCTCTGTGATGGCGTGTCCAATCTCATGTCGCCACTGTGTTTGTCAGCTGAGATTCACGGAGCCTTGATCAATCACAGCATCCCACAAAAGGCAAATACCTTTCTGCTTCATCAGTAACACCTCACGTCAGCATTATTCAATAAATAGCTAAAATATGGTTGGAATGACGCCGTGAACCTCGCCCACGTTTCCACCTGAGCAGTGCAGTTTCATTGAGATCTTTTTATGAAACCACACTAAATGGTATAAAGATGATTGTAGTAATATATATTGATTTGTGTCTCGATTCAAGGTCCTCAAAAAGACCCAGTTCCCCACAAAGGAAGCCATGGATGTGTGCCATCAGGTTCCCTCGTGGAAAGGCCTGATAAAAAAGTAATCTTCCCACTTCTCATCCTTTCTTTAACTTAACTGTCAGATCAAAATTAGTTTAATGGTATCTGTATCAGATATTGTATTCATAGTTACTCTGGTGAGTGTCCCGGCTATCGGTTCAACTATTTAGCCTCTGGGGGGCAACGTCCAATATTTCAGGGGTTCCGGTGTGGCCAGCGGATATCTGGATAACAGATATCCAGGCATGGACTTCCTCTTCTGTGTGCCGGCCATTGTTTACAGTCCGATTAGCAGCTGGAGACTTGAGAGTGGAAAGACGACGTCCATAAAGGGCTTGTTTCATGTTTCAATACAGATTTAAAAAGAACAAAACCTTAATTGTCGTCAGATGCTAGCCGGTTGCTTTTCGGCCATTATGTTGCATTATGCATGCAGCCGAAGCCCGCTCAAACGTCATTGGTAAAACTGCTAGGACTACAAAACGAAACCAGAATGTCAACCAAAATCGTGTTTGCATCGCTATGCAGATATCTGTTATTGAGATAGTTCTGTGACAAAAAGCCATCTTTCCTTCTTTAGGCTGCAGCGTGTTCAGTTCCGGGCGCTGACATGCCTCCACAGTATCCTCTCCAGCATGGACCCCGAGTGTCTTGGAGGAGCTGCAGCCCTGCAGGAAGCAGCCCAGCACCTGTCCACGCTGGTGTTTGGTGCAGCAGGTCTCACATTTATGTCATATTTTAATTAAGCACAAGCAAGTCGCATTTATGTTTCACTAAACGTGCAGGGATATAGGCAAAATACTACTTCCAGTAACTTTTGATTCAAGATTTGGAAAACAAATGGTGGAAAGTGAAAACCACAATATAATCATAGCAGACAAATAAATGTGTAATCCTAGAATGATCATTTGCAGCAGTTTAATAAGTCATTTACTTTCTCATGTTTCAGAGAAACTTGAAGATGAGGAGTTCCTGGAGGCCGTCATCAGCGCCACGCGGTCTCTGTTACAGACGATTGCCTCCAAAAACATCCCCCAGGTACAGAATGCAGCACCGCTTCAGCCTTTCCTTTTGGTGACTTTAAACATTTGCATTAATTTGTCATTTTAAAAGGTTACTGCAGACAGAATAAACAAACGAAGAAGAAATCAAAATGATCAAGGACCATGTGGAAGAGTTGAAATTGTTGGGTCCTACATTTTCCATAATGCAACTCAGTAGCATGTTGTTAGGTGTATTCTGCCTGGTAAATGTCCAAAACTTAAAGAAAAAGCACATCTAGTTTTTGAGGAAGTCTCCAAGCTTAAACTGAGATGACCCTGATGACATCATCAGGGGTTACTTTCCTTTAGACTTTGGAAAGCACACGTTATTCAACTGTTTTTTACAGGCTACAGTTGTACTCCCCATTACAAGAAAAGTGAACTGGTGTGAAATGAGGGGATGGCCCCTTTAACCTGTGTCCATGTTTGTTAACAGTGTTGACTGAACACAGAGAGAGGCAACATAGAAGCTAGACTTTGTCTTCTTGTCAGGCTCAAACACCCACTCGCAGTTCTCACTAAACCCTGTTGACCATGTGTGGTTGGTTTGTGTTTTTTTTTTTTAGTGCATGACCCCCCAGCAGCTGATGAGTCTGAGCGAAGCAGCCGCCCGCTGCAATGTTGTCAGCGTGAGGGTCAACGCCGTCGCCATTCTGGGCATCACCGGCAGCACGTTAGCCAAAGAGAAGGGCACTGCTGAAACCCTGCAGGTATACTCTTCTCTCTTTAATTTTACCCTTCACCTGGAACTTTTGTTCTTCCTCTAAGACGGAGATCTTCAACAAGGGGGTCCGCGACCCCTAGGGGGTCTGCAGAGTTACTGCAGGGGATCCCTGAAATTATTTGAACTTTTTTTCTTCCCAAAATACACATTAGCATGAATATAACCTATAATAAGAAAATATAAATCTTCCTATTTGTTAAATTGTGTGTTTTGAAATTGTGATTGTATGCCAATATAGAATTAATCTGTCAACAATTATTATTTTAATGGTTAAGCATTGTATACATACATCGTTACAAAGTACTTTTATACTTGGCACTTTTATTGGCCTGGTTTAATAAGCAACTCAATTTATACGATATGTAAGAGGGGGTCCCTCCATCCTGTCACTTTGAAGACCTCTGCTCTAAGAAACTCTGCTCCCCACAGATGATCGGCAATGCCTTACTTCAAGTGGCCACCAAGGACGCCGACCTGGTTGTGAACGGAGAAGCCCTGGACGCTTTGTTTGATGTTTTTGCAGATGGAGACGAGGCAGAGGCGGCTGCCAAAAGCATCCAGTTATTACCTGCACTGAAGGCACTTCAACCTGTATTCAAGGCCAAGGTACAAGAGACGTCATCTTTTTTTATTGAATGCTGTTCTTGTTGTTCTTCTCCCTCTCGTGTTGCTTACAATGCTTACACAGTGCATGTGTGCCGTTTAAAAATAAATAAACAAGAAGACATTTTTCTTAACTTTTAAATAATGATTTTCTTTTTCTACTAGATTCGTAAAGACGGAAGAGGCAAGTACAGCCCCCAGCAGCTGTGTGTGCTAGACAACATCAAAGTCAACCTGAGGAGATTCATCGGTTATCTGGAGAACGTGGGGAGAAAAAAATAACTTGACATTGCAATCTGTATGGTTTGGACGGATATGCCAGCAGGAGCATAACAAGTTGTCGAACCTGGAAGTATTTATTATGTTGGCAGGATACCATGTGGTTTTGCTTGGTTTCAATGTTAATATTCTCTAAATAATGATTTACTATTTTACTTGTTTATTTGTTGTAAAGAGAGATGAGGTGAAATCTGATATTAGAAACTGGAAGTAGTAAAGAGGGTTTTTTTTTCCTCCTTTGGTCGATATCTTATCCACTCAGAATTGTGGTAAGACTTTACTTTTTATAATTTTGTGTCCCTCGGTAACATTTTTAAGAGATCAGGTGTGGAGAGCAGACACTGAATTTTGATATGTGCATCCTTAATTTTGTCCCATGTTTCCAACCGGCAAAACATGATGTTTGCAGTTCTGCTACAAAGGGCAGGAGGCAGAGCTACTCTATATTACAGGCCTTTTCATGGAAAAAAAAAAAAAAAAAGATTGTAGTATCAGCTACGCAATTTTGTTGAGAAAGAAATTGGCTTGCTTAATACAAAACTAAATAAAAAATGACTGTATCTTCAGTTATATTCTTGGCTGAAAGGATTTGTCACATTCACTGCCACGGTTGTGATAACATTAAAATCTATTAAGACATATTAGCCTTAAGAAAAATGCACATACTCTCTCCCTCTGCCTCTCTCAGCTCCCTCCATCTCTTAGCACACTCTGCCAGGCGCCGCTCTTCTGCACAGAGTGGTGACTTTTGCAGTGGTATTTTCTGTGAACTTCTGTGTGCAAGTCACCACAGCAGCCAACTTTCTACTGAAAGCGGGCTTGTCAGTAACAAAGTAATTGCCCAAATTGAAAATAGATTGGGTGTCACTAACACCGATCACTTGTAATGATCAGTCAGCACACGAAAATTGCTGTTACAAGGGAGAAATCCTGTTCTCCAACAGTGCAGGTTTGAAAATATGTAAATCCAGGAGAGTGCTATTTATTTTGCACCTGATCCATCGTTACAGTAGCATTGAGTAACTGACAGTCTCCGGCTCGCTTTTCATTAATGCAGTAAATGGTAACAATTGAATGGTGACTTGCCATTTACCTCATTGTCAAAATGAACTCTGTGATAGTTCTTACGTTGTAAGAGTCGGGTGCAGATTATCTGGGTTTCCACACCTTTTCATGGAAATGTTTATAAAATTACATGCCATTGATTAAAAGTAATTTCAAATATAAATTTGAGGGAGATTGTGCCATCAGGCTTTGAATAAATGCCTTTTTTGGAAATAAATTCTTTAGCATTTCCTTATGATGGTTTGTTTTCTTTTCATCATACGAATCTCAATTTCTAATAGTCAACAAATGTCAGTTAAAATGTAGATAAACGATGACGGCTACTGGACAGTATTTCATTTTGATGCTAAATTTCACTGCTCTTACATATAAGAAATTCCTTAAAAGTAACACCTTTTGACCCTCACCATACAATCACCATACAGCACGATTGAATTAGTGGATTGACAGAAAAATAATTAAAATGTCAGAAAACTGATTCAAGCAAAAAATGCTCACACAGCTTTGTGCTTCCAGCCAAGAAATGTGTACAATTTATATGAAAGGGTTCCTTAGCTCTAGCCCCTCTATATAACTGTATATAAAATATCTTTAGTTTAGAATTTTAATGGGACAGAACAAGCATTTTTGGCATTTTGACACTTTGGAAAATTACAAGATAGTCTTTTTTTCTGCAATAAATATGTCCTTTGTATTACCACCGTGGTAGTTTAGTCTTTAAAGAGGTGGTTAAAATCCTGGCATGTGTTATTAGTAGGCTACATTCAATAGAGTAACATTAGTCAAATAAAACAAAACGCTGTAGTACTCTCAACACCTTGTCTGGTTATATTTGATGAGAGAATAATAAATCAGATATCGTTACGTAACAAAACAAAAAAAAACAGTTGTCTGTTGCGTAACCAGCGTTTCTCCTCCCCCTTTTTTTCACTCACTCGGCGCATGCGCAGCGCCGCCGTACACTTCGCCATTGAGGGACCCACGATCAGGGGAAAGGGTCAGAGAGGCACTTCGACAGGCAGCAGCTGCACGTTTCTCCAGTCTCCAACCTCAACTTTGGCTCGACCAACCATTTTTTAACACTTGTCTCACAATCTTGTCTCGTTTCCAGCGGATGATATCGACTGACAACTGCGTCTCGTCACCGCTGAGGAACGTATATCTCTTCTTTTTTTTTTTAAAGACCAGATCCTAGAAGTAACGGGCAGCAGCAAGAGAACCTGAGCTAGCGAGCAGCTATAACGAGGCTGTAGCAGGCTAACGTTAGCTAACGTTAGCTAGCGACCTGGCTAGCTGCACACGAGCTGAGCGTTGCTCGGTGGTGGGGTGGGTCGTTTGATGGATCCGAGAATCGCCTGGTTTCAACCAGAACAACGTGGACCCGCTAACAACCTGTGGATGCAGATTTGGGAGACGACACAGGGACTCGGGTACTTGCATGTGAATCACAGCTACACCAGCGGATCCCAGAGCACGTCGAGCCTGAAGGCGATCGTCAACGGGGCGTCGGGAGCCGTCCTCGCCAGCAGAAACGGGGCACTTGACTCAAACACCGGCAGCGGTGAGGCCAGGACTCAGGGTATGTCGATATCAATGGGGGACGGAGAACTAACGGTGCAGGGGGACTTTATACCACTGGAAACCAATAGCAACCACAACAACCGAGCCGGTGGCAGGGGCGGTGTCGGCGGAGGGGGGCAGCAGCAGCAGCAGCAGGGCAGCGGGGTCGCGGTGCTCTGGAGGGGGCTGACGGACGGACACCCCAACAAAAGGAAAAGAGACAACAAAGCTAGCACTTTCGGATTCAATTCTAGCCTCTTGAACAGTGGCAGCGGCTCCAACACTGGCGGCTACGACGGTTACGCAGGCACGCCATGGAAAGTGAGGAACTACTCGGAGGGAATTGTAGGGTAAGAGAGAGTTTTAATAAAGTTGATTTTAGTTTTTTTTTGTGGGGGTGTCAGAGATACTTGCAATCCTGCAGACGATGAGTTGATGAGCTGTCATCTTCAGTCGTTTCAAACACTTTAACACTTTAAGTGAGATGAGTGAGGCTGTCAGGCCGTCTCACCCCACCCACTTTTTCTTCCCCTATCCACCGACTCGACAGTAACTTCTGTACAGTAAATGATCTGTGAAAGTGAGTATTCAATGGTAAGCAGGCACATTTCAGGACATTTTACACTGCAGGGTGAAGGTGCAGGTGGTGGTAGTCATTAAATCGAACTTCCTCGAGAAGGTGCAGGCAAGTTCAAATTCTCAAATTCCTTGAGTGTATTTGGAGTATGCAGGAAACCATGGATCCATTGTTCCAGTACTTTTGCATGATTCAGATATTCTTTTGGAGGAATTGACACACCACCATTGCAATGCAACAGATAATGCCTTTGGGGTTATTACTGTAGAAACAGAACACTAGCACTGAACCCTTCTAATCCTGTTCCTGCTAACGTTACAGTGTTTATTAGGGTGTTGAATATTGGACCATGTGCACTGTACACACGTGCACTGTACACTTGTGCACTACTGTACTTGTCCAGCGTGCTAGGTAAGGTGCATACTTGAGTAAACTGGTCTGTCAGCAGCACATTGTTTAAATGGAGAGAGCCTGGCAGTATTTCAGAGGAAGTCAGAGTTGATGTGTTTGCCAAAGTTGACCAACTGCTTTCAGTGTTGTGAGCAGCAAAGGTCAGTGTGTTCACTGTGACCCAAAGTCATTGTTTTGTAGACTGTACCACTCGGCTAAAATGTCATACGTTAAGAATACAGTCGTGTCACTGGCGAAGGGATATTATGGGATGTCATGTGGATCCTTAATTGGAGTATTGTGGGGTGACAACTGATTATTGGTCCTGTTAATGCTACGTGTGCTGACTCTGCAAACGTACACCAGTAAATGTCCACAATCGTATACGTGGTGCTGAGACCCAGCGCCCCCCTCTTGAAATGCGAAATATTGTGCGTGGTTCCCTTATGATTGGCTTGTTGGTGACCTAATCACTTCCTCTTCTGTCTCATCTAAAAACAACCTAATGATCAGATAACCAGCATATTTCTAAAGATGAGAAGAACAACGAAGCAACAACATGCTAACAGAGACTTGTCAACTCACATAGTTTTGTCCAAATATGGCTGAATGCACGGCTTCCCCTTTGAAATTGCAATTGCTGGAGTGTGACATGTCAACACAGACTCATGAATCCAGACATTTTTTGAGAACAGGAGGTTTTGGAACATACTGAGCATAGAACAGAGGAAATGTAAGATGTGTTGCATGAGGGATTTTAATGATTTTTTTTTTAATGGCTGTTTGGATGCTTGTTTAAGTGAAACGTTTTCATTACTGAAGACATTGTAATCGACTGCATTTAAGCTGATCTCAGCTGCTCTACAATCTATTTGCAGTCACAAAAGTCTCAGCACCTGTCAAACTGACAGGGAGACTTTTTGTGCACCAACTCCTGCATAACTACAACGGGTTTTGTTCCTCAAATTGTGACTAAATCCAATCAGACATGGTGATGAATATAAAAGCTGAAAGGCATGTGCATATCTTAAACTACAATTGAGCAATGTTTTGGATCATTGGTCATGTGTTTTGGCTTCCGACAGTTCACGAAGCACACGTCCGTGTAATTCAGTGAACGATTCAGTGAAACATAAACTAGAGACTCCCTCTTCACTCAGTCAATGTGAGATTTGATTCAGTACAGAGCATGCATATTTAGCTGTTGTACCAGAGCTAGTCTTTTAACAGTTAGTCCCATGGTATAATAAATTAATCTATTAGCTCATAACTACGTGAGTGACCTCCTTTCCTTGTCAGCGGTTCTTTTAGATATTATGACTTGGGAGAAATATTTTGGTGGGTTGGGCTGTGTTTAAAAGACCTTTTAGGTGCAGAGATTCGCCCCTTCCCCGCCCCTTTCTGTTCGACATGTGTAGACAAGCAGAACACCAGAGTGTGGAGCTCAGTGTTTTGCTGATCCTCATTTATAGTAATATGGAAGCCCCGTGTTTGCATAAGGACATTCTTTCGTGATTAGCTCTACTAATACCAGAACCTGAAGCTCAGAGCCTTGAGCACCCTATGATTCACACTGGGAGCACGCTCTATGGCATTACAGAAAAGTCTATTTCGAAATGCACACACATAGACCCACGGTATGTATGTGGATGTAAAAGCTCCCGCTGTTATGTTAATTCCACATAATGCGTGTTTTGTTGCTTGGGAGATTCAGTCTGGAAGAGTAATTAGCACCCTGTTCCATGGTAACAGCACATGTACAACACAGGCAATCCACCAAATTGAGGATACGTTTGCTTTGTCATTACGGGTGGTAGAATGTTGTTGATGTGTGTCATTGTTTGTGTCCCATGTGTGACTGGCTCTTGTTTAAAGATGCACATTTTGTAATCGTTTTACTTTTGTATGAGCAAAACCTTTTGCCATTTTTTGTGTGTCATACAGTCTGATGCAGGGAATATAATGTGGTTGGACCATTCAGTTGGGTTGATTGGTTAAGGCGAGGAAAACCTGGAAATTATTGTTGCATTTTAAATGTGCAAGTAGCAAAAAGGGTGAAAGTGGGAGTAACTTCAGATGCATTTTTCCCTGGAACAGTTTGTGCACTATATTTGGCCATGTGGGCTGGCTACAGATGCAGAGGCATGTGCTTATTTGTGTTTTACGCTCCTCCAGTCGGAGAAGGTCCCAGCAAGCGGGCCCCGCCTCGCGATGGAAAAGGCCCAGTGTTTACATGCTCCACACGGCCTCACTTCCACAAAACAAAGCCAACCCTCTGAGAGAGAAACACGATCCCATTGAGTGTTCATCCAATGAGATTGGGACTTCTAAGGGAGTGTTCCCACCTCGTTTTCTGGTGGCGTAGATCTGCTCTTTAGGGCAGAGGAAGTCAGGAAGGCCTGGGAGAGAACTGGGTTCAGACCTGGTGTTGTGGGTTTTTATTGTGTAGGCAAGATGCAACGTTCCAAAGTTCCAGTCATTTTATAACAGAGAGCCATTGTGAGGGAATGAATTCAGAGCGATAGGTGGATTTACTAGATGGATCTGTTTTTCTGTTTTTTAGCGGCCAGCACCTTTCCATACCATTACCGTTTGTGCAAAATCAACGGTAATTCTGAAATTTATTTGGGAACATTTCTTTCACAGCTCAGTTGATAGTTGTATTTCCAAGTAGAAGAAACAAACCCAATTAAACACATGGGGTGATTTGGTTGAGCAGGCGCCATCTTTAATAAATAATAATAGTTGCCCTTATTATTACTATTATGTAGTGTCATGACTAATGCACTTTTGTCTCTTGTAAATGTCTTATCTTTGCATTTTGCACTTTTATTGATTGGTTATCGTGGGTATTATGGTGAGAAAAAAATGTACATTGGAAGCACACCCGAGTCGTGTATATATTCAGTCAACCTACTTTGCCAGGTCAATCAGTTCATCAGCTCTAGTTGAATGTTTTTCTGCTCTTTTATCTTATATATGACACCACCACAAGGTCTTTCTCAGGGGACAATTCAATTTATTTTGTATTTGGGAACATCAAAGTATTTTTAGAGGGTTACTGCTGTGCACAAGGGCACCACGACAATGCCTCTTGTGTGTGTCCTGTTTTCCCTGCCTGTCTGTGAATGCGAAGGCACAAGCTTTCTGCCCTTCTGACGTCTTCACCGTAACCTCACATTCTCACATGTGCTGACTGTCATATTCATGCGAAGCACGTTGCTCCCGCTGCCCAAAATGGTAGTAATGACAGAGCGGCCTATGCTTGATGAATTTTAGCAAAGCCTGGCGTTGGCAGCTAGTTCCGAGCGGTGCAGCGCAACATCACTTGCAGGCTAATGAAATGCGTGGTTAATCGCTCACTGATGAGTGGCCCCGGCTCGTGCTTTTATTGCCATTTACTGCGGCTGTCTTTTGGAGATTTATGATTCCCAGCACTAGCGCACAGATAGCACCTCTGTGACTGAAGCTCCATTATTAGAACTGCGGTTCCGGCCTCCACTGGCTTTGACATCTATGTCACGCTCGCTTCTCTCAGCTCACTGGTTGGCTCCCAGCCAGAGCGTGTAAGCCCGTGGAGAGATGCCTGCGTGCACGCCGCTTCGACTGTAGGTGAAACGGGCCCCGTCAGAACAGCACGTGTGGGCAGCTCTCCATAACGCAGCCTTCCCATGTGTAGGGAGGAATGTGTTTTTCTTTTCTTTTTTTTTTTTTCTCCCCCTCTTCCTGTCCAATGGAAAGCCATCCCATGCTCCAGACTGATGCAGCGAGCGACACACAGTGTTCTGTTTTTTTTTTCTTCTCTTCCCTTCGTAGCGTGTTGTCAGACTGTGACCTTCTCGGCATGTGTACAGAACGACTGTGCTTTGACAATTTCCTTTTCTCGTGGCCTAAGTTAATCTTTTTTTTGTGATTAATGCATTAGTGTTGCCCAATAGTCACATTGTAAGCTGTTTTAGTACGGACATTTTACAGCTTTCATTGTGGAATGCTACCATGTAGAGCGGAAGAAACATGAACTGCTACATTAAAAAATAAATTAATTTAAGTTGAATGTATTTGAAAATGAACAGTACGACGTTCAGTCGTGGATGTGCTATATTTTGTTTTAGGGTATTCTTCTTGATTTGGAAGAGATGTCAAAAGAAAAAAAAAGTCCTTTATGAGACATGTGCTCAGTCAAAAGTCGTCTTTGCTCTTACATGCTGGTGGCAAATGTGCGTCATGTGACATGGAGAAAGCTACTTTTAAACTGTAGGAGGTGAAGCCACAGGCTACTCCACTGGCAGTAGTGGAGCTACAGCAATAGAAACTTTGGCGAAAGTTGCAAGCTACACTACAAACTATTCTGAAAGCGTAACTACTACATTGAAACCAATGAAATGGATTTGGAACAATTGTTACACATTGTACATTTATTTCCCGTTTGCAACATTCAAACTGCACTTTGAGTTCTGAAGCGACTGCTGTTATTCTTATACAGGTATCACATCAGTCGACTCATTCGTTTTTAGAAAGCTAAGGCAATTAATAAATGATTGACACTACTGGTGTGATACTCCCAGTCCCACTAGAAGTATGTTTATTCTGGCACTGGTTTTGCCCTATTTATAGTCCGACTGTTCCTGTTTTGACCACAGTACCCTGCTGCATCACTCAGGCGTGACCAAGCCTACCTCAAGCAGTCGCCAGTGTTTGGGCTACTGTGTAACCTAAGTCGTTTTGTCCCAGTGGCCAACACTTAGCACCCCAGATCAGCTCATTGATGAAACATTAATGAATCGGCCACCTGCGAGACATCGACACCCTGCCTCTGTTTGTGGTTGTCCTCATTATGAAAAATAAAAAAAAAACTATGTGTGATGTGACTTGTTTGTCTCCTGGCACCCCTGTCAACCTAGACAGAACAGTGTTGCATAACACGCTACCCTCTTTTGTTGCAAAGGATGTCGGGGCCCTACATTTCAAGCCCTTGCAAAAAAAGGGTCACGATGTTGAGACTCTTTCTGGCCCACAACAATGGTCACCATTTCAGCCGTCTCCTGAAAGACCAACCCGATCCAATGCATAACACTGGAACACATTGTTTATGTTCATCCATCATGCTTCAGGCAGATGTTCCTTGAAACATGTTATGCCTCAGCACGCCTGCTTTTAAGCATTCAATTCTAAATCTATGCTACAGGCGATTGGAAGACACCTTTGTACCGCAGTGCAAAGATATCTGAACGGTCATTTAGTTCTGCTCAGTGTGATGCGACAATAACCCCATTTTCCTTCATCCTACCCAATTTAACAGATGGCACTCGTTCACATGAAGGCATTTCAGCACCACACCCAATCCGCTCTCCCTCCACTTTTCTGTTCCACCTTATGTGTATAACTGGCCCTCTACCATTTATTTTCCCAGCTCTCGGTCATTCCTTCTTCTCTTTTTACCTTTGTGTCTCACATTTTCTCTTTCCTCCACGTTCCTCCCTCTTCCAGCTTCGTAAAAGGCCAAATTATGATTCTCTGGCAAGGTGTTTACATGGAGAGGCTTCGTAGGAATGTCGAGGGTCCTCATTGTGAAGCAATGTGCACAATACAAAAGCATGAAGATATGCATTATAGATTTGCAAGAAGGGATTGCAGTATTAGCACCGATCCAACTTTTTCTGTCTCGAAACCAATTCCAATACGTTATGTGCTTCGTCCAATCTAATAAGGTCAGGCGGGTTTTCTTTATTAATTGATTCAGTTAGAAATGTGTATTTGCATGTAGTGAAAAAATCACTCGGATAAAAGATAAGGTGTAATCTTTATACCTTAATACTCCATATCTCTGTCATCCTTCATTCATAGTTTAGTCATTTATACAGAAAGCCACTCAAAAACAAGACACGCTCTAACTGCAGGAAAGCTAACATTACACGCAACAGCAGTAAAAATGACTGGCAACATTTGAGCAACACTAAAATAATCATGCCAGAGGGAAACGTTTTGAAAAGAAGAAGTGCTAAGGAGCATTTTTTTCCCCTCTCTTTCAGCTCTGGAGATCTGTTCCTTGAGATTACATAACATTACAGTGATATAGGCAAGTGGGATTAACTGATAAGCAGTGCCAAGGGTCCATGTGCTCCCTAGTCAGGCGCAGGGCTGAGATGAAACTTGATCCAAGAAGGTGGGGCATGAAATGTGATTTCAATGGTTGGTCCCAACACGTGATAACAAGGGAGCAGGGGTGACTTGTTTGCTGTGAAATGAAACCTACTATGAAAACTTTTTCAGTTATACCAGAATTTCAAAAAGTTTATTATGTTGCACCCCAATAGAAACAAACCGAAAGATTATGATAGATAAATCTTGATGTCTAAGAAGGTTTGAAAATACATTAAAGCTTAATGAGATCATACTTGCTACAAACCTATAAAAGCTTTCAGTTAAATTGTACATTACATTAAGTTGTTATGGTGTTGGTTCTGATTGAGCTACAGAGACTGCTACTGAAATCAAAACAAGTGTTGTACTTGTAATGCAGCTACTCAGTTTCGTTTACCCTTAAATAAAACCTAATGTTTTTTTGACGGAGGCTGCAGTCTCTGCTCTGTGCATGCAGGGGAAAGAGATTAGATCATCGACATTTAGAGTGGTGGTCAGTTGCCATGTTGGAGGAGGGACAATAAGTGTAAATTGAAACTTTTCCCTCAACTTCCCTGACAGAAAACTAACTTTTTTTTTTATAACTTTTTTTTTTTTTTATAGCAACAATAGAAATTGAAACAACCTGTTATCAGACAAAAAAAAGGGTGGGATGGCTGGGTCACCCCTTTAACAAGGTGTCTCTTGTAATGCTGGGATAAAAGCTCAAAGCTTTGTGTGACATAACAAACAGCCAGAGCAAATATAAACTCTGTTTCCAGGAGGCCTGATATCTTACTGTGAACAAAGGAAGATATCAAAATAAAACCACAATTTTAGTTAATGGGCGTGTTTGCGTGTGGAACAAACACAGTTCTGATACAATATGCAAAACATCCTCATTTAACTAATAGCCTCCCTTTGCATTCACCACATTTGGTCGCGTGGATCGTCGATAGGGATACAGTACATGCAGTCTCTTCAATGAGACCCCACATGCAGATTCACCTGTAAAGTTGGGGATTTCCTGATCCGTTGTGAAGGGCCGGTATCGGGGCCAATCCTGGCATACTATAATGGATCGGTATATGCAGATATGCGATATTAAAGGACTGTTTGGGATCGGGACAGCCGTAATTATAACATCATAGCCGTGGACTGCATTGGCCAATCAAACACTTTGCAAGCAAACTCACTTTTAGACTGCACCTTGTAACTTACAACTAACTAACTTTTTTCACGACTAGAGCTGAAATGATTAGTCAAGTGTCTATTCTCGCGCATTTCTCGTGCAGTTGAGAATGTAATCATGAAAATGATAGGCTGATAAACGATAATGAAAACAATAATTAATTCCTGCCCTACTTGACACAGCTGGTGAGCTTGATTCCTAACATGAGCTACTGTACAGTCATCTGATAACCCTTCAGACTAGCTGTCCTGGCTCACAGGGCTCTTTAGAGGCATTATCCAAACGGCAGCAAGTCAGTGTTTGTAGCTGCTAATGTTCTTCTGCTCCAACTTTCTGTGGTATACGCAGACTTTACTTTGCTGCCTTTATTTTATTTTTAAAAGCAGAAACATTACATTTCCTCAGTTCTCCTTTCTCTACGGTCTGCCAGGGACAGTGTGCCTATACGGTTGTCTGTGCGTACACGTGCATGTGTACATGCTTGTGTGTGTGTGTGTGCATGCTTTCATGTTTGTGTTTGTCCACCCACAGACATGTGTGTGTCTGTCTGTGTGTGTGTGGACACAAAACTGGTCAGTGGAAAGGTCAGCGCATGTGGGCAGAGCGACCTGTTCCAAGGACAAAAGTGGTACCCTCGCGTCGCCTGCCCTGAGACTACTTTTTTTATTCTCCGCTGGGACACAGTAGGGGTTCCTGTTTTGTTTTTCTCAGCCCTGCTGTTTTACCAAAAAAAGAAAGCACTCGGTTTGGGATCACGTTAAAAACACAGCAGCTTCTCTTTGGGAAGAGAGAGCCCTGTTTCAGTCTTCCTTCCTCCAGACTCCTGTTTGATTTCAGTAACCTCCACTAGTATCAGACACCTGACGGATGACTCATTAAGACAGAAAGTATCAGTCAAAGTAATATTCAACCGATGATAGTCGTGAAGTCAATCAGTCACTCCAGAGGGAAGCTGATAATCGAAGTATTCAGAGAACTGGGGATGCCTGCTCTTTTTTTAGAGACTTATTTGCTGATGGAAGGTTGACTTTTTGGCAACATCCTGCTTCTCATTCTGCTGTTACATGAATTAAAAGGCTTTTACTCTTGGTGACAAGTCTTGTTTAGCTGCCTGGCTCTGTGACACCGTTCTATCACTACGGGAGGGAAAACTACAGTTATTATTCAATTTGACAAGCCTTTTTTTGCTAAGCTATCACACAATGTATTTAATGTCTGTGTTTTTTATGATTGGACATACAGAGGGATGAAGAGAATAATTTGAGACATTAGTTGCTGGGGTTTTGTGTGTCAATGTGAAAGTAGGACAGAAGAGAACACAGCTATTGTCTATGTCAGAAGACATTGAGTCAGTGTGACTCCGTATCTGACATCTGTATCTGTGGCGGAGACTGCTGGCACACAGACTCTTGGCTTTGCATATTGTTTCTCTGCTAGCAGGCAGTGCACATGTTGGACCAGGAGAACAGGAATACCCCTCTGTCTGGTGGCTGAAACGTGTGTGTGATATGAGATGTGTGTGATATGAGATGTTGACATGTCATTATCAATTCATAAATCGGTCAAAAATTGATTTATTTTAAGATGGTTAATGGTATTATTTAATCAAATCTCTACAGTTTCATGTTTAAACTTTTTTTTTTTGGTATCTAGCCGGATTCGCTAGCAGTGTGTTAATGCATAAACTGTATGCCTCACTGTGAAAGTGACTTGGATCAATCTTTTATGTGTAAGGCAATATCAGGCTTGACTTAACCATTGTTTTCTTAAATTTATGAGGGAAATAAATGAAACAAATGTAGATATAAATGAACTGAATTGTTTTTTTATTAAAATAATGGTATCCTGTACCACATCGACCCATTGTCTTTGATGCCTGCTCCGGTTATTTGGGTCTGTAATGGACTGCATCTCTAATTCAAATGGAAATCATCATAGTTTCTGGATATTTAATTCTCTAGATTACCACCAATAAATCCAACTCTTTCATCACAACACTGTGTTCTGTTTTATATGCAGGTTGCACGAGGAGGTCAATGACTTCTATAAGTACATCTCGCCGCGGCCGGAGGAGGAGAAGATGCGACTGGAGGTGGTGGACAGAATCAAGGGAGTCATCCACGACCTGTGGCCCAGTGCTGAGGTGCGTATCATTCCCAACACCAAAAACGAAAAGAGTTCACTTTTTTTCTTTCTTTTTTTTTTGGGCTTGGTTCACAGTGTGCGACTGAGCAGATTCTCCAATGTGCCACTGATAATCAGGCTGACAACTGCCCCCAGCTGTTTGCTAGAAAATCTTGGCTGTCAGCTGAAGGTTTTAAAGAAACAAGGTTTATTTGTTGTCATTGTACAACACGGGAGTTGCGCAACGAAATGCGGTTGGTAGTCCCGTTTTGCAACATAAGAAGAAAAAACGACAACAAACAACTATTTTACGATGCAGGGTAGAGTGATTTTTAGGAGTGCCTCGGCCTGAGGAAGGAGGAGCATCCATCCATCCATTTTCTACCGCTTATCCTGTATTTAGGGTCACGGGGGGGCTGGAGCCGATCCCCGATCCCTGGAGCTGTCATTGGGCGAAGGCAGGTTACACCCTGGACAGGACGCCAATCTATCGCAGGGCTGACATGTAGAGACAGACAACCATTCACACTCACATTCACACCTACGGGCAATTTAGAGTCATCAATCAACCTATCCCCATCCTGCATGTCTTTGGACTGTGGGAGGCTGAGAACCCGGAGAGAACCCACGCTTACACGGGGAGAACATGCAAACTCCACACAGAAGGAACCCAGGCCGACCCGGGAATCGAACCCAGGACCCTCTTGCTGTGAGGCGAGAGTGCTACCCACTACACCACCATGCAGCCCCTACTTAGCATCACTAGAGGTTATTTTGTCTTGGCAAAAACAAATGGATTTGTGCCATAGTGAAAGTAGTAACACAATATTTGTTGCCCTGGTTGATTACTGTGACCAGACTACCTTGGAAACAGTGGCCTCTGGAACAACACCACCCAATTACCACAGTTTGCATATGAGCCAGCTACTGGCTATACGCTTCAGCCGTTCATAAACATCCTGTTGTTTTCTGTTATCTCCCCGCTGCACTTGGACCATTTTATCAGCACCATCTCAGGCATTCTTTGATCCCGCTATTTAGAAATGTGCTACACGGCGTGTACGCTGCAAGCTTAGCTGTTCCTATATTAAGGAGCACGTTACTATCCCAAGCCTGTCCGGTTTTATGCCGTTTCCACGGTGCATTGAGCAAGAGCAACGGGATCATCTACTCAGTCTGATGCTTGTTTAATTGATGAGCTTAGATGCGTAGACATCCGCCAGGCACTCACAAATTGTTCCGCCGTCTATCGCCCGCCCACATCTTGCCACATACAGTATAAAAGGAAGTTGGTGGAGTTGAGCTGTACCAAAAAATGTCCACCCAAGCTTCTCTATTATAGTTGAGTGTAGCTTTTGAAATGTTTTTGAAACTCTGACCACCACAAGTAAAACACAAGTTTGACTGGACAGTGGCAGGACGAGATAAAACGGCTCACCATGGAGACAACATGCCGTTTCCTCTAGACATGGGACGATATGAAAATTTAATGTCATGTTTGTCACCAAAATAACGAGATTTATGTTATCCCAATAATCATCAAAATATCCCTTGAAATGACACTTAAATAAACTGGAATCACTTTACAAGATACACAAAGACCCAAATCCTTTTTTGGGTGAAAAATCAATCAATTACATTTTAATAAAATGATCATAAATCCTAATCATAAAATTTGAGCCGAGACTCGTTTCACACTCATTCACAAACATGTCCCTACAATCGTCTTAACATGCCATGTGACTGGGGCTGTAAACCAGAGTTTGTACTACTGGGTGGTGTGTGATGCAGGGAGGTGGTTTAAGGGAGTAAAGGTGGGGTCAAGGCTTAACTCTATTTCTGTTCAGACACCAACTTGTGTGCTGCTCAGTTGGAGGTTAAAGGTAGAAGGTTGAAGATATTATAGGCACCTTAATAGTGTGCAGGCTCAGTGGCATAAAGGGCTGCTTTGTGTGTAAACAGCCTGCAAGTTTTTTTATTTTCTCAATAGCCAATTTCCACATTTGTGCGACATTAAATGGAGGTTTTCCTTGTTTCATTGCCCTGGTGTTTCACTTGAAATGCAACTGAAGTGACATTCAAATACTCACACTCTTTCCATTCATCCCTGAAAGGTAGTTTTTGAACCACGCCTGTGCAGATTGTCTGGGCTTGTCATTAAATCAACACGATGTTACGAAGAACAGGTTTTTGTAGTAGTAAATCTCAGCATGGGAAAAGAGCAGAGTGCCAGGTTGACGCCTTCATGGTGACACAAGTCGGCACGTTTGAATCTTCAAGATAGAACTATCGCAGTCTAGAAGAGAAGACGTTAAAAGCTCAAAACAACAGTCAAACACGATGATAAAAATGTTCAGGTTTCTGATCATGTTTTGGGTGTTCTGCAGGATGTGCATATATAAATTAATTTAATATATTGAATCCACAAAACAAAAAGATCTATATGTGTGTAACTCTGTTCTCCTTCTCCCCAGGTCCAAGTGTTTGGGAGTTTCAGCACGGGTCTTTATCTTCCAACAAGGTGAGCCATTTTGTTTACTAAACCAGCCAAGAGTTTTCAACACATACTTGCTTTTTTTCTTCTTATCTTTGCCAACCTGTGAACTGGCTCCTTACCAAAAAAACACCTTGCTCTGCTATGGATAAAGTGTTCCGTCCAGCCAGCAAATCATTCTTTGTTTTTGTCAAGTGTTTTTACTCAATTTTAGCTCTGCTGATCATAGATATTTAAAAATAAAAAAATGTAATTCTGAGAAAGGACTGCGACAGACACGCCACGTACACAGAAACACACAGCCGCCTACTCACAACAAATAACTGCTGGACACCGACACGCAGACATGGCAGCTGGATTAGTAGACTCTTGACACCAGACTGAGCACTTTAATGGAACTAAGCTGTTAACTGATGCACACTTGGCTGTCGGTGTGTGTGTGTGTGTTGGTGTGTGGGTCGGTCTGTCTCTTTGTGTCTGTCTGTGTCTCTGTCTCTTTGTGTGTGTCTGTGTGCGTGCTTCTGTTATTCTGAAAACCAAAGAGTGCATTTGCCTGTATTTAAGTCACAGTGCGCAGCTTATTTACACTGTATGCGTTTGTGTACTTGTGTTCTCGTGTGTGACTCTTGTTTGTAGTGGGTGCTTGCGTGTAACATTCTGTATGTAGCAAACACACGACACTGCTAAAATAGTACACACACACACACACACACACACAGACAGACACACACACTGCTTGGCTTTCTTAAACTCTGTCTAAAGTCACACAGCGATCATCCACAAGAGGGAAGCAAAGTCAGCCGTCTGCAGCAAGCTGCCATGTGGGGGGGATATTTAAAAATAGCTCTTTTGGGGTTTCCTCTCTAGTGTATCAGCTCCACCACAGGAACACCACCATTGTATAATACCTCAGTTTACCTATGACAATGCAAGTGTGCTGAATTGTGCGAGGGTCTGCTTTTTCGTTTGTAAGAGGAAAATTGTGTTATTTAGTTTTTTCAAAACTTACGGCTAGTTACAGACTGCTCAGAACATGGAAAGTGTTTCGTGATTTGTTTTGTCATAAAGAGAAAATAAATGCTCCTTTCCATGAGTGCTGTTGTATGCGCTGCTCTTGTGAGTTGCATATTGGACCTAAGTCATACCCGTCATGTCTTTTTTCCCCCACCAGTGACATTGACCTGGTTGTGTTTGGGAAGTGGGAGACGCTCCCACTCTGGACGCTGGAAGAGGCTCTCCGGAAGAGGAACGTCGCAGATGAGAACTCCATCAAGGTCTTGGACAAGGCCACGGTAAGACTCACTCACAAGTGTGACATGTTTAATTGTCAGTCTTTTCCTTGTCGAGGATTAAAGTCATTTGTCTGGTGATCACCATGTAAATCCACAAGTAAAACTGTCTGACTTGTTGAAATAGGATTAATAACAGTCAGCATTAATTATTCCAGTCATTTATCAGTATAATGCTGACTGTCATATTCAGGTCTCCGATGTTAGCTGTCAGTTAGTTTTCACAAGCTGTAAATCTCATCAACGCACGCTGCTGTGACACTTCCAAAACCTTGACAACACACGCTAGCATATAATGTTTCACTGTTATGTCATCCACATTAATGTTGTACGTTTTGTATGTGCTGACACAATATTTATAGCGTGCTTGTTACCGTTAGCTTTGGATCTCTTATGTCCTGCTGATCAGGTTTTACTTAAACCACACGCCCTTATTTTTCAACTGTGCATAGATTGGATTTTCTGTTAATCTGAGTTTATTTTATTTCAGGATTTAAAGGATTTGAATAAAGCCTTTTTGTTTGTCTTTGAACTTTCACTTTCATATTACATATTAACATTTTTAAATCATTGCTCAAGCAGTTTAGTTAAGGATTAGATCAGAGAACACGGGTTTACTGTAGACTTGAAGTACAACTATGAATGTGGGTTAAGTTACAAACGTCTTCCAGCAACGATGTCAGCGGGCACTTGAGCCAACTATGATTGTGGTTCCAGGTTCCCATCATCAAACTGACAGACTCCTTCACTGAGGTCAAAGTGGACATCAGCTTCAATGTGAAGAGTGGCGTTAAAGCTGCGCGACTCATCAAGGAATTCAAAGAGGTACAGTTTGCAACCCTTTCCTGTATTATTTACAAGCATAATTGCAGCTTGAGGTTAGACACAATGTAAAGAAGCCAGAAATATTGTAATCTGTTTGGTACCCTTCACACAACATTAAATTCACAATAATGTTGCTATTTTAGAATGCAAGGGGTTTTTAGTAGCACTTATAACGGATCGTTTTGACAAGCGTTTAACGTTTTAAAAGTAATTTATGTAAAAGACATTGTGTGACATATTGGGAGTAATTTTTTAATAACCCACTTGAACTGGAAGTTGGCCTTCTGTATGTCACTGCTCTGTATGACAGGTTGTTAAAAAATCCTGCACATCTTTGTCCTCTAGAGGGTGCTGTAGGCGTCAACATCAATTCCGTTCTACATCCTGACTTTGTCTGTGTTTGGTCCTGCAGAAATACCCTGTGCTGCCTTACCTGGTCCTGGTGCTGAAGCAGTTCCTACTGCAGCGAGACCTCAATGAGGTTTTTACCGGTGGAATCGGCTCCTACAGTCTCTTCCTCATGGCTGTCAGCTTCCTGCAGGTCAGATACACTTAGAAGAGCTCGTCATTTTTTTGTTTATCAACTCATTGTTTGTATGTTTTGAATAATTTGTGTACTTATTGGCTAAACTATATGAGACCTTGGGCCCTAACAGAGAGATTTTTCACAGTTCTGTAGTTTAATTTCTCTCCTTTTTTTTACGACAGTTTTTGCAAAAAAATGGTGATTCTTAAACACCTGAGTTGAACTTTTTGTTCAGAATAGTTGATATTTTCTGAGATATTTCCTACAGTATTCACCCCCCTCTTGGCGTTTTTTCTGATTTCGTTGCATTACCACCTAATTACTGCCAATTTTTTTGTAATAATGAATGAATTAATTAACTCCTCTTGTACTGTGTATTTTGCAGCTTCACTACAGGGAGGACGTGTGCAGTCCCAACATCAACATGGGTGTTCTGCTTATCGAGTTCTTCGAGCTCTACGGTCGCCACTTCAACTATCTGAAAACGGGTATCAGGATAAAAGACGGCGGTTGCTACGTCGCCAAAGACGAGGTTCAGAAGAACATGATGGACGGTTACAGGCCCTCCATGCTCTACATTGAGGATCCACTGCAGCCAGGTAGGAACAGTGGACATAAAGAATGAAGTGGTTCGGCATGGGAGCGGCATATATTGGCACGTTTTCAGATTTACAGAAATGAACTCTGTCTGGTGTCCAACAGATAACGATGTTGGTCGGAGTTCATACGGTGCCATGCAGGTGAAGCAGGCATTCGACTACGCCTATGTGGTGCTCAGCCACGCTGTATCACCCATTGCCAAGTACTATCCCAACAACGAGACGGAGAGGTAAGTCCCTCATAGCCAGTCAGTCGACTGTTGCAATATTCAGTCATATACTGTAACTGTATATATTGATCATAAAAATAGAGTAATATAGTGTTACTTATCATACTGACAGCTGTATAAACTCTGGTATAACGGGTAAACCTCCTTTGTATTCCATCACAGCATACTTGGCCGAATAATCCGGGTAACACAGGAAGTGGATGACTACAGGGAATGGATCCGCAAGAACTGGGGGAGCCCGTCTCAGAATGATCTGCCTCTCAACAGTATGTCCACATTTTATTTTTAGATTAATACAAATATTTGAAGTCCTTTTGAAACTAAATTTTTAACTGGTATGGGCTGGAACTGCAGTAGCGGGGCCCCATGAGCTTTACTTAAACTGGGCTGACTTTTGTGTTTTCCCCCCATCTCTGTCTCTATAGGAAATGACGTCACACTGTTTGAGACCCAGCAGCTTGATGAGTGCAACAACAACGTTCCCGATGACGACGACGATGACGATGTTGTCGTAGTTCTACCGTCGGCTCCTCACAGCAAAACCTCCTCCACTTCCTCCTCCCCGTTCCCCTCACTGCGCTCCTCTCCTTCCTCCTCCCCGCTGTCGCCTTCTTCCACGTCCTCAAACTCCAGCTCCAGCGATGCGGTCAGCGCTGCAGCTACACACACAGTCTTGAAATATTGTGCTATTGCTTTTTATCTGTTGCACTTGAAGCATCAGGAGTGAAACTTCCCAGTGATAACATGCTTACTCTTGTGTTGTGTTTTCAACAGGACTCTGATGGCACGCCGTGTAAGACGGCCAAGCAGCAGACTGGCCGAGGCGCCAGCACCCACAGAGAAAAGCCCGCCGTCGTCAATAATAACCGAACACAGAGCCACACTAACAGCACTCCATCTGGAAGCAACAAGGGAGGAAAGGTACGCTAAGCTTTACCTCATACATGTAAAACACATTATGCAACACATATTTGTATCACTGACTATCCATATTATGTACAAATAGTTGATTTTGGATCACATTTTGTGGCATTTTCTGATGAAACATGCTTGATATTGACACTATATTGTATTGCATACCCAATGGATGTCCTGCAGGAACTCTGATTTATTTTTTACTTTTTCCCCTTGCATGTTCTTTCCAGGCAAGAATGTCTCGTTCTCACCATAAGAGCGGCAACCATGGGCAGCAGAGCTCCTCCTCTAGCACCAAAAGTCACCAGAGCAACAAGCCACACCACCAGGGCAACAGCAAGAAGAGGAAAAATGTGCGAGACTCTACACAAGAGGACCTCTGCAGATAGGGGTGACCTCGCCTGCCCCCACCCCCCACCCGCCCCCACCCCCTCCCCGTCCTTGTCTGCAACTGACTGACTGTCCTGTCCCCCTTCTGCTGCCAGACTCCAGCCTCGGGAGGTTGTTAGAAGTATAAAAACATCTACAGTATCTGTCAAGCATTTTCGGGGTGACGAGCAACAATTTCTAGCAGGAAAAAAAAAAGAACAAAAAAAAATTGTTATAGGAAATGGGGTTTGATTTCTTGAACTTGAACATGGAATCACAATGGATAAATGCTCATTTGCTTCCCCGATAGCTTCTTTTAAGGAGCGGTTTTCCTTCCTACAGCCAGCATCTACACAACTCGCCTCTTGCGCCTCCTGCTGTACAGGAATAGACAAGTCGGGGTGTCTGGAATCTACTCTGGAGTGATACTCCAATGGAACTGCTGGCTGGGGAAAAAAGGATGAAATGTTTTATCCCCCACCCCCACAAAAAAAGAGGAAAAAAAAGTATATGGCTGAAAATGTACAAAAAGAAATATGTCATGTTGAACGAGAGACAAACATGTACACAGATTTTATTAAGATGGTAACTTACAAATGCAATCAGTAAGAGTGGGACATAACTTATGCATGATAATTTTTTTGTTGGTTGATTTTTCTGTTGGTTTAATCTGTTTTGTTATGTCTAAACAGGTTATACAAAGATTTGTACAAAAAAAATGCATTAGCAAAAAAACTGTTAAAAAAATATATACTAGTAAGAAGAAAATGTTTCATATTACCTTTTTACAAGATATACCGATTGAAGACATGTAAACGTGCACATCTTGTGCCCTCAGCTTTTTGGCCAAAGTCAAGAGCTGGTTTGGGTCCCATTGCCAACATAAATCATCAGCATCTACTTTGACTTCTGGTTGCTCTCTGTGAGTGTGCTACAGTGTTAACATTTAGCCTTTTAGTGAGCCAACGCTCACACACAGCCCTATAGACGACTGGATGGAGCCTGAGCTCTCATCCAGCTTAATAGCACAGCCACACCAGTGTAGAGGCTTTAAGCGTACAGGTTTAAATTAATAAGGGGGTATAATGGTTTTATTGAGAAATCCTACACTTGAAAAAAAAAAACAATGTGTTAACAATACAATCTGAAAAATCATTTGTATTTGTTAAATGTATTTATTTTTTTATTAATTATATGAATATAGTATGGATACATGTATTATTAACATTAGAGACCATATCTTTGAGTCCTATATTTGAAGTTGGATATGTTGCGGGAAGGGTGGGGTGGGAACAGTTGTGTTCAGGTACAGTAAAATTACCAACTTTATTATTTCATTGGGGTTTTTTTTTTTCTTTCTTTTTTTTCAGTGACAGTTGAGTGACCAAGTTACTTTGAAAACTTTGAGAGACCATTTTAAAGTCCTACGGTGAAATTTCTGTTTTAATATGTGGCTGGTCTACTTACTATAAAAGGGAGCTGATTTTTATTTTATTTTGTAAACGGATACTTCACTATGTCAATCTCCCCTTCTTGTCGTTGTAGTACAACAACTAACCTGTAGACGGAGCTGTTGCTCTTCGTCTGAACCCACAGAGTTTGGGGCTTGTATACTGCATTTTGGATGGTGTATCTCTGCGATACTTTTTTTGCGATTGATGATATTCTGTTATTTCGACCGAGTGAGCTGCCGCACATATAACTGTGGAGAGCTTGCCAGAGGGAGTTTACGCACCCAAGCACACCGCAATCCTCGTATTGCCTCTCTCCCAAAATGTGAAAACAATCAACCACAGTAAAACAAGAAAACAGTAGCCAGCAATAACAACCACCTTTTCATGATATATTTACTCCACAGAATGGCATGCTCACCGCTGGGCACGTTTAATCATCTGTGTTAAGACAGTGAAGCACATTTGATAAAGCCCATGCACTAATTTAACAGCCGCCACTCTCATCCCTCAGTGCTACAGGTGCGGGTTTAAATGCAGTATGTAAGCGCTGGTTTTGTGTGGTAGACGGACAAGGAGGAAAGGTGAATAAAGTTACCCCTGCCATCTGAATGTCCACTGACCATGTCTTCTTCACCACAGGGAGGCTTCAAACCTGCAAAAAACCCTACTGTACTCATCTGAAACGTTTCTCTGCAGCTATTACAATTCATGCAATAAAAAACAGTACAATTAAACCGCGTGTTGAGACGAGTTTTTTGTTTCCTGCTTGCTTGCTTCCTTGCTTGAGTGGTAGTGTTTCAATGTAATGTCCACATACTGCGATGTAATTTGATATGGAAAGTGTTGCAGAAATATTTTTTTTTTTTTAAAGAAGAAAAAAGAAACGTGTGTGATCGCTGGTAGGCGCGTGAGAGAGATGGAGGAGGGGCATTGTCACTCTGAGCAGCGCGCGGGGACCACAGCACGCGCTCCCAGCCCGGACTCATCCCGGCTCATTTGTGAAGCTTCTGTCCCCCCTTCTCCCCCACCGGACATTACTCAAACCCGTCAGGTAAGACACATTTAACTTCGTTCAATAGACAACAATGGTCTCCCGGTTGAAAGCTTCGAGCCTGAAACCCATGCGGCAGTTGTCACGCCTCTAAAAGCAAGGTTAATTGTTGCTTCGGTAAAACAAAAACATGAAAAAGACGACTTTATGTCCCCAAATGTTGTCAACTCCTAAAATATTTAAATTTAATCTCAAAGCTATACATTTAACCAGAGTTTAGTCATAAATTCGACTATTTTGTTTTTTGTTTTTTTGTATCTCCGTGTCGCCTTTTTCACCTGGCTGCTCTTGTCATCCACCGTCTTGATGTTGAATTGAGTGCATTTCGGGTTAACGTCGAGCTAGCTAACGATGCTACTTAACGTCAGTTGGGAGATTAACCGTCGCTCGTTGACTTGACTCAGCTTCAAAGTTAGTTCTCACCGAAAATGTGTTGAGCGGCTCGGTCAGTGAAAGCAGTAGGCTAGCGTGAGAATTAAAGTAAAACCAGTCACCAAATATGCGTTATTTACCTACTTGCCTTTATATTATATTATGACTCCATCACAAGTGTATGGGTTGTCTGAATCGATTGAGCAGAATAGTACACGTGTGAAACAACGCTGGTGTTCAGCGTACATCCATCCGAAGTTTTCTTCGATTTTTCTTTAAAAAGGCAATTTCTCAAATGCCTTTGCAGTAAACCTATACAAGTCTTATCAGTCTTCTTGTGTTGTCTTTTGTCAGTGACTTGGTGTTCTTCCAACTAAGCCTGACCCCAAAATATCGTTAGGGCAGGAAATGTTTTTTTCTTTTTTTTCTTCCTTTTAACAAGTATGCAGAAGTGCTGTCTAAGATGCTAATTTGAATGAGGTTATCTCAATCGTATCTCTTCCTGGAACATTATGCTCATGGGCTTTAGCACCTTCGCCTTAGTGTTTGTACCTTCTTGTTTCAGTAGTCTCTTGTAAAAGAAAAAACATACTACCACATAAAACAAGATATTTTCAACAATTATGATTGACATAGGACCCTAAAATAGTTTTTTTTTTTTTTTACTGCAGCTGCTACATCACTGCACTCGCTGTTAATTATTTTCATTGGAGCTACTGTCTGTTGAAGAAAATGTTGTTTTATTAACCCAGCAGTGTAACAATATTTTTAATGCATGTGATACTACAGGCTAGTTGATTTTATTAATGTGAATTTTAGTTTTCAGAGATTATAATGGAGCAACCACACATCAGCTTGTGTTTACATGTAACCAAATTAGATTGAAATTGTCAATAGATTTGCCAATTAATGAGGTATTTCACTCCCCTGTCTGAACAATGGCCATAACTCTTTCATGCTATTCCTCGGCTGTAACTTTTCCTAAACAAGTTGTAAAAGGTACTTTTTCCTGATATCATCATGCAGTTTAAACATTGGATGAAAGGAAGTCTTGAGGTTTCTCTTAGTGGCAACAAGAGATTGCGTTGCTGCACAAATGTCTTGTGAAAACATCATATGGCACAGTGTTTCTTCACAAAAAAAAGAAGCTGATTAAAACTGTTTGCTCAAGCTTAATAGCTATTGCTGTTTGCACTGTAAACTAAATTCATGCTCGTAAAGAATAGATGAAGGAAAATATGGGAAAACCCTGGGATTAGATGCTAAATGTTTTCCTGACACTTCAACAATGCAGTGCACATAGATACACATATGAGGCCATAGTGTCACCATTTGCACAAGGATGACAGCCACGCTGTGTGTGTGGGGTGTTCATCATTTGGATGATTGCATCACTAATCCCTTTGTCAGTTCTGCCGTGGTAAATGGAGATAGTTTATGGGGTCACCAGTAGCTGGGTTTTTTTATGAGGGTCAGCGCTTCATCACTTTTGTTATCCAGCCAGCAGCAAATATTAAAGTTAAATGTATTTAATTAGTAAGTATAATGGAACTGGTTTGTCACAATTGTCAATGAGGAAAAAGAATAAAAGAAATGCATATATGTGGTTAAAAATCAAATGAGAGTAAACAGGGCATTGACTTGGGGTATGGAGCTCATTTGTTTGAGTATAATAGACTACAGAGCGGCACTACAGTTGGCTGGGGTTAAATTCCTGTTCATGGATTAGTGGATCAATGCACTGCTGTAATGCCGAGGTCCTTTTTATAGAAAAACTGTCATTTAGATTTTTACACATACATTGGCATTTGCCATTGGTGTGCAATCATCCATTGTGATGCTGTGATGTATCTCATTCGGAAATGATGGGAAGCTTGTTGTGATTGTGGAGGTTATTAGATTAATTTTACAGCTTGATGGATCTGGACAGGGAACGTCTGTTGAGGGTTGTGCAGCATAGACACGTGTACACACACACACTCAAATTAAAATCTGGAAAAGATCTGTACTGTTTAGAGTGACACCAGAGTCCGCTATCCTCATCGCTGTTTTGTGACAAGTCTTTTAATAACCAGTGGTAGAGTTGTTTTGTGTTCTTACTTTTTCCTCTGTCATGCAGCATCAGCTGACCATGTAGACAGTTCTCTGTTCTCTCTGGTTCCCAAAGTGAGGTTTTAGGACTTTCAAGGGTCTGTCAGTAAGTTTTTTTCCAAAATGGAGCATCTAGTTTTAGAGAATTTTTCAGATGTTCAGATTACATATTAACTGTCTGCACTGTTATGTCACATTCATCATAAAAAACATTATGCATTTGTAGTCCCTGGCACAGAATCAATAAGGATCTTTTAGGCTTTTGTGAACTAATGTTCATTTATGTAAGCATAATTATCAACAATATCCTTTGGTGTGCTGTTTATCTGAACAGGCTATGATTGCCGAATAACATGTGATTTTCTGTTCTGGACAAATAACAAAAGAAAATAGAAATGTTCCGTCTCTTTGGTTAAACCCCTCTTTAGTTTTGTTCCAATTATTCAAAACATATCCATTAGTGGTCAAATGTGCTATTTTTGTACATCATCAGTGGTGCTAAAGAGAGTTCTGCTGACTTGTGTGGCTTACGTAAACACACACACAGACAAACCTTCTGACATACTTGCATTAGGTAAATACCTGGTCTCGGTATGTGCTCGACAGTGACAGTGACCTTGACAGGAAATATAGGAAACCTCCACAGGAAATGTCTATGTGACTTCTTTCAGGCTTTCTTTAGAAGCAGGGTTGACACTGTCTGTCAGGAAGACAGACGTACACTTTTTTGTACTGCTTTCAGTATGTGTTTTTTTCTGCAATTATTAGCATTTTTTTCTGAGAGTTACTTTATGAAAGATAATCACACATGCACTTCAGAGTTTTGGGGAAGGATGTGTGTCAGAATAAACCTACTGAACCTCTACTGCTAAAGACTACCTACCTCTGTCTCAGTTGAGAAATGACATCCAGCTTTGTCTCTTCAACTCTCTCACATACAGGTAGGATTCCACACATAATACGCATTTTACATCACAGGGTCATTTTCCAAATGCTTCTAGCCACTCATAAAGCTCACAATCTCACCCCTCTATCCCATTGTCTTTCACTCTGTCTGTCCTCTTTCATCCCTACTTTCTCTCATCCACTTTTGAGCAGGCTCTCAGCTTTCTCTCTCCACCTCGGGCATGATATGTGAAAGGTTGCTCTTGGTGGACAACGTGCTAATCCCTGAACACTCACTGGGGACTAATCGGACTCATTAACTCAGACTCTAGTGCTTCCAGCTAGAGATCAGCACTAATCCTTCCTCAGCACAGCCTTTGACATGCATGTTAGAAATACACTTTATCTTTTCCTGTGTTGCTTTGCTTGCTTTGTGTGCAAATTAAGAGAGACAGTAAAACATCACACAAAAAAAGATGTACAACGTGATTTTTGCCGTAGTTTATGAAGACACAGAGGTCCACTTTTAGCTTCAAACATCACCTCAAAATTATTTCTGACACACTGTTTATAATGCTTTTTTGAGAACAGGTGTCACATCAGAGTGTTTAACATGGCAAGGATGTAAATACAGGTACAAAAACATTGGTCATCAGATCACCAGTGATTCATCTCCTCCAAAATGTTTATATTGTTTTTACACCGCTTATGCTTGTTTGATCTATTTAAAGTGCGCTTAACCTCATGTCAATACCCACTGGTCTATGCGTGTGACAGCAGGGTGTCGGGTGGAGATGACCTTTACTTGGGTGATGCCTCTCTCCATCTCTCACTCCCAGGATTTCCCGTATATTGTGCTGCAAAACTGAGGAAGCTTCCAGTCCCCACTGTAGAAAAATAAGGCAGGATGCCACTGGAAGCGGGTTCTCTAAAGTCACTCAAAGTTCAAAGGTTTCTGTCTTTGACGTCATCAAATCTGCACCAGACTCAACCCCACTGTTTAAACTGTTCAATAGCATCTGTGAGCGGACTTGTTTTAGTTATTTTTTTTATGTTGAATGCATACTTTAACCTCTTGACAGACCATACAAATGCATGCAGCTGAAATGAATATACTTGATAAAATCATAACTGCTCGGTTCCCAACAGTGAGTCTCATCCTAAAACCTGGCAAACTGAATATCCAGAGGGGCAGTAAAGTGACTCAGTGGTTGACATTCTTCATTTCTGTGTGGAGTTTAGATCTTCTTCCAGTGTCTGGGGTTTCTTTGAGTGCAGACGTGCTGGTGGGGTCAAGTGGAAACTCTAAATTACCCTGTGGTGTGAATGTGTATGTATGGTATTTTTTTTGACGTGTTATTCCTGTGATCCAACCTAGTTGAACACTCACTCACTCACCAAATTGCCCCCTAAGTTGCCATATGACCAGTTGCTGACAAGCAAGGTACCATTTAAAAGGCAATTTTTTAAAAACAGAGTCTGGTGAAGAGCTCACTCCACATAAAACGGACTGAAGTTGCATTACATCACTTCCAGCAAACTTGAACAATGGCATCACTGATCTGTTTTAACCGAAGGTCTGGTCTAGCTCAGTTAAAAACACAAAAGCACAGTATCTATCAGCATGTTAGGCTGTCAGGATATTAGTGATGATTGCTGCTGCTGTGGTTCAAATATATGGGAAACGCTGTCTTGCAACACATTTTAGATGAGCGTACATTCTTGTGTGTGTTCAGGTGCTGTTCTTGTATTCTTATGAGTGACCAGATCTGGATAAATTAGTGAAGTTCGCCCCAAATGCATGAACATTTAAAAAAATAAGGAAAAAGATGGAAGTCCAAGTGTGTGTGTGTGCGCGTGTGCAGTGGTGTAGTGGAGGGTATATGCAGGTATACGGGGTATACCCACTTCTTTTTCTGGTGGTTTACAGTATACCCACCTATCAGCCAGAAAGCCATTGGAATATATGGGAGAGTATACCCACTTCCTCCTCTGTAACCTACCCATCTACCTAGCAGTACACCCACCTCATCAACTACCACCACACCACTGCGCGCGCGTGTGTGTGTGTGTGTGTGTGTGTGTGTGTGCGCGCATAATAGTGATATTAATTATGTATTGTATTTTCATCCTGTTTTGTATTGACACCATCTAACCTCTAATTTTCAGTCCCACTTGTTTGAGACTGCTAATGTATCTTACTCGGGAAAGCTCTTGAGGGGCCATAAAAGGCCGTGCCCTCTTTTACTTCTGCTGTTTGGAGAGGATCGGTGCCGCTGAGATGGGATGCTGTGGAGTGCCATTAGAGAAATGCCTCTTCACTCTATTGTCTCTTAAATCGTTCCATTTCCTGGGCACCTTCCCCGCCCACAGCTCCTTTGTGAAAGCATTAATTACAACCTGCCTTCAGCAGATTGTAGGGGGTAAAAAAGTGTATTTCAGTGTAGGCACACACTTGAAGTGAATAATGTATCTAACCCAAAAAGATACAATCAATCATACCTTCAGACCCCCTAAATCTTGCATAATACAATATGATGCACTGGGATGAGACGCTTTGAGCCACACAGATACATATAAAGCAACCTTGTGTGGCTTTGTACTTGTAGATAGTGATGTGTCGAATGTTGAAATACCCTGCAGCCAGTTTGAGTCGATGCATGTCTCCTGCGACTGTTCGTTTCAATGCGGATGGTGTAGATGTGTGGGTGTCTTGCTCTCCCCCCACCCCTCCATTTAAATTTCTCTTTTTTTATGTGCTTGTTGTGGTTCAAGGATATTATGCAATGCTTATGAGAGCATCCCATCTGGAGAAGTGCCATTGAGACACAGAGTTTTCAGAACTCACTTTAGAACTGAAAAAAGGCTTACCTGCGAAAGACATTAGTAACGGAGGACAATAAATGAAAAGAGGAATTTTCAGTACAGTAGGCAAACAGCTCCCAGGCATGAATAATCTTTTTAACTGTGATTACCAATTTGGATTGGAAAGATTTTTGCTGAAAAAATAGTTAATACTAAGTATTTACTTTGTTGATCTGCTCTCGGTGGATGCTGTTTTGTGTCTGCATTGTACAAGTATGCTCATTCAGTCTTACAGAGATGTATGTTTGCATGTCACAGGTTGGCTTGCTGCACTTTGCTGCTCCAACAAGCCACTCATTGTGCTCGGCTGGTTAATGAGTGATTAGCCAGGATTGGCTCTCTGGTAGATGACCTATCGAATGAATACAGTGAGGACCCTAAGATAAAAGGGGGATATGCAACTGGATAGAGGCTTGAGTCACACAATTCAAACTGCACTAGGTAAATGTATATCCTAAGCTGATTGTAAGGTATCAGTATCAGGGTTGATTCCCCATATTTTAATGGATCTCTGTCCGCTAAAGTGGAGCCGGTTGAAATATGATCCTTTCTTTATTGAACTTTACTGGATTTTGTCAACCTCAGTCCACCAGCGTTGCTGTGCTCCTACCCTTAATGAAATCTAGGTTTACGAGATGCCGTGGCAGTCTTTTTCCAGTTGTCGAGTGCTTGGTTAGCGGTGATTTTTCAGTCCACGGGGACCGCCCTGAATATGGCGGCCAAAGGGTTGGGATCAATAATTGTACCACATACACTGTTTTTTTTTTTTTTTTAAGGGTATTAAAATCTTTTAAGAGCTCAGGACAAAAACATATGGCTGTGGGTTAGTATGCCAGCATCTGAAGTAATTATTTTCTTATCCTGAAATGACTTTGTGAATTTGTTTCTAAGATGGAGCCTGTAAAGTAAAACTTAAAACTCTGTTAGACTGCACCATATCTATGTTGATGAGGAATGAACTGGAGAGAGAGATTTCAGATATTTTGAGCCCAGTTCCACTTCTCATCACACCTTAAAGTGGTAAAAGGAAGGAGAGGTGACTACATGGATTGTCTCATGTAGAATAGATACTACACTTTTCTCAGTGAGTCAAATTGCAAGCATTAATATATATATTTTTTTCTGTTGGGCCTCAAATGATGGACAGGTATATTTTTTTAACCAAACCACTGACCTGTAGGTATCCAAAGAAATACTTAATTAAATTGGAGAAACCATGTCCATTCTTACTTTGTAACATGTAGATAATTAAAAAAAATACAAATGGTTTCCTTAACAGCTGCAAATGCGCCCTTCATCCATGGGCAACTGGTTTTGCCAAAATGATTTGGTAGATATATTTATATATATATATTTTTTGTCTTTCGTTAGATTGCTATAAAGCATCACAGAGAGGTTAAACGAGCACACGTGCAGTTTATTGGCTTCACCTTGTACAATTGATGTCTCCCACAAGGTGTTCAATCCTTGATAGTATCATCCTGGTTTATGAGAGTTTGGTACTGCAATAGTGGTGATATATAGTCGAGTCTTCTTGAATTTGTTCTTTGAGGAGGATCTTAAAACGATGACGTGTCATTAACTCCCAGATACTCAGTTCCCCATTGGTCGTCTTGTTTTTGTAGAATTAGCATCGGAGTGTAGACCTGCCCACGCTGAATACAGGGAGATACAAGTGGTGACTGACATTTACAAATAAAATAGTTTTTGTTGTTTAGTGGTAATAATTTTATTTAAAGGAAAACACCACCCCATTTCCATACTGAACTATGTTCTGCCCTGATCTTAGACGAGGTGATACATACCTCCCTCTCCTCTGTGCGTGCACTCAATGGCTCTTGCGCGCACTCCACGCAGCGCTAATTTGCTAGCATGTAGCTTGGCCCAGTATATTCCTTAGGATCCAAAGGGGGGTGAAGTTAGAAGCGACCAAGCCCTTCCACGTTGTCCCTATTTAAATACGGTTACGTGAGTAGTTACACGACCCAAGTTTGGTTACACAAAATGAAACATGCCAATTTTTCTAAGCGGATAACAAGGATAACTATATAGTATGGCGGAATAACAACTGGAAGCACTTCGACGTCGGCGCAGTAATATCATCACTCCGCTCCCCCTCTTACTTCCGTCAATAGAACCTACGTGACCTGCACGCCGTCGCCTGCACTACCTGTAGTAGTTTGTGCACAGTTGAGGAAGCATCAGGTTGTAGTAAGATAGTTTGTGAACAATCAAACATCATGGTTATAACGTGCATCGTACAGGGTTGTGAAAACAAGCAGAAGGTATATAGTCCCGTCATGTTTTGAGTGATGATATTACTGCGCCGACGTCGAAGTGCTTCCAGTTGTCAGATCAGGGCAGAACATAGTTCAGTATGGAAATGTGGTGGTGTTTTCCTTTAACACAATATTAACTAAATTAATCACTTCACTTTTTGCTGAGGCACCCTTTTTGACTGCTATGGCAACAACTACCTTTGAAAGATCTGGTTTCTCTTGCTGTGTGACCCCACACACACACACACGCATGCACACACACACACACGCATGCACACGCACACGCACACACACACACACACACACACACACACACACACACACACACACACACACACACACACACACACACACACACACACACACACACTAACTGCATCCTTTGTGAGCCTGTCACACAGGGCTGCTGCTGTCAGCATTTGGATGCAGTGGTCCAGTGGAGCGACCCAAAGCCTTAAGCTCAGATGTCTCGTAGTCAAGGATGCTATTCCATTAATTAATTACGGTTAGCTAGCCAATCCCCTGATGATATCCCACCTTACAGTTGATACAAGAATTATACAAAAAGTTACTTAATTGAAAATGTATGTGCTCTCCTCATTTAACAGTTTATGACAACATATTTTACTTGAAGAGACACTAACTGCTCATTAGGAGGGCAGTAACCATGTGCCCCCCAACATAACTTAAAACCAGCAGTTGCTTTCATAACAGCATCCATCTGTGACTGATTGTGCAGGTTCCCTTTTTATGAAGCTGTCCTTGCTGAGTTGTGAGGGAAATGAGTCACTGTTGCTAAGGAAGTAAGATGGTGTGCGGTCGACTGCATGTCACAGGGTACGTTTGGCCTTCACTTGAGAGCTCTTGGAGCATTGAAAACCTGTGAGTCCGTTAGACGTTCGAGCTCTGATGAGATACATTCACATTTGGAGAAACGGAGAGGTAAACGGAGTGAGGAAAGTAGAGTGGGAGGGATACAATTTTACCGCCCTCTTACAATATTCTGAAACTTCCCGTCTTAAAACATGGTGCAATCTGCTATAGATTGATTGACAGTCAGACACACCTCTGCAACAAGTTTGTAGAGGCTGCTGCTGCTTAGACAAGCTACGTTTTACATTGTTAAATGCTATCTGTGTGTGTGTGTGTGTGTGTGTGTGTGTGTGTGTGTGTGTCTTGATACAAGGTGGGCAGTGATTATGCTAGAGCGATATCTGTTTTTTCACTTCCTGACATTTCAACAGGATCAGAGGAGTGGCTTGTGACTAAAATGAGAATAGCTGGTCCACCTTAAAAGCCAGCCCAATTTAAGCTAGTTAGCTAGTTAGCTTCTTAAGCCAGACCCCTTCAGGGCAGGTGGCAAGCAAGCCATTGTAGATAGAGACAAATAGCCTAGCTCCTACTGCACGTTCCCAAAAACAAAATGTGATGGCAGGTCTAAGCTACAGTTTGAATTAGTGTTGTCACGATACCAACATTTTGGTACCGGTACCGGTACCAACATGTATTTCGGTACTTTTCGGTACTTTTTCAAATAAAAAGTGAACGCAAAAAATGTCATTACTGACTTTATTTTAATAGAAAATCTTAGAACAATAACATATTAATCAGCAAATAAAATAAAATACCACAAAGACAAGCTTTTCTAATGCACACAATTTTAAAAATGTTAAAATATAAATACAATAATATAATATAAAATATAATAATATAAATAAACCAGCTCTTTTTTTTTTCTTCCAGAGCTACTTTTGTTAAGAGTGAAGGGCGGTGGCGCTTGCTTTTAGCACTGAATGTGGCTTTTTTTCATGAGTTTAAATGACCTGTCGTTCCCTGAGCTCAGTGTGCAGGTCTGGGGGCTTGTTCCTTTAAGTGTTTGGCTAAGTCGGAGGTGTTTCCGCCGTTAGCCATGCATGTTTTAAACACCGTTTACACAGTGGCGCATCGCCGTGCCTCGCTTTGCGCATTTGTTTTAAGCTAAAGTACTGCCATATCGCACTTTGCGGCGCTGGTTTGTCCGCAAGTTGCGGCGTGGTGACGGTTGCAGCAGCCATTCTCCTCTCCGTGCTTCTCTCGCTCGCGCTCTCTCTCTCTCTCTGTCTCTGTCTCTGTCTCTCGCGCTCGCTCCAAGCTTTCCTCCTGCTCCGTTTGTTGCCCCAGTCAACGCTGCTCGCTAACTAGCTAGCTGTTTCGTCCGGCTTGCTTGTTTTTTCCTTTTTATCTCCCCAAGCTGCTGCTCGCTCCTCGTCCTCTCAGCTGTAGTTACAACGCGGTGACGTCACGTGGCGAGTTCGCCGCGCTGTTGCGGGCGCTGCCGGCCGCGCTGCAAGTACCGGTCCCGTCCAAATGCAATATAGTACCGTTTTAAATGCCTCAGTACCCCGGTACCAAATTAGTACCGGTATACCGTGCAACCCTAGTTTGAATCATCACTGTTTTTAAGAAGTGTTAACTCTCTATACACAAAATACATATAGCTATGTTTGTAGTGAAACATAACGTATCATTGCCCCTGTTAAATACAGAGGCATTAACAAAAGAAAGTATTTATAAAAAGAATATTTTGCAGGCAAAAGGATCTTTTAGTTGTCGTTGGGGCCATACCTTCAACACATAGGATGGGTTCTTCACACCTGGATGACATTGTCTATATGCAGCAAAGAGTAAGACCGTGACTCATACTTGGGAGGGGCTGCAGGGAAACACCAGTCATCTCAAGCCAGTTCCTTTCAGAAAAATCAAGTGGGAGTAACCTCGCCTTCACCCAACTTCATCGAAAAACTCTTCTTCCCACTCAGCCACAGAAACCCCAGGAAGGGTTCTGCTGCTTGCAGACATTCCTAACTGTGGCTCTTCAACAGTGATGCTTTCTTGAACATTCCTTGGCTTGCAGTGGCAAAACATAGGGGGTGGCTTTTACAAAACGTGCAACTCTAGCCGTGCCCTATACTGTAAGGCTGCCACAGACAAGGCCTCCATTGAGAGTCATGGAGAGTAGTGTGCTGGTGACCACAGTGAGGTGAAGTAAAGAGGCTCAAGTTGGTCAGTTGTATGAAAAGGCAGTACAGGGAAACAAATTGTAAGAGTGCTAATGAAGACACTCATTAAAGAGACAACGATGCTATTAGTTAAATCCTCATGCCCCATCCACTCCAGTCACCCGTAGCTCCCAGGAGGCATTTGAGGTAATGAGATCCCTCTGTGCGTCACTCCCACTGTCTGACCTCTCTGCTGCTTCACAGCTGTAATTGAAGGCTTAGGAGAATGTGCCCTGCAATGCAATGCTTATAGCACATACAGTCAGCATTTCTTCTTCCTGTTATATATGTTATTTTTTTTTTAGGCTCAGCTATTCATGCAAGTCACCACATTTACACCAGGGAGCCACCCCATCAGCTCTGTGGCAAGACATTGGGTTTTAAATGTCAAACTCAACAGAAACCGTTTAGAATATTTTACTTACCTCCTATGGAGAAAGGCGTCCTATATATTTGATCTTTCCTCACTAGTCATCCGGCAGTCATAGCTCAGTGCCCTTGGACCAGCTCCAGTTCTGAAGCTTGTGCCTCAATCAAGAGTACTCATGATATCTAATGCCTAAAGTGCCGGTATTTTGGCATGGGAGGATACCCAACACTGTGATGCAACACTGCTAATCACTGTGCCAATCAGAGTTCTATACTGATGACCCCTGAGCAACGCTTACGTGCTTAGCTCAAGGCCAAGTTATCAGGGGTATTTTGAGGGATGGGAGTGTCAATGAACGTCCTGTCACCTCGCCCCTCTCGTAGTAGCACTGTTGGCTGCCGTCAAGACCTGTGCCTGAACCGTTTTGTTTGGCTGTGGCTGGATGGTTGTAGTGCATGCAAGTGTGCATGAGGATGTGTGGACAGGGTGTGTTTGACAACTCTCAGTGGTCTTTTATGTTTGAGCCAGAGCCAGGCAGCTGTTAGCATGCAGCCAAGCTGACTCCTCCCTGCGAGTCTGCACTAAAGAAGTAGATAAGCCAAATCAAACAAATGCATGCACATTCTCGTATCTATTTATCTGTTATTTGGTTGTGTTGAAACCTACTTTTAGTGGAGGGGTGGGTGATATAGCAAAAATATCATATCGCAATTTTTTTCAGGCAGGATTACAATCCACGATCTTATCATTCCTTTTCATGTTGGTTTTTAAGACTATTTTGCAAGTTACTGAACAGTCCAACCAAACTAATTTCCCTATTTTAAAAAATACAGCCCTACAAGGTAACAAACAGAATAACAGACCATTTAGGCCAAAGTACCCTTTCAAACAGATTTTAATCAAATGTGCATGTGCAATTCTGCAACATTCTGCAACATTCGGCCCAAACGTGCAAGACGTCTGCGTTTACACACAAAAAACTTTTCTGTGAGCACTGAAGCACAATACGATCTCTCTGTAAAGGCCGATCGCGGAGACATTTGAGACATTTTAATAGTTCACAATCTAATATCGTCATATCGCACACCCCTAGCGTTTTTTTTTTTTTTTTAATGCAGTTTTCTTTTTTGGATCCCCTGCAGCTTTATGTCCCCTTACCTAGTGCATCCTTCCTGGCTTCCCACCACAAGCACTACATGAACAAATGCTGTAATTACTTTGTAAATGTCTGGAGTAAAGAAAATAAGATGACATGGAGAATGTGACACACTGTAGTAAAACACTGAACATACTGTACATGCACCATGTCTGTGGCTGTTACTGTTTCCTGCAATAATTTACTTCCAGTATATGCTGCTCAAATACAAACCTACATATATACTCATGCAATGTTTTAATTTTGGCTTTGTACATTTTCACTCACATGTCGGGATGTAAATGGAATGTGTAGCTTTTGCTAAAATGTGACAGATATGGCCTTGCTTGTTTTAAACCCAAGCCATCTTTTATTTACATAATATTTTGTCGCTCTGTTTGCATTGCTTCTGTTGGAGACCTTGACGAGTGGAGGAAGAGACCAGAGCGTGATATGCAGCAATGGGCTGCAATGCTATCATAGCCACATGATATATTCCAACACAAGAATTAAATATTGCTGGGGATGAAGTCATAGTCTGCGCATGGACTCACCGAGGGAATTTTAATCCCTTCAATCTAAAAGCTTTAGACTAATATTATACTAATGCACACTGTATTTGAACATCAGATAGGCCAGTATGAGAATTGCTGTTTTGCAAAGCTGTGTGGGAATAGTTGGTCTCATCTGTCCCAAGCAATGGACCACAGGAGTGTAAACTATAACTTCAATAGGTTGTACTGTATAGGGTTGTCACAAGAACCGATACTTCGGTACCAATTCGATGCCGACACGAAAAAAATAATTCAATACTTGCTTTTTTCTGGTAACGTCAGAACCGAATATACAACTTTTCACTCGGCGAGCCGTGTCGATTCTTGGCGGAACTGACGGGGGCAGTATACGCGTGTGAGCAGCACAGAGCAGTAAGCGGCGCTGAAGAAGAAAACTTGCCGTCTTCGAAAAAAATGGCTTCAGCAGGTGGGAGCGAAAGCACAACACGTCGACTCGTCGACAAGACAGTTGCGAAGAGTCGCATGTGGAAATATTTTGCATTCGAGGCGGATGAATCCGGAGCAATTCTTGATTCAAACAAGCCGACGTGCAAAAAGTGCCTTATAAGCACAGTATTGTTTGTTTTTATACTGGATGGCTATAGGTCTGTTGGCAGCTGGTACTGCAATTTAAATTCTGTGCAAAAAGATCTTAAAGCACAGTGGTGTTAAATACTTGACAGTTTGAAGCAGTTTTCAATAAATTAGTGAATTTAAAAGTACATGGGTCCTGTTGTTGTTTTTTTTAAATTGTGGTATCGAATTAGTATCGAGAATCGTGGAAATTCACAGGTATTGGTATCGACTACTGAAATTCTGGTATCGTGACAACCCTAGTACTGTAACCTCTTTGACAATGAGTATTTCAAAATCAAACATAGTGGAGTTCATACATGGATCTGTCAATGAGTGCGAAAATATTTTTGTCAGGAAAATTATATACAGGCACAATACTCCCTGACATAGTATGAAGATAACATCACCTTATTCACATGGTATTGTTCAGCACCATTATGATAAACATGTAAACATATTGCGGTATCATTTAACAAAAAGTGTGCGAAATTTTGCCATTCAAAGTTATAGCTACAATAAAATTATCAAAATAAAAAAACAGCGATGATTTCTTCATGAGCGTTGTTTAAAATGTTCAACATTGTTGAAATACTGCAGGAATGTTACCAGTATTATTCCATTGAACTTTTCAATCCTTGATTATTGTAGGGATTTTTTCATAGAGCACATAGACCAAGTACTGATTAAACTACAAACATCAAGATTGCTAAATAAATCATGGCGAATGTACTTTGCTGTTGATTCAACTTTATGTTGATTTATGTTTGTTGGTGAAGCATGTGTTCTAATGCTAATTTGACCTAAAGTACTAAGTTGACATATAGAGCAAGAGACATACTATAGCTTACCTGCCAAATTTCTTTTGATTACATGTTTTTCGACAATTCATAGTATACAGACATATGCACGCTCGCACACACACACACACACACACACACACACACACACACACACACACACACACACACACACACACACACACACACACACACACACACAAAAGCAAATCACTTTTGTGTGCGCCTCCCACTTGTATTGTGATATTGTGTAATATATATTAAATAATTCCATTGTCAATGGGGAGTGTAAATCACTGCTGTCGTAGCCCCATTAATCTAATTTACATTTGATGTGGAACAAGACCTCACCCGGTTGTACAAACAATCATGAGCGAATATAGAGAATGTAAAACACACCTACATACAAAGTATATGAACACGTAATGGAGTTGTAACAGATTTTATATCAGTAAAAGCAAACGACCAATGCACTTAAAATAATTTGTTTAGTCAACTTTCTTCATATATTTACAGAGTAAATCAGCTACACATGAGTAAAACTTTACTGTTAAAGAATCTGCTATTGACCTTATTGTGTATCCCTTTTCAAGTACGTTTATTCCCAACTAGTCACAGAAATAGAGGAGACTGCAAGGAAGGCAACAAGGTGTTTCCATTATAAGGTTAGATCTTTCAGTGACTTTGCCACAGGATTAGGCACGGAACCCTATGAAAATTTCATATTATGATTATCTTGGCCAAAATAACTGCGATCCATGGTATTATCCCAATAATCATCAAAATGTGCTTAAAATTCTTACTGGCACTAAAACATACCAGAATAATATTCTACATTTAGTTAAGAAAAAATATTGTTATTGCATCACAGATAAGACACAACTTTCTTAGTGAACATCCTGTTTAGGGAAATTAATCAGATTATCTTAAAAAAGATAATCATGAATCATATGGTCTCCCTGGATAAAAATCATTTTGTATCCTGTAATTTTTCAGGCTCAATTTTTTTATTTCTTTATCTACTATGGTAGTGAGCAAGACATCTTCAAGTCACTCCTGACGATATTTGTGATTATCCCTATAATGGAAATTCACCAAGATCGATTATTATGAGTGTTTATTTTTATTTTTTATCCCGATGATATAGTCCCATCCTTACACAGGATGCAGGTCAGTCATCACAGTTGACAGATGAAGGTGTGGTGGTGATTTGGAACATCGCACACAGAGCACAGAGAAGAATTGATTTGCAGGTCAAGAGGTCAACTATTACAGCACTACAGGGGTTTTCCCACAGCTAAATCCCTTGCCAATGTTGCTCATTCTTGGTGGGGCCTCCATTGTCAGTGCTTCCTAAAAATAACAGAGAATGTGTTTAATGAGGATGACCATCATGGAATATGTGTCCCTCTAATGCCTAGCAATTGCATTTGGGGACTAAATAAGCTGTGTACAGTTACAAGAGGTATTTAAATGAAATCCTTTGCATTTCACTATACAGGGAGAAGAAATGTATTGGACTGTGAAAAAGTGGGTGGGGTTAGAATGTAGCAGATTTATTAATTAATTAATTGATGGATGGATGTCAGGTTATTTTTGGTTGGAATTGGTTGGCACTAGCTTACGTAAACATGCATCATATGTTGTTTTACAGGAAGAAAAGATAGTTTTACTATTAATTTATTATTCACTATTATTAACTTTTATATCAGTCCACATGTTGCTTTTTAGTAAATTGTTGCCAATTATGCCTTTTTTATTTTTTAAAGGAAGTGACAGCAATGATCAAACATTGCAGTTATGACGGCGCATGTACAGTGTGAAACATCACTACGTATGAGAGTAGATTGTAGAAAACATGCACCAGATGGCCCTGCCAGAAGCCAGGGTTTTATGGTAGCCTGGAAAAATAACCATCATCAGGCTGATCTTAAGCTGCAACCCGTTTCTGCTGCAGCAGTTTTGTTGAGCTGTGTAAACATCTCTCTGCTTGTAGATGTTGAGGTTTCTCTTTGAATGGCAGCGCCGGTAGTAAGCTGGGCTGGCTGGCGTACTCGGGGATAATTATGGTTTTCTTATTGGTGGTGGTGGTGGAAGGTTTGGGCATACAGAGGGAGCCCTGCAGCTCCACAGTTAGCGGATGGAGCAGGTCCAGTTATGAAGCCTTAAAATGGGGATGTGGCTGGCTACACCAACTGGAAACAATGGTCTGTCTCATTGTAGCACATTCTTTCCACCTTGTATTTCTTCACAAAGTTCCTTTGCATTTTATTTCTTTTTTGGGGGGGGAGGGACAAAACATTCCATGAAGTTAATCTTTCAGTCTGTATGATAGTACATTGTATATGTATTATCTACACTAATGGCTTTAGCACAAACTAAAATACTGAACTAAGCTTGATAAAAAAGAAAAGTTCACCAAACCAAACAATTCCTACATCTATAGTTCATGTATGCCATCTAATTGTACATGCTGACATTATGCTAAGGATGACTCTGGTGACCGATGGACAACAATTTTCCTTTTGTGAGTGTGCAGGTGTCTTCAAAGCCAAATGGCATATGAGAAGGAAATGGCATAGACTAATTCAATGAATGCTATTTCAATATTGGATTTGCTCCATGGTTGATATGTTTAGATCTAAATTCTATGTATTTTTAAATCAATAAACCCCTCTTTGGACTGTTGTTTGTGTCGAGCAGCAAAATTGATGGTTTCACTTGTGGTAGTGAGAATCTGCTCCAATTTGTGGAAGTAAATGTGAAACACTTGAGCAGTGACGGCCAGCTTCCGAGCAAGTGGTGCTCTTGCTTGCACTTCCTGTATTTATTATAAGCAATGGCATTTGACGCTTAAATCAGTGCTGAGATAGCATCCTGTTAATATTGTTAGGTTTCAGCAGCTCCTTCTGGTGAATGTGGCTAATTCAATACCAGTAGACAGTACTGGGGGGGAGCGATGGGGAGATGGGGGAAAGGACAGGAGGCCTAATCTAATCTTCCCTGTGCATTGCAGGACATACATCAGTCATCTGTTTATTGAAAGGTTCTGTGTATAGGCAAGTTCCTGCAAGATTACGTAGCCTAGCCCCCAACCCAATTCTGACCATAGAATTTAACCCATGTACACACTGAAAATAACACGGGGTAATTCAGTCTCGTTAAGTCACTGACTATATCGACTATTCATATTTGTAATATGTCTTCATAATGACATGTCTTTAACTGCAATTGAATCATCAGTTCCTCCGTTAAGTCAATTATTTTAAAACCCCCTGCCTCATTGGCCACAAAATTGAGAATTAAGCATAGTTTACACATGTTTATGGCTCTAGTGTTATCTATAAAATATGCAAAAAATGTTTAAAAGAAGGTTTAAAGTTGGGATCTGCCTCAAACAGCATGACAACCATTTTCCAAATAAGCCCACAGCTTGTTTGAAGTAAAGGATTTTGTTGTCTTTGCCCAGTTAATGCTCCAGTTAATCAATGAGGCATATTTAAAATTGTTAAAAATACAGATTTTATCGATTGTTTCCTTGAAACTGAAATTAACTATATTTGGAAAGTATTTCATGTAAATGTGTGCCTTCTGTGGTTTTGTATAGACGTGTAGCTATGAAAGTATACGGCAGAATGGAGTCTTAGCAAACGGTGACAACCACAGATTAACCTGTCTCATATGAATGGGTTAAATGGGCATTGAACTCTTCTTCAGTACGTATACATCAACCGTATGAAGGTATTATTTAGGACACCAAATGGCATATTTCTGTGTTTTTTGTCTTGCAAGCTTGACCAAACAAAACCCTCTCTATAGCTGATGTCCACAAGGTCTGGCTGACCTTTACCCGCATCCCCCTTAACCCTGGACCTGTGGAGTATGGGCTTAAAAATGTTGTTCACCGTTTTCAGAGGTCACTCTTTGTCCCCTTTTTGTCCAAGCTTATTGAATGCCAACACAAAGGCAGCCATAAAAGCAGAGTGACTTGCTTAGGAAAGAGATCTGCCTGTTTGCTCTCCACGAAAAGGCTTTGAATTGGGCGTAGGTTTGGTGAAGATCTGGCCAGATCTGTAGATAAGATTAGTTTATTACCTTTGTGATTACTTCATTGAACCAGAACATTTCCTGTGAATTTCTTGTTGAAATTAAAAATTACTACAAACTCCTGGCCTTGAATCAAGATTAGGTAGGAGGGAAGTTCATATTAATTTACAATAAATGATGACCTTCCAAATCTAAAATGCTAAAGTACTGAGCCACAATTATACACAATTGTATGAATTGCATTGTATGTAGCTCACCAACTGATTTGCTTCCTGTCAGGCATCTGGCATTGTCTGCCAAGCAGATACCTACTCTGGCATTGTTTCCTGGGAGGTTAAACATATCACTCTGCTGCTCTGTCTGCTTGTGCAGATTTATATGGTGTAAATAGCAATTTGTGATCAGTGACAGTGTCAATGCTCATGTGCAGTACACGTGTTTTATAGTGTCTTCAATGTGATTAATGCAAATGGAACGAGTAAAAACAATATTGTTTTTAGTCTTAATCTTTGTTGTTGTGTATTTAAACAAAATGATGACTCAATCTATAACCAGTACTTAACCCGAATTTTGCACTGTAGCTGCAAAACCACCACAGAAGTAATGGCTAAATATAAAAGAAATGATGCCAAAATAATAAAAAAGACCTCACAGAATGGTGACTCGTTAAAAATACCAAGCAAAGAAGCTTGCTGCAATAGATTAGTCTCCCCAGTGTAGGCCTATTTACTGAAATCCCACCCAGCACAGTTTCCACGTTTATCATTGTCACACTGCCGTTTTTTTCTGAAGCAGTCTACAAAATACACACACCGACACACAGCTCCCAGCATCTTTTAGGCTTCACCTCCTCTTTTCTTTGACATGGGGGTCTGGACCTTCCTGCGTCTCAGCAGCAGGCACACAGTGACGTTGGTTGGGTTTTGTATGGCTGCTTTTCCAGGATTTAGTGACGCCAGTTTACAAGGTTTGCTATGTGATTCCCTCAATTGCCAAGCTTTCATAGTAAAAGACCTGGCAGTCAGTGCAGCACAGTTCCAGCTATTCACCCGAGCTTGCTGAAAGACTCGCCTCTATTGAAGCGTACATCCCTGTCTGTTCTCCCAGCCCAGCTCAGCGCTACAGCACAACCACAGGTCTGATGGTGCTGCTTTTTTGCCATGGTAACTTTAGAGTTGGAGCATAAAAAGCCCCATCAGAGCCAGGAGCTTTCACATCTGGTAAATGAGAGTTCTTGCAGTGTCAAATTGCTGTCTAAAGACTTGTCAAACCCTCTAAATGCTGAAGTCATCTGACCTGGTTTATACATTTAAGAGCTTTTGATTAACCTTTTCACTTCCTTTTTCCTTTATATTCGTACTAGGTTTTCGACCTTTCCATAGAATAGGCCGAACCCTGAATGGCCAATGTGCTAAATTGTGGTAATCTTTTGAACGATCAAATCAAATTCCTCCCAACGTTGTATCCCGCCTGCCTATCCTGTTTCACTCAGAAAAATGGTACAGAACCTGATACTCTTGAAAAGCTGTTTCAGTTTGATTATAAGAAAGACATTACCAGCAAAATTACTGCCGCGCCTATCCATTTTTAAAGGGCAAAAGCCAACCGACCAGTGGTGTAACTTCCTCATTCACTTTGACCAAAGGTGTAACCTCCCTCTCTCCCTCACTCGCTCACTCGCTCACTCACTCACTCACTCACTCACTCACTCACTCACTCACTCACTCACTCACTCACTCACTCACTCACTCACTCACTCACTCACTCACTCACTAGTGACTCACACTGTGACAGACTTTTGCATTTAAAGGGCTGCCCTCCAGCAAAAACCGGAGCAGGGTAGCTCATGTATTGTACTTGAGGTTGTTTTCTGATCATGTTCAGTCTTGTCCATCCCTGGCTGGTTGATCAGAGTGCAGAGAAACAATACAAATCCAGACATTTGTTCATGGGAGCATGGATTAAAGGAAAAAAATCCTGTATGAAAGCCATCACAGCTAATGGTTTCTCTTTGCTTTTTTTGTTCTTCTTTGTATAGTTTCTTCTCAGTAGGAAGGTAGATTAGCAGATAGAAGGGAGAAGCATTGAAAAGTAGTTACCTTGAACTCCCTCGTTTCTCCTTAGATACATACTGTGTGGACTGTCTGTTTTAACTGCTTTGTGTGCCTAAGCTTTACTGTCTCTTTCTGTCTTTTTTTTTCTTTCAATCGTACTAGTGTTTTGCTTTTAAGTGACAGCAATGCGTCGTTGAATGCCTGAACTGTCATGCATGTGATCATAAAATTAAGCCTTTATAAAGCTGACATTTATTCATGCTTTGTCTACCAGTTATGATGACATTTATAGTAAAAGTGTGCTTAAGGATGTACATACCGTCGCTTCCAGGTTTAAGATGTGGCATTTAGTAGGTAATGTGGTGAACGTAAACAGAGTAAACATCTACTCAGGGTTCCCTTCTTCCAAGCCAGCTGGTTCTTATTGATGCAGGAGGAGACACTCACCAGCGCTATGAGCTTTGGTTTACCTCCCTGCTCTTCCTCTTGCTTTTACTGCCTGCAGACTGTGGTGTATTATCTGAGGCTGGAGAGAGCACAGCTGGATGCAGTTTTGTCCAGCAGCAGCAGTGAAAATTGTTGTTAACATGACACTGCTCACTGCGGCGATGCATTTTATCACCACAAGATGCAAGCATTACGCCTGACTTTTCTCTCACACACAGCAACAAGTGGGTGTGTTTATGTCTTGACCTCTTTTTGCTCTGCTTTTCTCTTTTTATGGCACATAGCATCTGTCAAGGTTGCTATGTGAGGGACAAACATGACGCAGTGCCTTACACACACCGGCACAGCAATATTAGCAACGGGAGGAAATGAGGTTTCTATTGACAGCGGTGCGAAGTTCATATTGTTTCTATTGAGTTTCAAGCCCAGTGTCTCCTCTCTCCCAAATGAATATATGTAGCTCTTATTAGCAAGACCTGGATAGTTACATGCAAATCCAGCCCTCTCTTGTTTTGTGAGCAAGATAATAAATCATTTTTACAACCTCTGCATTTTCAGAGGAATCACAGTTGGATGTATTTATCAACACAATGCAGCCCTTACCTCAGCTCCACTGCCTCACCTCTCACAATGTGGTGTCTACGGACTGTTTGTTGAGATTATTAGGTCTTCTTGCAGCTCCATTGTTTGAAGATATATTGACATTGTGTGTTTTGACAGAAACTTCCTGGAATCTCCACAGAATCTCTGTGGTGTAAATGCAATGTGGTCCCTCTCTCAGCAGGCAATGTGTTGTTCTTTAATAGAAAGGGGTTAAATGCATGCAGTTTCACCACATTATGCTCAGATTGTTGTGAATGTGAAATTGATCGTTCATTAATTTATTTGTTGTGCAAATGTTTATTTATTGAACATATTCACACACTAATTCACAAATCCAGTTCTCCTTGGTTTGCTTGCCTATTGTCTCCTTTTATTAATGTCAACTTGGCTGTGGTTCTCTCTTGTTTGTTAGTTCAACGGGGAGAGAATAAAGTGGTTTGTGACTGTAAAGCAGTTCATTCCACAACGTTGTATTGTTGAGTAAATGGCTCCTAAGCAACTGATCTCATTAGCAGTGTGGCCCATCATTATGGCTGCTTTCTGTGAAAGTTCTGGGCAAACTGAGCCTGGACCCCAGGGTAAACAGACATGGGGCTTTCTGGGATGTGGAAATGGTAGAGGTATGAATAAGCGTGTACTCATCAAGGGATCCAGATTATCTCACAATATTCCCCAGTGAGTCACATATAGTGCCTGATTATAGTCTGGTCTTAGAAGTTATAGCCAAGTCCCCTTTCAGATCAGTTAAGCAGTATTTTTTGTGTATGTTCCCATGAAAACAATATATTTTCTGTTCATGTTGAAGTCTTAGCTTGACCAGTGCTGTTTTTGTGTATGTGTGTGCCACTAAACTCTTGGTAAAATAATTTTCTTTTTTTTCTCCCCCCCCCCCTCCTTCCATGTGCCTCCTAAGGAGTGGAGCTGCCAACCTCACCACTCCATTACATCCCGAAACCTGGTGGGATCACTGATGACCTTTGTTACTGCCCTCACCAGCGACTGTTTTCCTCCTGCTCTTCCTCCTTATCCCTCTCCTCCCCTTTCTTAAACTCCCCTCCCTTCTTCCTCCGTGTCTCCCAGCCCCAGGCTTATTACTCAAACCAACTGCAGGGAGCAACACAGTAGCTGGCAAAGGATGAAGCAGGTCTGCCTGCCAACACCAGACAGAGGATAGAAGACACAAAGGGACCAGCGAAGGGGGAGAGACGGAGAGGACGACGAGTAAAGAGAGTTACAACGAAGCTGTGAGAGAAGCAACAACAAGATTCAAGATGCCACGCCGAGGGAAAAACACAAGTTTCACTTGAGCGTCATGACCTAGCAAGGGGCCCTTAACAGATCTAGAACTGTGGACTCCTTCTTAACAAACTTCTGGCTCACACACTCACACACACATACGTTGTGTGGGCTCCTTGTTAACACCTGATATGCCTCTGTAAGAAGCGTGAGCCATGCCAGCCAAGGGGAAGTACCTGTTGAACGACCAGGAGCTGAAAAATGAGGCCCTGTACCGCAAATTCTCTTGCATCAGCCAGTATCAGCCGCTGGTGCTCCTGCTGGGCCTCTCCATGCTCTCCTGTGGAATCCTCCTCATCCTCTTCTTTGCCCTCCGACTGGTGAGTCATCACATCCATAGTTAAAAACGGAAATAAATTGAGCTCTGTTTGCAGATTTCACACTGGTCATGGAGAGTGTTGAATATCATACAGTATTTTAGGTTATTGATCATATGAGCGCAGTGCCTGTTTAAAATGTCTTTTTTGAATGGGTAATGCTCAACATTGTGCTTCTTTAGGTCTTGAGTAGTGTTGTGCAAGTTCACACTTCACTAGTTAGCTCAAAGTTCAGTTCACACAGATTAAAATTACCTAGTTCACGTTCATAGTTCATAGTTCATCTTGCAGCTCACAGTCCCAAAAAAAGAACAAATTCTTCCGTTTTATCTTTTAAATTGTTTGGGTTCTATGGAGTTTAGTCTTTCAGATTTAATTTTCAGACTTTTGAACTGTTGATGTCCTAAGCTCATCACCATGATTATACCGTTGTTTTACCTCGATGTACTGATTACACATCTGTATGTGCACATGATACGAGTGCGAGGAGTAAGCAGAAAAACATTTCCGCATGCAAAAAAACCACGGGGCTTCACCTAATTCTCATTTGCTGATCACGTTGACTTTTGAGGCTTTTGAGGCAGGGATGGAATAGAGTCTATTCAGGTCTATTTCTGTCTATTCAATAGACACAGGCTGATGTCTGTCTTCACTCCTTTTGATTGCACTGCCATGCTGGCATGCCGGCCACACAGTACGTGAGCATTCGTTGACTGTCCAGAAAGTTAACAATGCTCACGTTCTTGCTCATTAGTTGCGAATGGATACATTCGATTCACCGTTCACTAAAACCATGAGCGTGTTCAAAGAATGTGTTCACTAGTCCAGAGCAATACACCTGATTTGACATAGTTGGATCTCTTAGCAATAGTAGAGTATGTGCATCATTTGGATGCAAAAGTTCACACCAACATCGACGAGAGAGTGAGCTGTAACCAGCATGCTGTTTAGCGGTGTAACAGTTAATAGGGGTCTACTTGCAATACACTGCACAGCACTCCCAGAGTGCTCAATACACCCAAGTGTAAAGTTGAGAAAATTGAGGAACAGACAGTCTTCTTTCTGTTTGATGAGGTGTAAATGTTTAAGTGCTTTACTGTTAGTTGTGTTATTTACACTTTGACAGTTTTCTTAGTATTTGTATGCCCTTGCAGTACACATGATGCAAGGGTGGAAGGAATGGCACAACAACATGATAGTGGGGCAAGCCAAGGTGTTGACATTTGAATTTTCAACATTTTTTAGCACATGTTCACTTAAATGTAACAAGTTGAATGCAGGTTGACTCTTATGCACTGTACAATGGCTAGTCAGTTATGAAACTAGGAAAAAAGTTCTTCAGTACTAAGCATTAGAGGCATCCAATTCAATGCTGAAATTGTGCAGCAGGTAGCTTTTATAACTTGACTAAACAATGAGAATATGTGACACAACAAAGTCAAAGACTAAAACAAACTAAAGCTCCAATGAAAAAACTACAACAGCAGCAGTACAGGTACTTACGTAACCCACCAATGCTCTCCTCTCAAGTAATTTTTTTTTTAATCAATGTATTAGTTGTAATCTCTGCTATCTTAACACATCCTCTCTGTCCTGCTGGGCAGAGATGTTTAGCACATGAACAAATGGTGTTCATTAAAGGCTTATATAAAACATAAATGTATTGAATAAACAATATTCAATAAATACTTAATTTATCATATGAAGGGAGCCACACAGCATACTGTTGAGACGGGCTCTACTCCAAGACTGTACTTAGTTATTGGGGTAGTTACACATGTCAATGAGGTTGTCTAACTTCTGCAACCCATAAGTTCCAGTTTCACTTCAGCTCTCTATGGGTGAAGGTGTTAGTTCAGTTGTATCAAGATGCAGTACGTATTATTTTAGAGATTCACAGCCCGGTAGCGTTTTTCCTTTGCTTTGATGCTGCAGAGAGAATTCATTGGGTCGGATTGTGTACAGGGACAAACATGGCCCAGTAGAACAGCAGTAGTTGCCTAATATTAAGAAAAGCAGGATGTGACTGGATGGTCAGTTTGCATCTCGAGGTTGGCTGTGAAAATGTGACAAATGAAAAACACTCTCCTCTCCCTCGATAGCCACTTAAAGCACTCAACTCCCCTACACTACCAGTGCAGCTGCCCAGAAGCGTGAATGAGTGAGTGATTGTGTAACTGTTTGAATGTGAAGGAGGACATCGCTGAAATAGGCACAAAAATGGAGGATGCATATTTCAGTCGCTTTCCTTCGATTACAAAAGGGGACAGGTTATAAATGAATCTATTAACAACACCAGGTACAGGTTTGATGATGCTGATGATGATACTTCTCTGTCAGGGCATTTTCTTGCCTTTCTCTACAGTGAGGTCGGTGGTAGCGCTTCAATACTTGGAATATATGCCTGCTGACATGTCTGTTCATTGACGTGCTCTCTCCCTGCTAAATACACAACCCTGCTGCACTTAACTTAACATTTTTATGAGGTTCGTTGGAAAACTGAGATGAATAAGAACTAATAATGTTGCTTAAAACAATGTAGCTGTCAAATTATAGAGTGTAGTCGTGGTTCTGACAGGAAAATGCAGGTATTCATTGCCTTCGGCTGATCGGTGGCATACTGTTGATTTTGGCATGATGGCAGGTAGCAGTCAGTCGGTCCAACGGTTCGTATAGTGAACTGACAGCTTCTCTCACCGAAGATTAAATTACTTTCCCTTGTTGGAAAAACCCTCTTAACCTTCCCTCTATTGTCTTACTGCTGACTTTCTGGCACACTCCCTTTCTCTTATCATTGTTCTTGTACATAAAGGTCTTCCACTCTCACACAGTCCTTTGAAATGGCTCCATTCCTACACATGTTTATACTCACACGATTTACTCTCTTGCATGCATGCACACACACACACACACACACACACACACACACACTCTCACTCACTCAATTTTATGTCCCACAACTGTCTCGTTGGTTTTAAGTGATTCCTAGATTGCAAATTTTGACAGTAAATATGCAAACCCCCTCATCCATCCTCACCAGCCATCACTCATCCTTCTATTAGTTTTCTTTTCTTTCTTTTTAACCATATTCCTACAAGCACACACACACACACACACACACACACACACACACACACACACACACACACACACACACACACACACACACACACACACACAGTTGCCAGGGGTACAGAGGAGTTAAGAGAAAATCCAGGGATGGAACTTGTATAACACTGTTGTTAAATGCAAAGGAGGGGCAGGGTGCTGTAAGGGGGTGGCTACCGGTGTAAAAATGTCACTGTCAACTTATATAACTCCAATCCACATCGGATGAAGAGCAATACTGAGAGGAAAACTAGCTGAGCCGATGTTCCAAGTGCCACTCGTAGCCCCAGTCTCATGCTCTGATTGGATGGATATACAGTGTTAAGCAGCCTGTTGTTTGGGTTCTTAGAATCACAAAGACTCACATTTTCTACAAGGTTATGTTTCATTATAAGACACCTGTGTACTCCATGCATGGATCTTGTTTTGTAATTTCACACTTTTTTTTCCAGCCACTGCGGCTTTGACCCTTGTCATCTATAACTACTTAAATCATAATGATCTGGTAGAGAAATTATTTACTGTTGAGCTGTCTGTTTGGTCATAAATAACAGGAATACAGTGTTTAAAGCTGTCAGGAATTTGCCCTGGTGACATTACTGCAGGAATATATCATACCGGCAGAAACAGTCCTGGAACAACCGGACCATACGCACATTTACTGTAAAGGAAAAATGGACATATGGTAGACGGCTCACTGTCAATATTATTTATCTATATAGATAAAGCTGTCTCCCAGTAACATCCTGCACTTACAGACAACAGAATTAAAAATGCTATTAATGTGAATAATACATGAAAAGTGTGCAAATACTACTTCCATGTGTGTTTTTTGTGTCCTTGGTGTGCCATGTTTTAAACATTGTACCCTTTTTTCTGTTCACATGGTTACAGCTCTTTTTCATAATGAATATTTGTTAATTTCCCATCTACAAAAAGGTTTTGTCAAGACTCACAGCTACATAGGGAGTAGAAAGTGCTTTAGTTGAGATCTGGCCTCTTCCAATGCTGCCATGGTAACCAGAAAGCTCAACATACAATGCAGAGATGGCCTTCTCTGAGCAGAGGTCTATTAACACTGACTTTGTGCGTCTGTCTTACTCCTGAGCTCTGTTAACCCTTTGTTTTCACTCACGATCTCCCTCTGACACCCACTCCATCCCTCCCACACCAAGATTATCACACACACACACTTGGACAAACATAGTTATTGCTTTCATGCATGCGTTTACATGCACAACACACACACACACACACACAGATATTCACACATGCAAACATGCTTCTAGGCACACATATGCACAAAAAAGGAACATGATCTTTTCCCCTTGCTCTTGCCTCTCACTGAACAGTAACGTAGTCAGGAAGATGTTGGCCTGGAGCAAACAGGACATGATGGAAAAGCAGATTAAAAAAAACTCCAACTCCAACATAAGCCTCAACGCTGATGAATATCAATGGTTCTCAGGAGCATCTTATACTCGCCTCAGACCTCAGGTTTACTTTCAGAGCACTGTATAATCAGTGAGAAACAAAAACATTGCTTATTAAGACAGATTAGCAAGTGCGCAGTATACCATGGTGTAGCCCTAAATATATGGTTGTTGTTGAGACTAGTAAAGGTGTTTATTTAAACCAGTGTTCAAGATGCAAACTTTTTTCAGTCAGTGTTTATTTATGAAAATGGCAATTTTCTTCAATTTGCTGATATTACTGTAATAAAATGTATTGTTATTTTTCTCCCTTGCTGCTGGAACAGAGCGCAAAGGAACACTGTGCCTTTGTGAGCGTGGTGAGCGGCAGCCTGTGTGTGTTTCTGGCCGTGTTTGTGTTGGTGTGTACGGAGATGCTCTCGCAACAATGGAGGCGTCTGCTGGGCCTCATTGTATGGGCCACACACCTCACCATGGGCTACACCTTCATCTTCAGCGGCCCCATCATCCTGCCATGGGACCAGGTAACCTCATCTCCCAGCTGGGTTCAGTTTAAGGTTATCTTTTTTTTTTCTTGCAAATGACTTTTACAATATGGTCCTCCTACGCAAGCTTGCAAGCATGTAAATCTTACACAACAAATGCAGTTCCAAAATGATTTCCTTTTTCAGAGTGTGAAATTTGAGATGTGTCATACACTTTTAAGGCACCAAATTACTCAAAATGAGTGAATGAATAGAATTTGATTTAGTCGTGGCATAACAGATGAATTATTGAAGTAATGGAACCTTTGTTTACAGGTGCCTTTCTTCCTCTTCATCATTTTCACGGTGTATACCATGCTGCCATTCCAGTTGTGGTACGCTGTGGTGCTGAGCTTCATTTCCTCACTGTCCCACATCATGGTCCTCACACTGCGTCTCACCATTTATGACAATAAGTCCAATCCTTACCTCGCCAACCAGGTAAAACCAGTTGGATAAAAACTATGCTGTTATTTTTGTAGAAATGTTTCTGTAATGGTTAAGTATCGGTATGCAGCTGTGTGTTGAAGGCTTCAAGCCAAAATAGATTAGCAATTCAGGATTTGTTTTGTGTAAATATTCTTCTTTATTAAGTTTAACAAAAAAAATGACCAGAATTTAGACATAATAAAATGATGGCCAGAGTTAGACACAAGAAAATAAACACAATTTGAAAGTAAGCCACTGACAAAGTACATTAATTTTGCAAATCCCACTCCAGCCGGGAGATACAGGGATTCAGATACACACGTCTTTCCTTTTGAGTTCTAACATTTGTGTCTTGTTTCTGTAGCTGCTGTCCAATGCAGTGGTGTTTCTGTGTGGTAGTGTGGTCGGTGCCTTCCACAAGGTCCTGATGGAGAAAACCCTGAGGCAGACCTTTCAAGACACCTTGAGGTGCCTCAGCATGCGGATGAAGCTGGAGATCGAGAAAAGACAACAGGTTAGTGTAATACACTCTCTGTCAAAGGCTACAATTACACTAAACATATTAAAGAAACATAAAACTAAATCACTACTATTCACTTCTTAAGCTATGAGTAATAAAAAACTGGAAAAATGTAAATTATTAAACGTATTACTGCCTGTATGGCTTTAGGCCGGGGAATTAAACAGAAGCCTCCCACCACACACACAAGTTAGGCTCATATCATTTCATTAGTGAGGAAAAGTGTGCTGTATATTCTAAGCTTTATCTATATTTTAGTAACCTCACTGAATGGAAACAAACATTGCAGACAAATGATAAAAAATAGCTAGCCAGTAATTGTTATTGCTATAGCCTTATAATTTTATTTCATCCTTTAGTTTTGCCTATGGCTGGCCTCATGTTGACTCTCCCATGGATGTTTTCATTGCGACTAACAAATCCCTCTCAAATTAGATTTTCCTGTGATGCCTTTTAAATTGGATGCATCTGTGCTGACTTGCTTTGACTTCAGATTTTTAAAACAGTCATTTGTTATGACTGTTGCTTAGTACGGGACATAAAATGTGCTGACAGGGAAGCTGTTGTGTTGCCTAGCAGTAAAGGAAGGAATGACATACTCGTTAACATTTAACCTCCTGTTGTAATTGAATCGGGGCTGAAAAAAGAGAAGTCAAAAGCCAAAAAGAACAGGGACATAATGGCATGTTGGGGGAGGATCCAAAAACGCGGCAAATGGGGAACCAATCAGGAACTCACATTGTGTTCCCACGTTTATTTCAGCAGGAGGGAGCCCAGTTTGTTCCTCCTGAAATGTTTCTACCTACTGCGTTCCCTTAAATCCAACTGAATGTATGCCACCGCATGCATTTAGTGACTGTTTTCCATATTAAAGTACTATACATATGAAATAAAAGAAATAAATGACTAATGGATAATATTAACAGCAGCACTATGTCGTGTGAAACATCCTACAGTTACCAAACTTCATTTATACAATCTCATCTATCTCACTTTATGAGAAGTTTCATGCTTTTGTTGCAGTGGGGAAACTAAAAAGGTAGTTATTCTTGTAGACGGACAGAAATGCACATACTCACAACATTCTTAGCAACAGCAGTGAGTTTTTAACCCTCTTGACCTTTCCCACATTTTTTGTTGTCACGACCTGATTTAAAATATATATATATATATATTTCATTTTGATTATTTTGTTTTTGGTTTGCATAGACTCAATATATCAATTTATTTTGGTTAATTTAAAGATTAATCAAAAGTGAAAAGTTGGAATGCTTTGAGTCAAACCACATTCACCTTTTGCAATAACACCCCAAATTAATTTAAGGCGCAATTTTATACTATGAGTCCTTAGGATGTCCCGAGAGCCTACAGAAAAATAATCTGAGCTCTTAAGAACTGAGTCCGATCTGGTGTCAAACTAGGAACAAGTCAAAAGCCAGTGTTTTCAGCTCTATTGACGAGCAAATCGAAGGATCCATGAATAGAGCCAAATGCAGAAAATTCTTCAAGAGATATTTCTAACGTATTAGAAGACATGACAGTGACCTGGAGTATGCTGCAAACCATATGACCATTGGCTTCAAAACAAGAATGTGAATGTCCTTAGGTGGCCTGGCTAAAGCCCAGATCCAAATCCCTTTTGAAAATAACTCTAATGAATTGAACATCGCTGTTCTCACACGCACACACACAGACACACACACACACACACACACACACACACACACACACACACACACACAGACATACCACCTGACCTACTTTGAGCAAACATTAAAGAAAGATTTGTATAAAGAAATCCCCAAATCCAGTTTTCATTGGCATACAATGTACATAACTGTGACTCACAGGGTTGTATGCTTGAATACCTGCTTAAATGAGGAATTGATATTTCATCTTCAAGCACAGTTCTAAAACAAAATATAAACATTTGTCAGACAAAATCATACACAAACACACATACACTTGCTTTGGTCTCATACCTTACAATTCATTGTATATGTATTCTCCACATCCACATTCAAATCCAAGTGTTCATTCTAAAGCGACTGTATTGTGTCAAAGCCATTGTCTTATTGAATTTAACAAAGAACAACTTGAATCGGTAAGTGTAATCAGAAGATGTCACTTGATGCCCCTCTGGTATGTTGAAGAGGGATTAATCATTTCTTGAGAAGATGCCACTTCAGATTCCTGTCTTAATCAAGCCATTGAACTTTGAACACTTCTAGGTCTCTTTACTTTTATGGCAGACTGACTGCAATGTCAGCACAGGTGCACAAGTGTTAACTTTCCAACGCTCTAATAGATGCCTGATGAGACTATAGTTCATAGCTGGATATTAAAGAGTGAGATGTCGATGAGGTGGGTCTGGGAGTCTGTGTGTGGCTGTGTGTTTGTTCCCAGATAGGCTTCTTTTCTCATCACCGTACATTGAGTGTGACAGTCAAATAAGCCTGACTCACCTAAATTGCCGTTATGTAACTAATTGTGTGTGTGTTTGTAGGAGAACCTGCTGCAGTCGGTGCTGCCCGTCTACATCTCCATGAAGATGAAGCTTACAATCATGGAGCGCTTGCAAGACTGTAAAGACAAAGAAGAACAACAGCGGCTGGTCAAAGATAACAACTTCCACAGTCTTTATGTCAAGAGGCACGAGAACGTCAGGTACAACCACAAACTACCTTAAAATACATGGGAAGCCATAGATTTTGGGATTTATTGAGCATTAAATAGCCCTTGCTTTAAAGGATTGCGTCATCATGGAAGCTTTATTTTAAGGGGATTGTTATAAGCCGGACTTACTGATCAGACCTTTTGAGGATATTCAGATGTCTTCTCAATGTTTATGTACATATTTTGCAGAAGTATCAATGGAAGTGTATTTATTTTCATGTGACAAGTTTCTGTGGCCTACACAGATTACAAATGGCACCAGGAGGTTCAGATAGTTTAGGAGTACTAATCACTATGACAGACTGAAAACGTGAATCTTAAACAGCAACTTTAACTCTTTCAACTTAACGTTAGACCTATTTTATTTCCCTGTCTTTCAACTTTGTCTGCATTCACACGTCATTTCACAAACAGATGATTCACAAAAGGGAAAAAAGTAGAAGCAGATTTATTTTACCACATCTCTTAACAAAAGGACATTATTATTATTTGTTTTCAGAGCACCAGTGACCCAGTTTCAGCTCTTTGTTTTACAAGGGTTTCATTAATTTAGCAAGTGCTGACAGATATTGGGTCAGCTTAACTGAACTTTGGCAGATGGCTGTTCAGCTTATTTTTTTGGGATAAATATAGGCACGATCCAGCATCTGCCTTACCTCAATAATGGAATTGCATTATAGTGTTTCTTAAGAATGAATACACTGGAAGAAAGCTTTTTTTTTGTGGCTCTTTAATTGGCACTTTGATTTTAAAGAGAAATTTCTGCAGAAAGACATACAGAACACGATCTGGCTGGCCATATCTAGACAGTCTGTCTTTCAGAAGGTTTAGACACTAAACTTTTGGTCTTTGCTTATCAAGACATCATTGTGAAGGCATCCGTCATGTTTGCTAACATGTTCATTTAGTAAGAAGGTATTGAATGATAGGCTGCAACCCTGACCTATCCCTATAATTACACCAGTCAGACCAGTCATTAGCTGTGTTGTCTGTCTCATGAAACACCTGGCTGTTTTCAGTCGGGCAGTGGAACAGGTGCAGGGTCTGTATCCCTCTGCTGGTCACCAGATGAGCAGTTTCACTCAAAATTTACAATATTAATAATACAGTGAAAATAAGTCTGTTTTTAAAGCTTCTGGCTAAGATAAATTATGTATCTTTGGCAATGTTTTAAAGAAAAGGGTTTTGAGGAACCAAGGGTCTATTCTAGGGGCCCTTGGGTTCCTCCAGGCTGCAAATGTTAAACAGCCAGTGCTTGTAATCAAGCCCCAGACACACATGGGGTTTACAAGTAAAACAAACAGCCTGCGTGAATTGCTTTGTGGATAATTGTATCAATCAATGGCCATTTGTGGTGGTTTGCCATTTTTTTATATTTATGTCCATTGTTTGACATGATGTGAACCTCCATCTAACCATGGTGTTCACTGGGGGCTTACATTGCAATGGTTGGAATTTCATTTCCCACCATTGCCAGGCATGCTTAGACAGGGAGGCATGGCAGATGCTCTGTGTAGGCGGGGCTTTTGTCGAACTTCCAGGTGCGGGGCCTTTCAGGAGTCAGATGAAATAACAGTGTCCCTCTGCTGACTGGCAGCTTTTAATGGCGGCTTGGCTACGATTCAGCATCGGCTTTTTAATGAGTCACAGATCAGGTCTACTAGAGGTTAATGGGAGGATGGTCAGGAGCTCTTTTGCCTGAAATCCTACATCCCAATTTAGGGCTCGTAATGGTCATAATGGGTCATAATGGGCCTACAACGATGTGTGGAGAAAATCAGAACCAAATTTGGATGACACAAATGGTGTAAGCTTCAAGTATGCTTCAATGCGTTAAACACTGGTTGACTGCTATCAGTACATTTATGAGGTCCATATCACTTTGAAAAGTCGTTTCACAGATTGAAAATCCAGTGATGAATTGTATCTCAGTTAGTGAAATATGTATTCTTTATATTAATAACAGTCAGACATTATCTCTGTTTATGTGTATTTTGTGTGTTTTTGTTAAACTCCTATTGTGTTCTTTTTTCTTTCTTTCAGCATTCTATATGCTGACATTGTTGGCTTTACTCGACTGGCCAGTGACTGTTCTCCCAAAGAGCTTGTTATTATGCTCAATGAATTGTTTGGAAAGTTTGACCAAATTGCCAAGGTAAGTGATCATTTTCTTTGTGTCACTACTTTGAACAACACTAACCTCTAAGCTTAACTTGCAGTTGGCGGTTTGGCTCTTTAAGAGATTGTAGTAATAATAATGAAAGGATTGTTGTCGTGAGATTTCTGACTAAAGAACAAGGAAACACTCTCTTCTTATCAAGCCACAACCAAGGCACTTATGCCTCAGTAGTACAAGACTGCGGTTGTATTGGTTACCTCCCATGTCTTGGCATGTGAGTGCACTCGTATCATGTCTATTGCTGACCTACAGTTTAAGCAACCAGGTAAATGACCAGGTTTCTCCTCCTCTCATTCCTTATAGGAAAACGAATGCATGAGAATCAAGATCCTTGGCGATTGCTACTACTGTGTGTCAGGGCTGCCTGTCTCTCTCCCTAAACATGCCAAGAACTGCGTCAAAATGGGCCTGGACATGTGTGAAGCCATCAAGTGAGTTTGTGCCAGCTATTACCTCCAACCCCTGATTGAAACATATAGTGTCTCTTTATTTAACTCTTAAGATAGATATGATGAGCCACTTACTTTTTGAGATTGATTATGTAAAAAAAAAAAAAAAAAGTCTGTTAAAAAGGTTTTTGTGGAACCTCTCAGTGGAATGTGTGGTGCATCTGTAATGGTGGTAGGGCGAGACGTTCTCAGTAATCATGTCTCAAGTTTAGGGAAACACAGTTTGTGTTACATAGAAGACATCTTGTAATGCTTAGAATTACACAAGTTGAAAATGGCATGCCATTTCAAAGAGTGGGTTACAACAGTAGGAAAGTGTGAGTGAATATTGAATCTGCTCTGTTGAATTTTGTTTTTAAATCTGTATTAACAGGACAACTGACATACAATATGCTTCACATAGACACATATAGAAAGGGAGGTAGACTTTATTGTGATGATCTGCATCTAAACAACTTTCAACAACATTGAGCTCTTGTTTTGCTGTGAAACTCCTCCAGGCAGGTAAGGGAGGCCACAGGAGTAGATATCAACATGAGAGTGGGTGTGCACTCGGGAAATGTGCTCTGCGGTGTCATTGGCCTTCGCAAGTGGCAGTTTGACGTGTGGTCACATGATGTCACGCTGGCCAATCACATGGAGTCAGGAGGACTTCCAGGGTAGGTGCTAATACCTTTATTTGATAACTTTCATAAATCTCTATACACATGTATGTATCGTGTAAATTAAATTATTTTTATTACCAGGGAACAACTAAATATTATGTGATGCAATATCAACATTTTCATTGGTTATTACATAAGCCGACTTACAAAAATAAAATCACCCTTACTATTTCATAACAAGATACTGTAAATTACTTAAGGATGGATGTCTTCTTTTGGGGTAAGAATATTACCATTGCATTGTCTTTTATACATAAAGTAACACTGAAAGCTAAAGTATCATTGCAATAAATAAGTGCCATCGACCAATAGAAATAAGTCTTAGAAATCCAAAGCTAAGTCATTTGTACGTTCTCCTACTCTTTCCTCACTCGTTCAGACGTGTTCACATCACAGAGGCAACTCTGAAGCACCTGAACAAGGCTTATGAAGTTGAAGACGGCAATGGCCACCTCAGGGACCCCTACCTAAAAGAGCTCAACATCCAAACCTACCTGGTTATTGATCCACGGGTGAGTTCTCTATATGTGAGGGAAAGAATGAGAAATATGTTGAATTTGGTTTCAGTACAGATTAATTTGTGTTTTTGATAGAATTTTAAAATGATCATAGTTTTGTACCTTTTTTAACTTTCAAATGACTCAGAGCTTGTACGGCAAATACAATGATGTTGTTTGTGTATTAAGTCTAAGGACCCATCATTGAGGAGCCGTAGTGCACCTAAACCTCGGGTGAATGATGGTCTGAAAATGAGGGCGTCTGTGCGTATGACCCGCTACCTGGAATCTTGGGGTGCCGTCAAACCTTTTGCCCACCTTCAGAACCGAGAGGGTTTCACCCCAGATTCTATTGTCAATGGCAAGTCACGCTGCAAGGTAAGCACATGGTTGTTGTCAGCTGTTATTAAAGCAACAGCTACCCCTCTGCTGGAGCAGAGCAAGCTGAGGGCCTTAAGAATTGTTCTGATTTTTTCTTTTTATGATGAATAACTGCATAGTGTTTGAGAGGTATCGCAAAGCAAAATGCACATAATGACTAACGGTAATAGTTTTCTTGCGAGAGATTCAAGTATTTGTTAAAAAGTTGGATGAACTGAGTTTCAGTGGGTTTGGTTTTCAACACATTATCATACGTTCTTTTCGGGTGAATGTTGTCCTTGTCTTTTCCAGGACATCCCTCTACGCTCGACCCCCGGCTCCAAGCTCACTGAGAGGTAAGAACATCTCTGAGCTGCAACAGTAGCTACAAAATGAATTCACATATTATTGCTTAACTGCGTTGTTTAAACTGTAACAAAGCGAGTGAGCTCACACACATTGGAAGTTGACCCGTGTAACAGCACTGTTGCTTGACAGCATCAAGTGTTTCCCATCAACATTCCCTGGCAGGACTTTCCCATCCGTTCTTGGAATCTTCATCACATTTCATCAACAATATTTTTTTTTAATATACTATGCCAAAATTGTTTTATGCATTTCATTATTTCCAATATTCAGCTTTACAGATTATCATAGAGCATAAGATGAATGCTTTTCATCAAAGCTTAGACATTTTGACAGAATGATGTCAGTAGTGGGTAACACCATGGTGTTGTAATGGAGGTAACTAGAGTAAACAGTCATGTTAGACAACGTGTTACATGTGAGATTTCCTTTGCACTCACATTTTCTACTTCTGGATGTGTAATCCATAATTCAAACGTTTAACATTTTTCTGATGTAAAGTGATTCACAGTTGACAGAGAGATGACATGAGATATAAGGTGTGCTGCCTACCCCTTCAAACAGAATTCACACGGGCAAAACATTGCACCAATAGACTCTGAATTATCATTGATGAATTATTAAGTAGTTAAAACCCATGAGCATCCCAGTTGAGGGGATAAAAGCGGAATTGCTCTTAAAATTTGACAATAGGTCAGCATGTGTTTACCAAAGCAAAAGGAGTGTTAGAGGAGTTGGTCTCAAACTGCAAATAAAACATTTGCCAATACATTTAAATAAATGTACAGCTGTGCTGGGTTGGCAGTCATTCCTGCAGAGTGGTGGGAGTGCTGAGCTCTATAACGAGCCCTTCCATTACCTTCAAATAATGCATAGACAAATTGATTATGGTTGGAGCTTACAATGGTTAATTACCTTTGCCTGCCCGACACAGCCAGTAAGCGTACGGACAAATATTTAAAGTGTTAGCTACTGATTAGTAGGCAAGACTCACCTACACAAGCAATGTGGGCAGGAGTAATGTGATTAGAAAAGATAAGTGTGTGCCTGAAAGCAAAAGCATTCCACGCTAATAGAATGGAAATCTCAGAAATTGTTGATTTCATTCATGTACTCACACTCCACTGTAGCACCGCCAGCAGCTAGTGACCATGTCTGGGGCTCAAGTGAAATGAGGCACACCCACTCAAGCAGGATAACATTACATAAAGGAGTTTATTTTGTTTCTGGTTTTAAAAGTGACAAGGTGCTATTGTTGTTCACAAGCATACATTTAGCTGTTTTTTCTTTTTTTTCTTTGCTCCCCACTGCTCTGTTGTGATGAATATGCGTTTGTGTTTTACTGTTGGGCCCTGACAGCTTTGATGAGTCTCTAGAAGAACCGTTCACCTTGCCTACCACTCCGTTCAGCAGTTATAAGTGAGTGGGGCCTTATTGGCCCGCAAGGTCCTCATCCCCTCAGTGCAGTAGCTCTCAACCTTTTGGGCTTGTGACACCTTAAAACAAAAGTCACTTGTTTAAAGTATATACGAAGTGTATATATGAAAGATGGCGTGCTGGCAGATACTAAAAATAATTCATGAGCTTCCACCATTGTTTTAAAAGTGCAGATTAGGACCCAGTAATTGGCATGCTTCATGCAGTTCCCCAAAATGAATCATTTAGTTGAATTGGTTCATTTTTGTTGGAAAAGAGGCTAATTTAGTTGGATCACAATAATAAATAAAGAGATAATATATTGCACATTGAATTCCAATGTAACAGGTATAATTCCAACCAACCTTTTCTTCCATTTGGTGAATCCCACATCCCCAAAACACCTGTCTTGTCCTACAAGGTGAGAACTATTGCCTTAGTGGAGAGCCTTGCTGTCTTTAAACTAACCTGAGCAGTGGTGTTGTACTGGTCTTTACTCTCTGCTACCTCAGGGCAACGTATGATCTGAAAAGACACAAGAAACCCTGTAACCGCTGTTAGAGGACTGACATGCTCCTATTAACACTGATCACTGACTGGGGCTTATGTGTATGTGGGTCTGTGCATCTGTGCGAGTCTTTCCTTCCTGATGGAGTCAGGGGTTTCCAAGCAGAAGCATGGCAGACACACTCCAGCTGTATCCCACAGAGATCATCTAACACACAGCATTCTGCATCCGGCACACTCCCTCTACATAACTCCCTCACAGGCACAAACCATATTTCTCTTTTCTCACTAATGCTCAGAATGGCATTAACCACGTTGCCTCCAAGCACAGCCGAACTGGACCTGAGCAACCTGCATGACCTGATCTGGTTTCCCAGCATCTGTTCCAGTCGGCCTGCGTGTTTCAGGGTCTGTCCGTCTGCCTCTTCCTAATTGTCTCTGTGCTTTCCGGTGCAGGAACAAATCCCAGAAGAGTAAGTTTGATGAGGAGCTGCACAACGAAATGACTACTACCATAGATGAGCTCAGCAGCAAGTAGGTCCATTTTCCCAAACAATTCAAATCACATTTCATGCAAGTAGAACATTTAATAAAATAATGTAACCCAAATAATGTGAAAAATATGGCTAAAATTTGCGCTGAATCACACAAGGAAGAAAACCCTCTGCTACCCTCCGTGGGTTGAAATGTTAGGAAAATTAGGATGCACATTAATGGAAGTAATTTGTGGTAAGATCACCGATGGTTTGAGTGAATGATATGAAGTAAAACAGTGTGGCTGTTTGTTTGTTGGGTTTTTTTGTTTAGATTTTGTTTTTTGAGAAATATCTCTATGAAATGGATTAACATGAAATTTGGTGCAGGCATTCATAGTTTCCAAAACATGAATCCAGCTGACGTTGGTTATCCCCTGACTTCATGCTCTTGACATTTGTGGTTTTGAGTGAGAAGCCACAAGAACTTTTGGATGGAGTACTTTAAAAATTTGGCACAGACATTCATGTGCCTCTCACAATAAATAGTAATAACTTTTAAAAACTGTAAAATTGTAACACCATCAGGTTAAAATGTCAACTTCGCCAGGACCATGTTTTATGACCAAATGTATTAAATAAATGTATTGTTGACATGCCCATCAGCCTCAGCTGTATTTTGTGTTTAGTGCTAATTATCAAATCTTGGCATGCTAACACACTTAATTAAGATGGTGAGCATGGTAAACATTAAGCCTGCTTAATGTAATTATATTAGCATCATCATTCTGGGCATGTTAGCATGCTGAGCATAGCTAAATATAGCCTCACACAGCTGCTAGACTTTTAGTCTGGGTATTCTATACATGTAAATACTTTAATAAGCATTGTTACACATATTGATATCAAGATAATGCTATCATTATTGCACGATGTATTTTGAAAATCACCCCTATGTAAAGCTCTCTTCCTTCCTGCCCTCCTTGCTCTCTCTTTCAGGCAGTGGTCAAAGACTGAAGAGAGTGGCAGCTTAGCTCTGTGGTTTCCAAAGAAAGATCTGGAAAAGCAGGTTAGTTGGACTCAAAACTGCAAATAGATAATTAAAAGCATTTATGATTACCTTACCATTTAAGCATTCTGGTGCTTAAACAGAGGTTCTGGTGTCTTCTGTTTTTCTAAGTACCGAGCCCTGGACTTGCCAATGTTCAAACACTATGTTGGCTGTGCCACCTTCATCTTCCTCTGCATCTTTTTGGTTCAGATGTTTGTCACAAAGGAGTGAGTAAGACCAGCTTGTACTATTACTTATTATCAAATAATCTATCCATGTAACACAGTATGGTTTTCATCTCCCTCAGTCGACAGATGTTGGGGATGTCATTTGGCGTGTTGGCCTGTGTGCTGCTGCTGATCCTGGCCATCTGTTTCGCAGGTCACTTCCAGGTCAGTATGTTACGTTAACATTTCAAATTTATATTTTCGGGTGATTTTAAGTTCAAGTTTCAACTCTTTTTTTGGGCAGTTCGTCCCAGTTAGCATTTAGGTTTGAAGAAAGTGGAAAAAATAAGCCTCACAGGCACCACAAACCTGTCATCACTCTTTCACAGCAACATTTGGGATGCAGGTCAAGCATCAGTGTAAAATAGTTGTAATTTCTCCAGAAACACTTGCTTATGTCCCAAATTGTACACCGCTGGCCTGGCCTTGTTCTACATGTCACGTGTGTGACTCACAAGTGTTCTGCTCTAAAGTAGTTTTAAATTAATTCAGTTTGTGCCACTTGTGCTTGAGAAAATAAAATGTGAAGTTCTTTATATATTATTACATTGCTGTTGTGTGAAGATGAATACAAACACAAATGTATTACAATAGGCAAGTGGCATATAAAGGCCAGAGTGTATGTATGTGTGCTACACCATGCTAGAATTAGTTCAGTGAGACTGGAAACGTCATGGAAGTTATTCCTTGCATTCACTGTGGCTTTCTATAGCTAACCTATTGACCCGGTGGATGAGACCTGACAATCAGTCATTCACAAGGTCGTGTGTTTTCTCCTCTCAGACAGAATCGTTCACTGGAAATAGCATCGACTCACTCACACACGATGTCTTGATACCCGTTTGATTCCATGTTTTCCCTAATTTTCCCCTGCAGCGCCTGTTTCCAGAGAAGCTGTCGAGGTGCCAGTGGCTGCCAGCTGTGTCAGAGGCGGTGGTAAAGCGGCCATGTGTGCGCCTCCCGCTGGCCACCATCACTACTACGGTCATCATCATCTTGGCAGTGTTCAACCTGGTAAAACTATGCTCACATGCTGAGTGCTAAGAGAGGCTCGTTACAGACGCTGCTATTTCTAGCTGTGTCACACTTCATAGCTGAACTTCAGAGCACACCGTACAGTGGTCGCTTGTCAGTCAAGTTTTTTTTTTCCCCTTGCAGTGCTTCGTCCAGACACGTGTCCCAGAATGTTCCGCTGATATTGATGGCCCGCATCACACAAATGACTCCCTTGAGCAGGGATTAGAGGAGATTCTCTTCTACCTGCCTGTGAGTGGGGGACTTGTTAACCATTGGCAATAATGAAATGGCAATATTTATTTATTTTTTTCATATCAGACTGGATTAAATGGTATTTGCCAATAGTACTGATATGTGTTTGGGTTCCAGAAAAGACAAGATGCTTCACAGGAGTTATCGTAACTGACAAATATTGATAGCAATGTCCTTATCTCTGCTTACAATCACATAACGTGTTATAAAACCTCTTATAATTATTTTTAATTGTTTGTATGCCACTTATACATGCAAGAAGGACGTCTTCTGTTTTTTTATTTTTTTTTATTTCATCCCTTCTCTTTCTCAGTACTCCGTGTATTGCTGTATCCTATCGCTCATTGCATGTGGAGTCTTCCTCAGGGTGAGTTTTGAGCTCAAAGTGCTCTTCCTCACCCTGGCCTCCACTGCATACTACATCATCATCCTCAGCACCAAGAGGGAAGTCTTTGTGGTCTATGGAAACTTCCTCTTTGCTGAGCAGCTCGACAGCTGGAACTGCAGCAGGTGGGAGTCAGAGCCGTATATTAAGGGCCACCTTATGACAATATAATCAATCAGTGCTGGTCACATCACATCTATTCATTTCAGTTTACACAGAATAATCATGCATGATATGTACAAATGGAATCAAAGTCCAGCCACGAATGCTTTTGTTTGTTTTACAGCAGAGAAGATCACACCATCCTGAGTTGGTTAGGATTAGTGAAACACCCCCAGGTGATGAGCTGCATATATATCACCCTGTTCCTGGTCACTATGCTCATCATCTCGCAACAGGTAATGTCAATCTTGAACTCTCTTTCTGAAATGTGCATGTATGTATCCCGTTCCTTTGTTGTCGTTGTACAATGGGGTTGCACAACGAAGAACTACAACAACAAGAAAATATATTATATGGTGCAAAGTGGAGGATGATGTAGGAGGTTCACAGCCTGAGGAAAGAAGCTGCCATGAAGTCTGGTGGAACAGCAGCTGATACTTCTCTTGCTAGGTGGCAGCAGGGTGAACAGGCTGAGGCTGGGGTGGGTATTGTCTTTGAGTATCCTTTGGGCTCTTCGCAGGCACCTCTTGTCATCAATATCACATTATCGGTGGCCGGGTACTAATGATGTTCTGTGCAGATTTAATCACCCGCTGTAGAGCTTCCCTCGTCCTGGTCCATGCACATCCTACTCCAGTTTGGAATATTTCCAGGCAGGATGCTTCCTATCGCTCCTCTCTAAAAGTTTACAGATTATGAGCTTTTTTTCGGGATGGATATGTGTGACGACCATGTCAGGTTGCTTGTGATGCTGATTCCCAGAATGCTGACTTCCTCTCTATATGAAGTCCAGTACTCAAGCCCAGAGTGTTAAGTTCACCAATCAGTTTCACGGGGGAGAAAGTGTTGAATGCTGAGCTGAAATCGATAAGGAACATTCTGATGTAGGTGTTGTTATTTTCAAGATGTGCGAGGGCTGAGTGAAGAGAGAGAGAAGGTATCTGTTGGCTCTGTATGCAAACTGGTGAGGATCCAGGCTGGCTGCGATGTTGTGTTTGATGTGCTTGAGAATCAGTTTCTCAAAGCACTTCATCAGAGTGGCACAGATAATGTAGACTGCACACTGCAGACGTGGCAACACTCACTGTAACCACGATATTTGAAAATGTCTGTGATGACATTGGTTAGCTGGAACGTGTTCTACATTAAAGTAATTAAAGTACAATATTTGGTTGGCTTGTTACGAATGTATTTATGTCTTTTAAATATTTGTCTGTTCCTGCCGTAGACAAGTATTAAACTTCTAGAAATACATAAATAAATGAGGCTGCAAGAAATCCAGGAAAATCCCAAAGAAAATCGTTTTAATTTATGGTTTCCCTCATTTTCACACACGTTTTCGTATTTTTGTCTTCTAGAATGAGTCCTGCTTTCGCCAGGATTTCCTTCTAAAGTACAAGAACCGCACAGAGCAGGATGAGATCGAGACCAGGGAGAACCTGAACCGCCTGCTGCTAGAGAATGTGCTGCCGGCCCACGTGGCAGCGCTGTTTGTAGGGGAGAATAAAAAGAACGAGGTGAGAGGGGGGGGGGGCTCCTGTTTGTTATGTGCTATATGATTAGTGATAAATAAGAAACCAGTTAAATCATCAGTTGCTCACTTATTCAGCCATCACAAATGGAGCAAGGCAAATTATAATAATGAATCAGCATTATAGAGACAGAAGGACTCAACCTACACATTAGTAACCTCAATGGACCATCACAAGATGGTTTCTAGTTGTGTAAAACCTAAACAAGAATGAATATTCACTAATTATTTCAGCAATGACTTGTTGATATACGGTTTGGTATCAGTCAGTTAAATTCTTACTAATTCATTCTTACTAATCTTACTTATGAACAAAGTGTTATTTTCACATCACAAAAGGATGTATTGAAGATATTTCCCAGTTCTCAGTATAGAAACAGTGTTGCGTGTGATGTATAACTTCTAACTGCCTGCATGAGCACTGATCAACGGCTGCCTCACTCACATGAGTAGTGTCCACGCAGACATTTAATTTAATCAGAAATCCAATTTATATTTATTTTTAGACAGAAAGCAAGAAGCCTGTGTGGATTTGTTAATAACAACAACAATCAACAATTTCTAGCCGGTACATTTCAGAACAAAAGTTTATTGATGAAGGGATCCTGTTCACAGAAAGAGGTCTTTTGTTTTGAAATGGAAAACAGGAGTTGAGATGAAAAAAATCCTATCTTTGACTTGATGTAGATATAGACTGTACACTGTAGATGTATGCTGCTGGTAAAAGGTAATTTGTGAGCATTAATTCTGCTGTTATCCAAGCATCATCTAAGATTATATGGTAACTTGTTGACTTGTTAAAAGGAACTCTAGAAATGTATCTTCTTTGAGTTTGGCATTTCTATACAGTTTCTTCGGCCACTATCAATTAGTATTCAAGTCTGTTTCCTCCTGGGTAAAATGATTAACTGCTTTTTTTGGTTGTTTTGTTTTTCATCTGACAGGACCTCTACTACAAGTCCTATGACTGTGTCTGTGTGATGTTTGCATCAGTGCCAGATTTCAAAGAATTTTACACAGAGTGTGACATCAACAAGGAGGGTCTGGAATGCCTGAGGCTCCTGAACGAGATCATCGCCGACTTTGACGAGGTCAGAACGGCAAAGAGGGAAACGAATAACATCCTCATCCATCAGTTCATTCCCAAAGTGCTTCACACATGATGTCTTTAAAGCCCTAATCTGTAATCAGTAGCTCTGTTTATGCACATCCAAAGTTAACCACGTGGATCCTGACTGTTGGGCTAAAACTTTACAGTATGATTCTCCCTGCTATGTAAATGTATTTCTCACTAAACAATCTTTTATTATCTCTAAACCAACAGCTGCTGTCCAAGCCAAAGTTCAGCGGAGTGGAGAAGATCAAGACCATTGGCAGCACTTACATGGCTGCTGCAGGGCTTAGTGGGACGCCTGGTCAGGAGAACAATCAGGTGGAGTAAGCTACCGCTTCACACCGGGGTCAACGCGGGTCAAACCAGCTTTGATAACGGTTAATCAATCCGTCATAAAAAAACCCATAGCCTGAAGCTGTCATATTGATGTTGTTAAACGTGTTATTCCAGGACAGAGAGAGGCAGCAGGCCCAGATAGGGATCATGGTGGAGTTTGCCATCGCTCTGATTGGCAAGTTGGACGGCATCAACAGACATTCCTTCAATAGCTTCAGGCTCCGTGTGGGTGAGTGTCAGCTTCAGCACAAACCTTTCATTGACCAAGTGCACTGCATTGTATCGAGCTCTGTTAGGGCTCACAACCCAAACGGTTTCCTTGGTTACGCTGTACATGATTGGCATCTATGTAGTCTTCGTGCCACGAGAGCAGTTGCATTCGCCGAGACTAGATTAGGTTGTGAAGTTAAACCTATCAAACTGTTGTAGAATCTGCTTTGTATTGTGTCCACTCACATGACTATGCTTAATTTATATAGATCTAATATATGAAGTGAATGTCACACGTAAGCCATAAAATACAGACAGAACGTGGTGGAGTGTATGAGAAACCCTAATCTCTGTCTCTGTGTGCAATCCTGACAGTTATTCCCAGACAGCTGATTCTGAGCAGGCAGTTTACAGGATAAAGGTTTCTGTTAAAACATTCACATTTCTTGGGAGATAAAACGCTCAGAGCCATAAACACTGAAACTTGTTTGAACCGTCTTATCAGCGACTGTGTCTAAAGAGAACAAAATCCACTTTTGAGATGTTTATTATAAAGTAGTTTAAGTGTTCTATGAGACTTTTTCTTTGGATTTCATGTTTTTGTCGTTTTGTCTGTTGCCAATTTCACAAGGCTTATAACTATTCCAGGGTTTCCCACGGAAATATAATCTATTTGTGGTTGATGGGGGATAATAATTTAATTTTGGATAATTACTTTTTTGGACAAATTTGTGCGCTCATGACTCGTGAACTCCAGATTGATTCTATTCAGGAATTATTCAGCCGTCTTCTCTGGGGAAAACACGACAACAATCTTTTCTCCCATCACATGCATGATCATGTTTTCATTCAGTGTGTGCACATAGAGGGGCTGTTCACATACACACATAAATCAATGTATGGGAAACACTGGATTGTGCAGTTGATGTATTGGTTCCACCACGTGTGAATAGTTTTCCTCTCGTTACTCTATCGCTTGCATTAAAATTCAAAGTAACGGAATAAAGTGAAGGCACCTCTCAGCCCCTCTAGAATTCATCTCTCTTTCCCACTGGTCCTTCCCCTCAAGGAGCAATTAAGGGATTGGAGATCCTCTGTGATGGCAGAGAATCATATAATTGCGCGTCCGTCCATAAGTCAGCGTGTGTGTGTGTGTGTGTGTGTGTGTGTGTGTGTGTGTGTGTGTGTGTGTGTGTGTGTGTGTGTGTGTGTGTGTGTGTGTGTGTGTGTGTGTGTGTGTGTGTGTGTGTGTGTGTGTGTGTGTGTGTGTGTGTGTGTGTACATAATATCTTGGGCGGCGGTTGTGGTGACTCACACTTTCGGTAACACTGCCATTGACTGGCTGTAGACTCTTCCCTCACTACTCTTATCCGGGCCCTGGCTGGTAGGGGCCGGTAATGACGCAGATGAGTGCATCGCCGACCCCCAGCTGAGACACAGTGGGGGGAAACGTTAATTTCTATTGTTTTGGAAGGTGTGCTTGGCTAACTGCTAACAGCTAACTGAACTGCCAGTGCACACAATCTTGTTTTTTTACAAGGTTGCCTGAAATGTGTTATACAACGACTTGGAGCCGGTTGGCTGCATTTATCGCCACTTCCTTTTGAGCCTGAATGAAGTGTGTTTGACGAGGCCTTACAGTCCATTAGTGTCTAGACAGGAGGTGAGCTAATGTGGGTTGTATTCATTCAATCACACAATACAGCAGTGCTGCAGACACACCTGCTGGAGATCTGGATTCTACTGAGTACATCTTTGTAGTTTCTTTTTAATTAAATTGTGTGAGAAAAATTTCTTCTATGAAATGAATTACTTGGAAAGTTATGGCTCACTCAGAAAATCACCTGAATTAATTTCTCCTTCTTCTCTCAACTCTCTAAACGACGAACCAGTATGCAGCCTGAGATCTGTAGATGGATGACTCATTTATTTTTCTCATTGAATCTTATATTTCATCCTGTGTTTTATTTCTACACTTTTTTTTTCTCTCTGTAAATTCTACATGTGGACGTTATACAATTGGTCATAAACTAGCAAGAGTTCAACTTGTTGTTCTTCCACAGGCATCAACCATGGCCCAGTGATAGCTGGAGTCATCGGGGCAAGGAAACCTCAGTATGACATCTGGGGCAACACGGTGAACGTGGCCAGCAGAATGGAGAGCACCGGTGAGCTGGGAAAGATCCAGGTACATTCAGCACAGTCAGAACATTGAAAGGGAAAATTCACCAATTTCAACCATATCAACGCCTGTTGTTGTTGTCATGTTTTCTGTGTCTCTGGGGCGAAGCTGCATAATCTCTTGTTCTTCCTTCATCAAGTGAAGTACAGAGTGAGACTTGAGCTCTTTTTTGTTCTCTTTGCTTGAGTTGTTTCCAACAGCAAAAGTGGCATCCCAAAATATGAATGCATAGGATGTTATGGATAAGGATTTTTACAGTATAAACTGCTGACTTTGGCACTATTTAATGTAATGTGGGTCTCCATATGTGACGCAAGAAATGTTATAATCTTGCTGTACAAAGTATATATTTTTAGCTGCAGCTGTGCTTTCTGTGTCTACGTCCAGGTGACAGAGGAAACATCCGATGTGCTGCACAAGCTGGGCTACTCCTGCGAGTGTCGTGGATTAATTAATGTCAAGGGCAAAGGGGAGCTGAAAACCTTCTTTGTGTGCACCGACATGAGCAAGCAACAAGGTATGGGGCTGAGCTGAGGCCAGGCCGCCAAAGCCAACACAACCGGAGACAGACTCGTGTACGCAAGCCAAGAGTTTGTAGAGGGCTGCACTCCACCAAGTGTTGAGACAGAACTGACTGTGATACAGCTTTGATCCTGTGATGTTAATGAATGAAAACACTGAGGCGTATTAAGGACTTGGCTGTGTGGCGGATGGACCGCTGGATCAGCACTTTCTACTCTGGAACTGTTGAACAGATCGAGATGTGGGCGAGATGGTCAGTACGTTTCTCTACACACGTTTTACGTCCAGCTATCGGTCACTTTTGTACTTTTTTTGTCTTTAACTTAGATGTTGTTTGCAATAGACAAAAATATGTTATTGTACTTAACGCCGAATCCAGTTGTGTACTTTTTTTTCACCTCTGGCCTTTAAAAACAAAACAATGCATTCCGTACGGATCATAATTTTCATTCGATGCGTAATTTCCCGTTTTGACACACTGCTTTGTTACTGTGTAATGAGCATGACATATGTGTGGCGGTTAGGAACACCTGTTTCAATACAAATATACATTTGCTCTTTATGTGAAGATCTTTTAGGTTCCAGCTGTGTAGTTTGGCCAGAGTAACAACTGTATAATTTTACATATACGACAAGGTAGTTGCTGCGTTTCAAAGAGAACTACACAATCCGTGTGCTGTATGTCCATCATCTGCTTTGCTGCATCTATGCTGCAACGAGGGAAACCTGCGACGCTCTTCTTGGTGTCTTTAGTGTGCGTGACCAACCTGCCTCTTTTGTCTCTGAATACTTGATTTGTCTTGTGGCCTTATCTTTTGAGACCGTCTGTAATTGTGGTTACATAATAATAATAATAATAATGATGATAATAATAATAATGTAATGGCCTTTATGTGAACAAATGTGACATTGAATTTGTACAGATACAGAATGAAATAAATGTTTTCCTAGGTCTGCAGTTTGTCATAAAATATTTCACAAGAGCCAATGTTTATATGTAAAAAGAAAAAGAGGTTTAATGACTGAAATGCATACAAATGTCACACAAAAAGCACCTTTCATACAAAAACTTAACTTAATTAAACTGTAAAGGTGGTTGGGATTTCGTCATACTGCGACGACCGGAACTGTGTCCTGACAACTGGAGGAGGTCTCCATTGGTTCAGCCGTCTCCTGCACTGAAAACGTTGAAAAGAAAACATTAGATGCCAAGTTCTTGCTGACACTTTGTATTTGTAAGGTTAAGACTTAACTTGACAAATAGCAGACATGTGGTTCAGTGGTGGAGGAAGTATTCAGAAGCTTGGCGTAAGCACGGAGACCACACTGTAGAAAATACCGTGTCACATCATGCGTTGAAAACTTTACTAAAGTGATATTATATATACGGAAATGTATTTATGCAGACAAATGGCCCCTGTGACTGTTGCATCATTATTATTCATGCATTCATGTAAAAGCATGGTTTTACTGTTGAAGTTGGTTGAGGTGGAGCTTCTTTTTTTAAACCATTTTGTATAAAGGAATGCAACTCATGAATATTTGCCTATTGGAATGAATCTATGAATTATTCTCTCCATTAGTCGATTGATTGTATGGTTTGTAATACAGTGAGAAATGATGTCAGACGTTCCCCGAGCCCCGAGTGACACCTTCGCAATGCTCATTTTGCCCAGCTGGATACATTTAAAAATAATTAAAAAGGAAATGGACATGGAAATACTGTTTGGTAGTTTCATTTATGAGAAATCTTTTTTTTTATGTTTTGTATGCACATTTTTTAATTATTATTTTGTAACTAAAGCTGCATGTAAAATAATTGCATTATAGTAAAAGAGTTGAAGTAGAAAGCCACAAAAAGAAAAGACTTAAGGTGAAGTAAAGGCACATCAAATTTGATGTCATGAACACACAGACAACCAGAATGGTAGTTTATACGTTAAGTGAAAAGCAACTCTCAGTGCGTTTACCTGTAGTGAGGTCAATGAAGGGCCCAGGTGGTTCAGGAGGTATGGCGATGCCCATGGCCTTCCTGATGCCATAGATACTGCTGACATCACATGGTGCCACTTGACCAGTCAGCTCAGCCAAGTTCCCAGTCACCTTCTCGGCTGCAGGCAAACAAGAAGGGTTGGGGTCAATCATAGGAGACAGGATAGACTCTCTTGAAGTCTCCGTTCATTAGCCAGATCATTGGAAGTTCTGTGATTTGTTAAAGGAGTAGTTCGACACTTTCTTACCCAGCTCCAGCTCCTTGGCAGTCGGGGCCATCAAGCAAATCATGTTAGGTGGCTGCTTGGTGCTCAAACGCTCCTTCTGTGCTTCTTGCAAGTCACGCAGGAGCTTTGTAGTCTCGTCCAGTTTCTGTTGGAAGTGCAGGGCCTCTGTGACAGATCGGGGAGAAGGCGGGGGACAGCAAGGCAACACACATACCATTAGTACTTCCTTTGGCTTCCTCCGATTACCTTGTGGTCACCCCTCCTGACCTTAGTTGCACGTAGTGAATACAATACAGCCATTCTTTCTGTGGCCTGATGTAGACCCATCAGTCTCGCATGAACATGAGACTGTGATGGGCTGTTAGAGCGATCCAAGGGGATACATAATGGGGTGCTGAAATGCTAAATGGCTCATCTAATTCTGTTTTGTTTTGAATTACCTCAGTGGAATCAGCATTTACAGTGTAATTATGAACTTTGTTCACATGTAAAGCGGTCAGAGCTGAGCAGGTTCAGAAATACGTGTCCTCTCTGGGTTGGATGGATCATATCTGTGATCTGGTTTGATGGGTTTATTATCCAAATGACATTGAGATGATGTTTGGTTATAGTTCATCTGAATAGTTTCTTTGGCTTTCAATCCAATTCTGAGCTGAAAAAGCTACGAGTCGTTTGATGTGTGCATATGTGTTCTTCCACATGTATTCCCATTTATGGCTATGCAATGTAACTTTGGCTGAGACAAATGTGTATTTATATAATGGATCAACAGAAAACCAAACATTTAGAAAAATAGACCTTTTAACTAACTAGTCAAGCAGATGTGCCAAACATTCTCTAGTTCCAGTTTCTCTAGTCAGTTCAAACCAAAGATATTCAGCTTAGAATGATATGTTTCGACAAAACTATACATTTGAAATTGTTGCTTTTTTTAAAAAGAGAGATGAATCTATAATGAAATGAGTGTTATATACACAACATCAACTGAGTCAGTGAGACGTTTTACCCCCAGAGAGCTCCTCGGCCACCTGCAGGCCTGCAGCAGAGAACAGGAAGTCCAGCCTGTTACAGTTGGATGCTTTGGGATCAGCTACCTACGAGACAACATGTTTGGTCAGGTTAGAGGGGGGGGAAAGCATTCCACACTAGACAGCTGATGCTTCGAGGGAACATCCAGGGCTTTTGGAGCCTCTTTTAGTCACGCTGCTTCTTCGCTCCAATAAAATCAAAGCTAATGAAAAGCTGCAACACCCGGGCTGGGGGATGAGGGTGAGCTGGAGAGCGGCCAAGAACAGCAAACTGCGAGGACAGAGGCTTGCTGTATGCCTGGCGGAGGGGCTTGCGCTTTGGTTTCCTCCGCTGCTCTGAGGAACGATTCAGCCACGCAGCAAGCGGGCACCGAAAGAAAACACGGGGCCTCTCAAAATTCCCCAAACAGCGGGCCTCGCGCGAGTACCGCCGCTGTGTTTTCAAGGGAAATGTTCTTTCCATGCACATATGGATCACAGCTAAAGGCAGGCCCCTGCTATGTTGACACAGCTGGTTGACGTAGCAACCATCTGCAGAGGCCATCTATAATGACAAAATGAAATGAAGTATCCGCACATGAGGCGTAATCTGAGAATGTGTGCTGTGCGCCGAACAACGCAGCGGCAGGAGCTCCTCTCCTCAACATCACATCCTCCGCCAACGAGGGTGAACGCCGTGGGTTTCGTGTTACATAGCGCACGCTGATATTTATCATTATGGACTTAATGTCTATTTCCATTTCCAGTGCGGGAGCTGCTCAGGACAGTTTTGTTTTGGTTTTGTGTTTGTGGGTATCAACGCTCACCTGCTTGCCTTTCGTGTCCTCTTGTGCATTTGTCGTTTTCTGCACCACCTGAACAGGCAAAACAACAACAAATTAAGTCTTCTGTCTCTTGCTGTTTAACTCATTAGTGAGGAAAGTCAACGCGGATCACTTAAGATGTCACAAACAATAGGCGCTTACTGGCTCAGTCGCCTTCAGGGTTTTTGAATGCTCTCCGTTCGTCAGTGCATCCAGAACGTTGTCTGCCAGTTTGTAAACATACTCGTCTGATTTGGCAAGGAACTCCGACAAGCTGACACACACACACACACAAACACACAGAGAAAAAGCCATTTACTGTTAATTGTTTTCTGTGTCGTTGTCTGTGTCACTGTTTTTGATGCAGGAGCAGAGTAAAGATCTGAATGACTTTCTTGGCCAAAAAAAAAAAATGAAATCGATATCGACGCAACCTCCTGCACACTGTAAAACAGAGACAGTCAAATACATACAATAATAATGCACTTTCATATGTCTGAAAACAACGTTACAGTGTGCTTTGAGGAGTAGACACAGTGTAGTGACCAAGCAATAACCCCTGAACTGGTGGCGATATAGTAAACCATGTCATAAGTCTTGTATTTCTTCGTGCAATGCTTGTTAATGCAGTAGTCGACAGGAAGAAAACTGGGACCATAGCTGTTGCCTTAGCAACAGAATGACAATGAAAATGTCTACCTCAGCGGCCCAGAGGACCATGAAATAACTGAACACAATAGACAGAAGATAATAAAAAAAAATTTGAGGGGTTGTGGTCAGAATGAGGCCCCGTCTACAGCAAACCTCCTTCAGAGTGAAAAGGAGAAACATCTGGAAAGTAATCAGCGAGGAATGCCTCAAGTGACGGTCTGCGTAAATGCCACGGCGCTGGAGTGCGTTTCTGGCCATACTGCACATACCTGTCTGAGTCCTGGGAACTGGTCTCCTCGCCATAGAGGGAGTAGGTAAGGTCAGAATCCTCCTTGCTGATGTTGGCAAAGCTGGAGTCATAGGTGGGTGCGTAGGAGGTGAACGGCCCGTAGTTGACGTAGGACACTACAGAAAGTTCCACACAGACAGTATCTGTCACGTAAGCTCAACCATAGGGGGCAGGGGGGTCTGAAGCAGTACATTACCTGGAGTAATCCTGTTCCTCTTATCCTCCCTGAAGCCCTGCAGGGTGTTCACGCCGCTCTGCAGCCGATTGGACATCATGCCAAGCTTCACAGGACAGTAGCCCGCATCTGCAACAGGAAACACTCTTTGACATTGCATCAACTTTCGTAAGTGCTCTCAGCACCTCAGTTCCTTTATTAATTTCAGACCAACCTGCCAATTCTGCCAATTATTATTTCTCTTTTTTGTGTACAAGCAGCACTCCGAAATCCAAAGATACTCAGTTTACAATTTGAAAACAAGTATACGAAAGCCAGCTAAATATTCACATTTGTGCTTGAAAAAGGTTGGATTAGTAATTTGTTTGGGCTTTGTTTTGGCTGCAGATGGACCTACCTCCTGCCGATGGATCTGCTGGGTTGAGGATGGCCAGAGTGGTGGAGCCGTCGGACTTCCGCCTCACAAACTCCAACTACACAAACAAATTGAAAGGGCTCAATGGCAGCAATCACCTTTTCGGTATGAGAAACGGCCGTGTTATGGTCGAACATTTGGGATTTTAACCGTGCTTTCTCACATCACACTGCAGCACTCTGCTGGACAGCTTTCCTCCAGACTCTGCAATGACCTTGCGGATTTCCTCGAGCTCTTTCTCTACCTTTGCAGCTTCATCCTTGGAGTCCTTGTCCTGTCTGCAAAGGGAACACAAATTGAAAGCCGAAACAGATGAGACTCTTTGGTTGTGAATAAAAAATATATTTCTTTTATTTTGTGGCAAGGATAAAAAGCATGCACACTGCACAGAGAAAACATGTGCAAGTGCTTCTGTTCATTAAACGCTTCCATTCTGCTCTGCTCCTCAGATAATCTACCTGGAAGCGTTCTGTTGACGTCATGAAATGCCGTGAATATTTCAAACAGAAGGTAAAAAGTGGATGAATTTAAAAAAACCACAAAAAAAACAGCACAGTAAAAGTTTTTTTCGTTTTTCTTTTTCTCCAGCTGTTCCTCTCAGGGTGAGTCATCACCAACACATGACTTTAATCGGCGGGTCTGTTACGTCACTGAGCAACTACTGATTTAAAAGACGTACAGACTCGAGAGGAAACGAGACCCAGCACGCTGCAAAGCATTCCTCACATTGTCCACTTCCAGTGGAAAACTGATTCACTTTAGTAATAGGAGGAGGAAAATGAGTCTGTAGAAACCTACAGTGTCTGGGAAACCGGTTCGGTCAGCTGCATTAAAGTGTGGCTGAGAATGTCGGCATTTATTTCGGTTGTATATCAGCGAGGCACTCCGAGCTTAAGAGCAGCTATGCCGAAGTGGCACATGACTGTGACTTGAGGAAACATGCATGTAAAGTGAGCAGGGTAAAGGACCTGGGTGTGCTGGGGGTCTGGGATCTCTCGCTGGTTCCTGCGGTCGAGGGTCCCTCTCTTTTCTGGTCCAGGCTGGTGCCCCCTTGCTCCTCAGTCTTCCCCGGCAGTTTGGCAGAAGGGTCGAAGCCAGACATGAACTCTATGCTTTGCTTCAGGCTATCCAGTCTTTCCTATTAGAAAGACAAATCAGAGTTTTTTAAGGCCAGGAAGGAGAGAAGAACATTTGCTTGATAAACCTACTTGCTACCACAATTTGAGGCTATCTGCTGCCCCCATCTGTTGCATTATAGTCAAAGCAAAGCCATTTAACTTGATTGCAGACAACAATGCTGCACTTTCCTAACTAGTATAGAAAGTTAAATAAGGATATATTGTGGTGCAAAAAGCTTTGTGTGAGAGAATGGGAAGATATACACATGTACAGTAAATACCAGCAGTGGATTTATTTCTGTGGAAGAATCTCCCTAACTTTGAGACTTTTCTGTCACTTGTTTGATTTTAACAGACAAGGAAAGGTTGCATGTTGACTAATCATCACTGTATTCTAACACAGTTTTAAAATAAACCTGGATATCTTTGCTAAATATAAAGAGATGTACTTTATATGATACAGAAACAGCAAAAATAATAAATGTCCCAAGAAGCTGTTTTACCCCTACTAAAAGGTTATTTTTACACGGTACTAGTGAATGGGCACAAAACGGCAAATGTCAGAGTTCACGATTCTCTTCACGATAAACTGAAAGAGACAATCCTGTACCTCAACGAGATCTTTTTTTTTCTAAATCTTCAGTTTCATACCTGGCTCAAGATCTTCATCCCAGAGTGTAACAGTTTCCGCGCTGCTTTATGGTAAATCGTCTCTGGTTTGTTGTAAATCATGGCATTTTCACACATAATCCTGAAGTCCGCCTGCATCAACACACACACACACACACACACACATACACACATACACACACACACACACACACACACACACACACACACACACACACACACACACACACACACACACACACACACACACACACACACACACACACACACACACACACGACAAAAACAACTCTTGTGAATCTAAATGCATTGAAGAGTGAATAATCTTGTTCTAGATGCCACGACCCATGCTAATTGTTATAGGAGGGGAACTTTGGGTATTTCTGCTTTATTGTACTCAATATGTACCCTCTCTGCAAGTGCTACTCTTATTTTGACATTGATCCAACATCAACACCCCAAGTTGCAGTTATATTTAGGGTTGACCCATCACATTTTTTGGCCCTGAAGCCTTGAATATCAATTATCTGCCGTTACCAAGTCCCCCTCCGATGTTTCTTTTTGCCCAAATGTTGATTGTATACACTTTAAAAGAAGAGCAGTCTTCTAAATTTGATACACCTCATCTTTCACAAGCTATTGATCCAAATACTGACGGTCCTAATTCAAAAAGTCTAACGTGGAGAAGAGTGATGTTTGCAGAGAGCCCACAAAGCGTTATTGTTATTCAAGAGACTCATACCTTGAGTTCATCCAACGACTGATAGTACTCTTTCTTTACTTTGTCCTTAATTGTACTGAAGTCCATAGGCCGTCTGATAATTACAGAGTAGCCAGGAGCAATAAGGTCCGTCACCGGAAATGAGAAGAATGCACTGGGATCCTTCCTGAGGAGAAAACACACAAACGGGATTCATTCACAGCACCAGACATACACTAACTTTACTCTTCAGCTCATAAATAAACACGCAGAAACACACAATTATATCTTATCAATAAGTAATCAATGCTGCACCGTTGGAGCTGCCTGATGAGTTGGTTCAAAGCTTCCTGCAGGGGAGTTTGTTCCTTTTCTACAAGGAAGAACAACAAAGCATCAAGGAAAGTTTTTGCATTAAAAGTGATGTGAACTATGCACCAGACGAATTTGGAGACAACCTTCCTGTTTATCCAGCTCTGTACGTATGGGAGTCCTGCTCCGTTCATCATCTCCATCTGCTTCCTGTCCTTTCTTCTTCTTTGTTACCTTTAATTACAAGACAAACAAATGTCACCCTCAAAAGGCTTAACACCGAATTTCACATCTGGAAGAAAAGGATGTGATCTTGAGTGACGTTACCTTTTTCTTTCCTTTGTCATCCTCCGGCGACCCTAAGCTCCTCTCTTTATCCTTCTTCTTCTTCTTCTTCTTGTCCTTGGGCTTGTCATAGTCCGCAGGTTCGTCATAAAAGGTATCCAGACTCGAGCTTCCTGTCGTCACTTCGTTTCCGGACACTTTCAACACCAGCTTCAGTGGCCTCTCTACATACTCTGTGGAAATCAAGTCAAACAAAAACCATGTATCCAGCTGACGGTGGGTAACTTTATATACGTTAGCTGAAAGATGCTAGTGACAAACAGCCGCTAACAGCTAGCTAACCTAGCAGGGCGTTGTGGTGAAGCCGCGGCTACAGCTAATGTTGTATTATACTCTTACGTTGCATGCATTTGTATTTATAAACGCACTGTGGCGTATTGACAGAGACCCGCGGGGAGCAAGCGCGTCAATCAGCCCGGTAGCTAACGTTAGCCTAGCGGTACGCTAGATAATCAAGCTACGTTAGGGCTTTTCCAACGTAGCTACCACGCGAACAAATCAGAGGCTTCCGGTAGTGTATTAAAAAAACTATTTGAAAAGGAAATACCTTCGTGTCCGTGTTTTTCGGACTTGTGCTTTTTGTGCTTCTTGCCCATTGTTTGTATTTTGATCTGGCACCGGTTGGTCGCTGCTTCTGATCTCTGTGCTGGCGGAAGTACCGAAGTACAGGGCGGTACTGCGCAGATCGACGCGGGCCTCTAGCGCCATCTGCCGGTGAGGAGGTACTAACGCGAAGTGGTTATGGTCGCTAGGGGGCGGAGTAAACTCAGAGTTGAACTTCAAGCATGGGCAAAAAAAAAAAAAACGTTATCTCGTGTACCCTTGTGATTCCAGATTTTAACTGTCTGTCTGCATCATGGACCATTTATTGAGATGAAAGCACCAGAACCAACAGAGAGCCGCAGCATCTTCTGTTGGAGCAAGTGAATCATTCAGTGAGTCAAGTGTTGTTGAGCAAGACAAGAGCCCAATCTCCCCAATACCCCCCTCCAAGGTCTAAACCTTGAACTCTTAGGGACTTAACTGACGTCACATGGTCAATGGTTGAATGTGTGAGAGGCTGTGAGGACAGCGCTTAACATGTCACATGACATTATTTTGATAGCACAAAAGCATGTTATCTAAAAATGTGGGGTTTTATTTTAAAATAGAGGCTGATTTGACTTAACAGACTTATTGCTTAGGACCCAATGAAGTGCAGTGTCGGGAATGAAGTTGTTTGTATGCGTTTCTCAAGAAACCAGCAAGCAGCAATATCACAAGCCAAGAATTAAGTCCGTTCCAAACGGGCATGTTTTATTATTATATCATTAAAGGGTAGGAAAAGAGGTCATACAAATAGCAGCTATTTTTTCTCTGAGCTGGACGGAGCTGTTTGCACGCTGCCGGCATTAAACCAGAGGTGTTGAATTAATGCAAAACTAGGGGCCGCCATTGTGGAACCGTCCAAATTTCTCCCTTTCTGGAGAACACAAGACACGTGCTTTACAGAGCAGATGTTTATACTGTAGCAGACCAAAAAAAAGCAATTTAATTTCAGTTGGATTTAATGTGGGAATGAATCTTGTTTGAATAAACCAGGCTAAGCTCCCAAACGACACAAATGACACTTGGTTATGGTCGGGCTGCACAGGACTCCGTGCAGTCTGGAGCTTCGCTGCCTTGCAGAGCTTATGCTCTATTAAATAGGCACATATTGAATGGGCTGATGAATGACAGATGTTTAATTCATGGAGGAAAGATAGTGTGCATACTTTGAAGCACATTCCAGGTTTTATGAAGACGTCACTAATGCTGCAACCACTGCAAAAACCTAAAAATATCATGAAAAGTAATTAAATAAAAGACAGAGCAGGGAACTTAAAATTCTTCTTTTATTCATTAATTAAAAAATAAACGGTACATATTTTGACAATGTCAAGGCAAGACAGTGGACAATGTGAAAAGAAACCATAAAACGCCAGGAGTGAATTATTGTACCATTTTGCGATTAACCATCAAAATATGCTTAAATCTCTTAAAATTGCATTTAAACATATTGGTTTCACTTTATATATTGTTAATAAACAAGCTATTTTGCATCACAGATAAGACTTTTCTTAGTGAAAAATAAACAAATAATCTTCATTAAGTTCATCATAAATCATGAGAAATATTTTCTGTTCTCATTGCATCTTTTAAATCATAAGTTTTTGTTTTGTCTTTCTATTTTGTAGAAACATATTTCCTCTCGATCAGAGTGGTGTGCTTGATATTACCACTGGATGGCGCCAAATTAAAACGTTTTAAAATCCTACACATGGTGGCTTTAAATTGCATGGCTTTAGTTTCCACTGAGGAACAAATCCCATTAAGGCAAGTGTAACTCTGAACTCACATCGTAAGCCTTTAAAAAACCCGTCTAGAGAGGGGAACAAGCTTGTATTCATAGACTGCCTTCATTAATAGCAAGCAGCGGTGGTCAAACGCAGCGTGCCTCGAGGAGAGGAAGGGCAGGCTATATGGCGGTCCTGGGGCCGGACCACCATAGCCCCAGAGAGGCCGTGGGATCCGTCTGCTTCATGGAGCTGTAGAGCTGAACACGCATGGGAAGTCCACGCTTACACCAAAACGGGGCTAACATATGGCAGATGTTGTGAATTTCATTATCCTCTGTCACAACACGGGCTAAATGGACCCAGAGACTGTTTCCACATGAAAGCGGCATCCCAACAAAACCACTTCCCACTCTGCAGACTGCATGGAACTGGAGGATGTTTGGTCTCTCCACATATAGGCAACAAAAATACAAACAGGCGCAGAAAGGCGGGTTATCTGTCTTGCACATGGTTCGACCGTATACCGGAAGCCAAATGAACTATGCTGTAGAGTTTGAGCTGCTCCTAAATTAAAACTTTACTTTTACATGCCAGTTTCTTGTTTTGCACTTGATAGAATGTATTTAAAATACAAAATGTCATCTTCTTCCCCATGAATATTTGCATCATATGTCTGGGTTTTTGTAGCATTTTGTTTCCTGCACAAGTTTGAAAACTTGAAAGTTGCACCAGCGGGTAATTACATCAAGCATAAACCTGGTGGCAAATCAATAACTTCTCTGGACAGATGTAAGAATATGGCATTAGGTTTTGGTCACAGTTCTTTTCATTCGAAGTTGTTAGAGTGCTGTTCAGATATGAAATGTTTGGGGTCATTACAGCTGTCGACGCAGAACGGTTTTGAAGATGTAACCAGCCGTCACAAGTAAGTCAGACGGAAACATCAAAGAGGAGAAGCCAATCATTCTGCCTCAGTGTTTCTCTCTCCCGTCTGCCAGTCTGTCATGGCAACATCTTTGAGCGTCAGTCACTCATCTTCCCGTCAAAGCTTTATGTGTATGGTGACTCTATTTTTATCTGCAACCACAACACTTTTTTATGTGGGGAGGCTTTGAGTATCAATTCTTACCATGATGTTCCCGTCCTGTGGTCCTCTGCCACCTACCCAGGTCTGTGTGGATGAAGGTCTGGACCGCTCCCGTGCTGCGATAACCCAATAACTGCATGTCTTAAAGGGCCAGTATGGAGCATATTAGGGTTCTATTGGCAGAAATGGAATATTTGATAATATAATCAGCTAAAAGAATCTGTGTGTTTTTGTGAGCTTAATAGGAGCCCATCATAGGGAGTGGGTCCTCTTCAACGGTGTTGCACCGCCGTGTTTCTACAGTAGACCAGAATCCCGCCAGATTCACAACCACGACATCATAGTTTTACTTCAATAACCGAACCAACAGGAAGCACCACTAGAGTTGCTGAATGTGTTCGTCTTAGGTCCTGTCTGCAAATTTATATTTTGATATTTGTTTGGGTGGTGACAAAGGCTAATTAGGCTAATCTTCTTATGGAGGTAACAAAATCAAACAATAGTCAACATAGTAGCTAATGATTTTTTTTATTCATACACATTTGATGCCTATTTATTTAACATCAACAACGAGGTTGTACTTGCTCCTTCATCCAAGTTCCCACTGCACAACTTTCAGAGTTATCAGATGTCTGTTCTGTTGAAACTACACGACTTGTCTTGTAATCAGGAGTTTTCCCACACTACACGACTGACCGACGACGAGGGTTCACACAATACCAGATCTTCCACCAGATGGAATCTCTGACAACAAAAACACACAGGAGAAGTGACCCGAGGCGCAGTCGAGTTCGTTGACGTTGCCACACACGTCTTTAATATTTCCCATATGCAGATCGTTCCCTGTGTTATGTTTACTCATGCAGACCTCCATGCAGACTGGTGCAACAACAACAACTAGCAAATGCAACACATAGCAGGTAGGTTCCATGCGAGGCGACTCCTCTGCTAAGTTTGCCCTCCACCATGACATCCATCAAGAGAAACCAACTCTCAGCTCGCGTCCTTGGAATGTTCACTCATTGGCCAATGTGCAAGCAACGAGCCAACGCAGATTTCTCACTGATCTGTGGGTTTTGCTCCATGGTAGTGGAAAATCAGGGTCAAAGTCGTGTAATGTGAACTAGGCATTAGTGTCGCCTTTGCATCTGCCATCTCCAATTCGTGTTAGAAACCACACACTAACGTTCTGCATGCCACACGCTGCGTATGTATGTTTGTATGCTGCAGTACCACTTTCCACCTGAACTGTTACTGGCACTATTTTATCAAGTATGAGGACATCATATTACTGCATATCATGTACATTTTTTAATTAATACATTTTTACCCTTTTAATTAATATAAAAAAAACGTGTAACACTTGTCTGAGCTAGCTTTTTATATAAATCATCACAAATAGAAATCATTTACCTTTTCTACTCAATGTTTCCAGTATTATTTTTAGGCAAATTAAACTGAATAAATGCTTTAGTGTTAAATATTTTTTCTGCAGTACATTATATCTACAATATGTGCACTCCCATGTTTTGCCAGAACCATCCATCAGCTCATGTTGCATATTAATTATTCTTGATCTGGCATACATCCTGGCAGTTGTTGCCTACACAAGGTACTACATACTCAATTTTATGTCATACTTAGTATAAATAGTATGTTAGTATGCGATTTCATCGGCCTTGCTTAATGTTTTTGGGGTTTAACATCACCCTCTGCTTTAAGGTACTTAATGTATTATTCCATTATAATGGAGGATTTTTTTTTAAGAAGGCTGATGTGACTCTACAGGGGATGCTCGATGGGAGTTTATTTTCACGGAGCACACATCAAAATGCTCACATGCATCATATATCTGGGAGTTTGTGTGAGTGTGAGCATGTGTGACAGGATGAGCAGCGGGAGGGTGGGGGGTGACCGCTGATTAATGTCGATCGGAGTCTCTGTAGAAGGTGGCCCTGCAGTGAGTAAAATACACAGGGGAGACGCGTTAAAAGCCTGCGAGCTCGGTGACGATCCTCCGTCAGATCCTTCGCCGTTTGAAAAAGTTCCTATAAACTGAGAGACGGCCACTGGGAAATGGTCTTTGCAAACTCAATGGGAGTTTATCATCTCGACACAGGGAGAGGCACCGTTTGAGGTGGAAAACGCGGCGCCTGTAATCTGGCTCTCCTTCAGAGGTTTATCAGGCCCTCCCTCCCTACAAACAGGCAAACCCAGGTCCTCAAAATGCACCGTCTCAGCTGTCACCCTTCCTCGCCTGGAGCCCCTAAAACAACATGCCTGTTTGAGGCCTGCGGATGCTGAAACACAATCGAATATCTTGCAGTTATCTAGGTGCTTAATTAACAGTCAATTAAGTGTTTGAGTCAATGAATGAATGAATGTCAATGCAAACGATACAATGCTAACAATGCAATGCTAACTTTCCATTCACAGAATGCATTAGTCCTCATTCTAAATGACTCTTTTTAAATAATGTTAGGAGTCAAACAGCCCACTGCTCCACGTATGAATGTCGCCTCAATCTGTCTGTAATTTTGCGTCCAATAAGAACGCCTTTCTTGCTTTATTTGCTTGCCATGTGTCGTGTTTTTCCACCACACCATGTAGCCTGTAAGGCCTGCAATGTAAACGTATCCACGAGTATCCACAAGTGGCGGAGTATAAAATGTGTAAGAGACCACTTCAGCACTAAGGTGGATCGGTCCAACAAAATGCCCAGGAAACCAGTGTTCAAGACCCAAAAGTGTTTTTTTACGTATGTATTTTACTTAGTTTACGCATTTTAAGCCCGACCATCATGTTTTTCCTGAATGCTTTTGTTGCGTAAACATAACCGCGATGGTTGCAAGGTAACAATGTGATGTGAAGTTTTGCCCGTGGCGTATATATGACACGTGAAAAGTCCACAAAATGCATCTTAATGACACAGTTGCTGTATCCCATGAGATCGGGTGGAGTGGAACATCCTGTTTAAAAAACTTGAGCAATAAAGCACAAATCTAACCTCTGTCTTCTAGTGAAGCTAAGCTGCCAAACAGGATGATGTTGGAGGGAAGAAGCCTATGATTCAGATCTAACACTTTCCCTTATCACACTGTAGGAACCAGCTTTTCTGTGTGATACGAGAGCAATGCTGTGTCTTTATCTTCTTCTACATGGGTCATCAACTGGCCTTTTTTTTGTTGGGACACGTAGCTCTCGCCTCCGACTTTTAGCACAATATCATGTGTTAGCATGTAGCCATCAAGTGCATATAAACAAGTTGTAATCATCCGACTAATTGAGCCAGCATTAGCTTCATTAGCTAAATACAGCTAATAATATCTGTGAGTTTATTCTGAATTCTATTTAAAAAATGAATTTGTAGTGCCACTGCGGTTATTATTAAATTGCGTGTTTGCAATCCATATTTACATATTCAGTGTAACAACCACAGAAATACTTTTGTGCATTTATCAACCGTTGGAAGAAAAATCAAATTCTGGATTTTTCTCTGTGAAAACTTTTCTTTTGTAAAAGTAAACTTTGAGCTGCTGGTGGCTTGTTCTGCCGACTTGTTCAGCCTGCAACAGACAAAACTTACAGTCCTTTAAGCTCATGAACAATCAAATCCTTCCCACAGGGTTTTCAGCATAAAAAGAACCCACATGATAGTGATTTCCAGGGTCTTGGAAAAGTGGGAGGAAACCAGCGATGACTGTGAGGGCATGACGATAATTGTGTCATTTAGAGACTGATGCCCACAGGTAAGAGTAATTGCGGAGGAGCCATTATTCTGTGTATGTGTGTGTGTATGTGTGTGTGTTTGTATGCTGCGGAGGCCTCGGCTTTCAGCAGCAGATTACAAAGGTGTGGCTTCCACGCGACATCCAAATGTGACACATAAAAGACAAAAGCGTGGATCAACAGAGGGTGTCTCAGCCCCATTCCACTACTTTGCCATCAATGTGACAGATGGCATGGGCCCCGTCTGAGGCCCTGGCAATGAGGAGTGCAGTGGCTTCAAAGGCCCTCTGTAATCTGCAGAAACATCACAGGCTGGGAGAGAGTGACTATCTCCCAGACACCCGCCCTACGAAGAGGGCGAGCGAGGCGCTAATGAAAGGCAGATAAAGGGATTGCAGGCACAGACAGCGGCTGTGGGGAAGAGAAAAAAAAGAGAGAGAGGGAGAGAAAACATCAGGTAGGCTTCGCCTTTTTTCTTTGACTTTCTTTTTCTTTTAAAGAATCTGCAGATAAATGGTCTCGTCTGTCCTTTTGTGTTCCCTGAAAAACAGCAACACACAGATAAAGAGTTATTTTCAAAGCCCTCCTCCCCCATTGAGTGTGACTCAATTCAGACTTAATGGTCAGTGCTGAGTATGGGGTAAAGTTAGCGATGATGGAGGAAGGATGATTTGTGTGTGATTTGTTGTTGGAAATGCCACCACTTCCTTGTGTTTTCGGTGGCTTTGATGTGCCAGTCAGGCCCGGGCGCTCGCTGACAGCCGCAGCCTTCATCAGAGCGACTCAGTTCTTTGTCACATTTTGCCGCATTCATTTACGGGCCGAGAAGGAGCCGCGTCCCTTCATTCGGACCAATCAATTCTGGCTTTTTGGTGACAAGGTAACACCGACGCCAGACAGCACCAATATCAAACGCACAATGTCCTTTTTACGTTGCAGGAAACAGCGGGTCGACGTCCAGCTGCACAGCCCCCCCGACTCTACGGAGCATTTAGGAACGCATGGTAGTTTTATCATAAAAGTCAAGCAATTATTATCCTCTGGTTCAACAAAACCTATGTATCGGCCTTCGTTAGACGTGGTGCGAGGGAGAATGTGGACAGCTAGCAGGTCTTTGGATGCCTTCGTGAGTTGGCTTGGAGCGGTACGCGGTGTGGACGGATTCAGCGGAGCGAGCGTGGATCTGTCATAGTCTGCAGACCCTCGCTCAGCTCCGGAGCCAGGGGATTCGTTAGCCGTTCTCGGGGTAACCGGTGCCACTTTCCATTTCAACACGTTTGCCTGTCGTTTCTGACAAGCCACTGGACTGTGTAGGCCTGTCAAAGCTGGTAATGGCTACCCACAGCCCTACGTTATATACGCCCTTTATAGTGTGTCAAACCATATCACAGAGGCGTTTAGCAAAGGAAAGACATTTTAACAGCTGAGCTAACTAGGCTAAATGCACAGCCTAAAGTCACATAATCAACTCCAATCAATCATATACACGATTTCATGAGAGCCATAAGAATTGCGCGTGAGGGTCCACAGATTCTGTATTTGTCAGTCTGTCTCTGCACCCATACAGGATTTCTTCTTTCTTGCCGTCATATCTGTTGCAATTAATGGGCTTTTGACTTTGATGTGGATTAACCTCGTCTGCCAGTGCTGAATCCTCTTAAAGTGAAATGCTTCAGATGCAGCTGTCTCTTATGTTTGACTGGCAGGAAACGTCCATTTTTTTATGCGTCTATTTTAGAGAGAGCCTGCTATCAGTCAGTGTTATTTATTATGTTCATAGCAGCTGTAGGAATTGCTGATGTGTTTTTTTTTTCATACTGATTTAAAGGTTGTCTAGACAATATTCAGAGCAAGCAGCAAATATTTGCTTTGTAAAGATACAGTGGAGTAATCTTCCTGAGCAGAGGATGAAGTTGCTCTCCTTCTGTGTGGGTTGTAATCCGAGCTTCTCTGTGCTACGTTTGCCAAGCCGGGCGTTTCAGTGCATATTAGTGCATGTGAGCGAGCCGTGTACAGCACTCATACGGTGTTTATAGCTAATAAAGCCGACCTGACTCTGTCAGCACTGTTGCCATTGTTTGCACTGTTAGCTGCTAGCGGCCGGCTCAGCCATCACCATGTTGAGTGCCATGTGGAGACAATAGATACGCTCTGAATTTCAGCCTTTTTTACCTTTTTAACAGAAACTTTCAGCGTTCGGAAACTAAATTGCCCTTGAAATGTTTCAGAATGAAAGGTTTTATCAAAAAGTATATCACAGAAACATGGTTTCATTTTCGGTTTCATTATTTTATAGATTGACTGTAAACATATTAGCCATGCTAGCGTCATGGCTCTGGCATCACAATGTTGGTCGGTGTCTGCAAAATCTACATCTCAGGAGCTATTGGATGGATTGCCATGAAATTTGTACATTCACATTGGAGAGATGCATTATAGACACATCACAAAGGTGCTATTATCATAGACAAAAAGGCATGGAGTAGTGTGCAGTCGTTATCCTTTTTCTCACAGACATTCATGATCCCCAGAGGATGAATCCTGTTGACTGTTGATACTCTAGTGCCACGATTTCTATCAGGTACAACATTTTAATTTCTCTAACATACACAAAACGAATCACATACACATCCGCTGTTATTTGTATTGTTAATTAGCAAATGTAAGCATGCCATCACACTAAATTACCAACATTATCAAACGTTATACCTGCTTCTCACCAGCATGTTAGCAGTGATATTGTGAGCCTGCTGACGTTAGCCTCAAAGAGCCCGTGGAAATAATGAATTCTACTTTTATGTGAATTCTTTATAGACAAACAGTCTTTTGATCAACATGGTTTCCTCCCTGTTGCAAAATGAAGTAAAATATTAGCTATTAATCCAGGAATGGGAGCCCCACCTTTAAAGTAAACATTAATTCCAATTAATTCCATTCACGGCATAACTTATTATACTATAAAGCAGCATGAATCAAAGTATAAAGAGAAGAGTAATGAAGCATCACCACTTTAAATGCATAGCTGACACTACAATGAGTTAAGCGCATAGTTCACTAACAATACACTCAGCAGCCTGAAGTCTGCAGATGAGGGATGTGTCCATAAATCTCTGGTTTTGAGTCAGAGCAGCATAAAATGTCTGGGTGTCAGCTGCTGTTTCACTTTTAGCTCTGCCAGATTCCTCTCCTCCCCACGCCCAGCTGGGGATCCTAAAGTCACTCAAGAGTTGTGTAATTAGCTGGAGTTTAATTAAAGGACAATTTGAAAAAAAAGGCAGACAAAAAGGGCAAATTAAAGAGACTCGTAAAATGGAAAATGAAATGCTTAACAAGCTGGGTATCGCCGCTCGGAGACCTTATTTGCATGGCAAACCTTCAGAGTGAGCATGTTAACAATTTTGTGGGTCCGGTGTTATGCGGCTATAAAGTTGAGATTCTATAATTGAAAATTAACAAAACAAACATTTGACAGCATGTCAAAATCTTGCTGTAGCACACTATATTTAAGCTCGTGGCCTACTCTGCGAATTGTGTCACGTTTTAAACATTTCATCTAAAACAAATGTCTCCGGTTGTTTGCATTCGTGTGTGATTTCTGCTGCTGTGGGTTTGACCCTGCGTGCATATCATGATCTTTATGGTGTGTTGTGAACTGCAAATGAAATGTATTATTTATTACAAAAAACGTGGTGAGTTATTGTAGTTTGCTTAAGTGTTGTCCAAGACGTCAACGTTTCTCAGGCTGTGACTGCAGCTCCGGCACTATACTGTTAACTCGGTGATAATTAATAGAAGTAAGAAACAGGAGCCTGTGTAGCCTCAGTGCAGCTAATTGCCCCGGAGGGAGTCCAAACAGCCACAAGCTGTTCTGCCCCTTGTCATCACCGGACCGACTGCAAACTGGTGGCTCAGTCCACATTAAACCCCAACTGTATCGAGTTGTCTTAATAAAAGGGAATAAAATAAAATGAATGCCATAGAAGCAAAAAATGTATATATAATTACATGTGTACATGAATTAACCTGAAATAACTTGATAAACTGATTTATTTTGAATTTGCAAAAAGTCTTAGATAGATAGATAGATAGATAGATAGATAGATAGATAGATAGATAGATAGATAGATAGATAGATAGATAGAAACATGATAGATCAACATATATCACATAGTAATAATAATAAAATTAAAAAGTGCACATTAGTGAAAAGATAACTGAAATGTATAATGAGCTTCAGAGAATCACCAGGGATTTAAAGTGTAATGTAAAGACGTAGGTGACATTTTGGAAAACGGAAAAAGAAAAAAAAAAGAAACTCAATGACTTTGTGATTGACGGGTTAAATGAAGACTTGTGACCGTTCACTGAAGATCCCAACGATTGTCATGCAGCTCCAGACCAGGAATCTCTCAACTCATTAAAAAAGTGGCGAAAATGTGAGACAGAACCACCCAACCATGAAAACGTGTGCCAGGGGGACAAATATCGAGCTAAAAACAACCCCAGAGTATATAATATGTGACCTGTTAAAAATCAGCTTGGCGGACGTTTAAAGTCGATTAAACAAATTTAGAGGATCACAACTTTTCAGCAAATGATAAAAACACGATTACCATCTGTGCGTTTGAGGAGCTCGTTCTCCACCGAGCCTTTTGATGAGGCTGCGGAGTTATCCAACGGCTTCAGCAGATGTTGTGGTACACTGAGTTGAAAAGCAGTTCTCAGACATTTTACCCTCCCGTTGAGGGATTTTTATTTTCATTTTTTTTTCTAACTGGTACACATTGACTCTAAGAGATGGTTAACTGGGATCTGTGGACGTTCGAGAGCACCGCTGTTCAGATCTGTTACAATCCCAGCACCTTGTTCTCTTGCTCTCTGAAACTGAACTACTGATGACAAAATAACATGTCAATATGCCAACAATTCACAAGTCACAATCAACGGCACAATTTTCCTGCTCTTTAGATTTTGTTTGAGGGAAATTATGAAACTGATTAAAGACAAAACTGAAAAAAAAAATCAATGTCATTTCCAGTAATGTGCAGCACAGTACATGTGAAAGTGACACGCACTCAGCGGGGTGCCTGCACGTTGAATGAAGCGACCCCATCAGCCTTTTCTCAAACAATGACACTTGCTTTCTTCTGTGTTAAAATAAGAGAGGGAGCCGTTGATTCGGGAACGGCTGCTCCTTCAAAGCAGCCTCCTTTTTTTTATAGAGAAGCTGGCATGACCTTGTTTCCTTGGGAGTGAAAGCTACAGAAAGCTGGAGGGGCTGGGCGAGGGAGAGGAGGGGTGGAGGAAGGAGGATGTGGGGGGGCATAGTGGAAGAGGTGGGGTAACTTCAAAACCCACATCAAAAGGAATAAATAATTGTTTCTGCTGGTTTTGTTGTTGTGATACGGATCGGCGAAGCAGCAAGTGGCGAGCAGGAAGCTTTGATTTGAGGCAGTCTTCCTGGAGAGGGCTCCTTCTGTCGGCGGCGGAGCTGAGAGAAGCAGAGCCCGCTGATTAAAGTCCTGTTTGTTTTAATCTTCTCTTTTGGCCCAGGGGAGGGCCCACGGAGAGGGAGAGATCCTGCTGGGGGGTGGGACAGCACTCTCATCTGGGGACCAATTCCTTCTCTTTCTGTGTGCTGAAACGCCGGCGACGTGTGCAGCATCCAGACGCAGGGCGAGGGGAGCTGATGAGGAGTCAGGGTGGAGTTGGGAGCGGATGGGGGGGTTCACGATGGGGGCCGAAGTGTTTTGGGAAATTGCAGATTATTGGGATGATAATGACATATTCAGTGAACCCGCAACTCAATTTTCCTTAAAACTGGATTAGTGGTTAGTTCAGGAGCATGCGTTAAATTCCATCGCTGTCGTTTTAACAGTATTCTCCATGCTTCCTTGTTTCCCCCTGAGATCGCTGTGCCTCTGGTTTATACCACAATGACCGACCCCTAATCCTATATCCGACCTCTAATTAAGTCCAATTACAAAAGCAAGGTACTTCCTCTCGACTTTAAACCTGTGTTAGTTGATTTATTTACATCATGAAACTTGCTGATGTACACATCCAACAGAAACAGAGCAACATTAGGATTCATTTGAAGTCGTGTCTCTATCAAGCTGTAGAATATGCCACTCCTTTTTTACGTTTTTAGTCGTTTCTCTTTAGCTGCTAAATGGACTCCTCCAACTGCAAACAACATCAAGCTTCAATCCGTGAAGTTTTTATGTTTTCCCCCTCAGCCGATGTAACGTCTCTGGGCTGAGCAGGAATGTGCGGATGAGAAGAAAACACTAATGCACACGTGCAGTTCAGCTCTCCGCCCTTCAGGTTTCTCCATCCTTACCCTCGTGAGCGTTGAAGTCCCCCAGCAGCACTTTATTTTCGGTCCGGTGTGTGAGCCCCTATAGAGTCCCCAGTTGGAGCCCTTCCCCAGTCTAACTCCAGAAGGGGGACCTGCTTTCCCTTTTTCCAAGCGAGTTACAACTCTTTTCTGGCCAATTCAGGCCAGTGAATCACTTTTGGTCTCCTTGGGAGACCCTACCTGGAGCTATTGCCCCTGGCAACACACCTCCCAGGGTCACCGGGGCACAGAAACCCCTCCACCACATTAGGATGGTGACTCGTTGGGTTGACTGTAATTAAAATGAAATAGTGCATGAACTAAGTGCCCACTAAAAAAAGTGATGTGTAAATCTGTGTAAGTTGAAACAGGGGAAAAACTGCCAAATACCTACATTGGTTTCTGTTCATGGCCTAGGGGCCCACTGAAAAGATTTCGATGCAAATTTAAATGTAAGATCTAATATTTAGATTTGACAGAAAGAACAGGCAGAAATGGTAAAATATTGGTTTCTGTGGCAAGAGATATAATTTCCCTAAATCCAGTCGTCATCGAGTGTTTGAACAAGGATGTGTCATGTACAGTGCAGCTCATTCTATTATTTGTAGTAGTTTGGCCACCTCAGCTGGAATTAATGAATAAAAAATATTTATTTGCAGTTTTTTCAATTTCCCTTATTTGTTTTTGCATCTTTCCACCCTCGACATCTTAGCAAAAAAATGTTTCCTTTCTAAAGATCCTGTGCTGCAGTCCAAACACAGCGGGGGTTAGCAACAACTGGGGCCGCTTATATAAAAAATGTATGCGCTCACGCTGTTATACAGCTGTTAAGATTAAAATGATAGCCACATGACATGTGATATGTTAATAGACGGCTGTTTGGAGAAAAGTAGACATCAAATGGCATACGATTGCTGTGTATTAACAGTTTGTGTAACGATGCAGGCCTGCAAACATCTCCTGTAAGGATCTCCTTATTTTTCTCGTTATTTCTCCGAGAGCTGCAGGGAGCTCATGGGGCAGTGAGGTGTAGATGGTGACCCCCCGCTGACGGCTTCTGTGGGAAATTGCAGATTTTTAAAGGTTCGCGTCGGCACGGGGTCAAAGGTCGTATAGTGTAAGACAGCAGACCGGTGGGGGGTTACATGTTAACCGTCAGAGTTCAGGGGGAACGGAGGCCGCTCATCTCATCAAATGAGCATGTGCACGCACATGCAGCCCCGAGCCGCACGAATCCTCCACTCGCACGATGGCAACGTGATGAGAGGTGACACGTGACACGAGGGGAACAGTCGCCCCACAGAGTGCACAGTAGTTTATATTTATTTTTTTGCGATCAGTTAATTGCATTCAAGTCGGAATAAAGTTGTTCTCCCTCACATTTCCATCTATTTAATAGTTACTATCTATCAAAGACTGAGTTAAAACAATGGTGATTGATCATGTGACCACTAATGAAAGTGCTTGTACTTGCTGCTTTGCCCAGAAATAGGATCTCCGTGTCTGTGGCGACATTCCTGCGCAAAATTCAAAATGAGTGAGGCTTTTTTACGTCAGTCAACAGGTTGGTCTGCCCAGGTGGAGCTACTCACGGAAGTATGCTGCGTTTACTTGTATTCGGAAATCGGTAACTTCCAACTGCTGAGTCAGGCTCCCTTCAGTCTAAAGTGAAGAAGGAAAGTGACCGCCAGCGAGGGAAAACCACGGACCTCCTTTCAGTGTGGAGCATTTGAAGGCATCAAGAAGATGAGAGACAGTCAACACTGTTGGGTGAGGGAGGCGAGGTCCCAGAGGCTCGCCTGCAGTTCCATCTACCGCCAAAGAGGCCGCTAGAAGCAACGTCATATTGCAGGAAATGGCATTAGTGTGTAAATTGCACTTTATTCCTCCAGTACGCACGCCAAGTGTTTGACTGAATTGAGATCACGCCAGACTTTTACCTTCAAGGCCTGTTTAATAATTCCCAGTTACCTGCAACGGGGTTACGTTAATCTGAATGTGGCTATGCCAACGTGGAAATATTTCCTTCCAACAGACCTCTCGCCTTGAGTAAACTGAATATTTTCTCTGTGATATAATCTGATAGGTTCCCGCTGATTTGCATCGACTTGATATACGCGACACCGACTCTTTGATTCTGACAGAAATCCAGTATTGGCAAAAGTGTCATCAGAATTGCTGAAAGAATGAAATAGACTCGCTGAAGCGCACATTGCTGGAGGCCCCCCTTTTTTTATGCAGTTATTTTAAACAAAGTCATCTCATTGGATCTTATCGACACATGACGAAACAACGGAAGGCAGCGTTTTTTCCGACCCTGACAGTAAACAGCCGCTCCGTCCACGGGCCTGTCACTGTCGCAGATGGGGCTCCTTAAGAGCTGACATCAAACGCTTATGGAAACTGATGATTTAAATATTGAATCGACTAGCGGCGGCACGCAGACAGAGGAGCGCTGGTATGTGCTGACACTAAGACAGATGTATATTTTAGCAGCCGTTTCCCAGCTAAATTGCCTAATGGCCTTGGGAATGAAGCAGATGAAAGTCAGACCTGCAGATCTGCTGGGACGTCTCTGGGGTTTGTTGTACTGTAAGTGGCAAAGACCCCCATCACCCCCCTACAACCCTCCCCTGTTCATGCGTCCCGGTCCCCCTTACATGCTGCTTGACTCTCAGTCGGATCAGAGGAGAGGTTCCCCAAACGGAGGCCCCCTCGCCGGGCCCCGGGGCAGCGGGGACACTAACGAGCTCTAATGATCTCCAGCCAGGCCCCGTCTCTCTGCTCTTCCTCCACTCACTCACTCACACCACAACCTGCAGGAACAGGCCTCTCTGAGCAGACAGACAGCCCTACTGAACCCACTGCCACCAGTACAGTACATGTGCCGTCTCCCCGTCCAGCTACTTTCGGTTTAGCATCAAGAGGAGACAACCTCTGCCGGGACTGTATGGTTTCTTTTATGGAGCGCTCCACAAGAATGTGCACTGATAAATGCATATGGATGAGGGTAAACGAATGTTTGGTATGATTAAAAAAAAACTCAATGACCCCGGTTTCTTTCTGCACTTCTGGTGTGCAGGCTTTTGTCGGTATGAAAGCTCTCCCGGGGGGGAGACCAGATGTGAGGCACAGTGAGAGATTGAAGATAATTGCAAACTTGTTTTGGCCTCCTTCCTATCTTAATGGATCCAAGTGTATCTGTCTAAGAGAGAATGAATGCCGCTCTCCCACATCAGCGTGACTGAAGGCCAGCAGCTATACGGGCAGGTTAGTGGCTGCACGGATCCGACTGTGGGCAATGCAATTGAGATGTTGTCAGGGCAGCTTTACAATAGGGCTTAATAGCTCATACGTTTTGAGTTATCTACAAAGACACGGTGAGAAATAATCAGAACTGTTAAGTTGTGGGTCGAGATGAGGAGGAGTTGTGTGATGATTCTCTGTGGGACCTTTTCCACGTTACATATAATCTTTTAAACATTTTTTTTAAGCTTTAAATATCCGTGACAACTTTAGTCAACACAAAAAATACTAGAAATATACATACATAGGTGTGAATCTTCAATGGCCTCATGATTCGATGCGTCTTACTGTATCCCATCCTCAATTTTCTACATTACTGCACACGACTACCTTTTCATCAGTTAATACAAGCTTTCAGACAAATCTCAATTCAATTTAATCTTAACAATATAATATAAAAGCACATTTTCAACACCATTATCTGTGTGACCCACCTCACTCATACATTACAAACACAACATAAACCCCTCCAGCAACGTGCTTCACAGGTGTGCTGTATCGACACAGCTGCTCAGGACAGGCTACATTTGTACACTGCATGAATTAGCCTAGCGGCTAGCAGAGCGTTCCTTAGCGTCGGAGCGGTTCATCTCTCGACAGAACAACGCCGTTGACTTTCAGGCTGCATGCAGGTTTCTTTCCAGTCCAACATTGTTGAATCAGAGCAGCTAATATCGCTAGCGAGAGCAACGTGTTAGTGTTTGAATGCTGTCTTTCTGCTCCGTATACACAGCACGTGTGTGTGTGTGTGTGTGTGCAAAGCCCCGCCCTCAGTGAATCAGGATCAAAGGAGAGGAAAAAAAGAGTGTGACAGTAAATGACAGCAAAACACAGTAAAGACTCTCAGACACTGAGCTGAAATGAAACCAAACTCCCGATTATGTTCGTTCACCGCGTGGAAATATCCACACCTCCAGTCTTGTGGGCCTCTAAGCATTTCTCCGAGATACCTTTGGACCGGTTGTGGGAAAATGTGGGAAAAACGGCAAGAGAAGGAAAAGTGGATAATAACAATATAAATCATAAAGCCGCTTTTGGATTCCACTGAACATCATAAACTGTAAAAGTGAGTGTTCGGGGCTTATGTTTTATATTTGATGTATTTGTGAAGGGCATGGCCAACGAAAGTGGAAATTATTACCATCTCCACTGCAACAAATCACCACCAGCTACGTCCTTTGTAGTCGTTTCTCTGCCGTGCGAAACGAGCTCAGCTCCTCCAGATCAGTTTCATGTTGTTCTAGAAGAAGTGGGATATTTAGTCACGAGCAGCCACTTCTGAGAGGAACTGGATTTGTAGCGTAAAAAAATGTAATTGTTGTGATTGAACTAATAACCTGGTGCCATTGAGATGTCTGTTCTCACGAGAGGAAAAAAACTATCACTTTCCTAAACGAGATCAAATCCAGTCCCTTAAAAACCATCAAAAGGACCACGCGGATGTTGGCATGCAAGTCTGGCCTGAATGGACCCACTTAAAAAAAAAAAGTTGTTCATGTGCCTCTAGCAGTCCAAGATTATAAATGAGTTTAGATTTAGTCTCTCAGGGCAGGACTGCTTCTCATCATGTCTCGTCTGTGTAGTCCGGCAGAGTTGACCTCAAGAGACAGAATGCAAAAATTGTTCTTTCTGAAACAAGTGGAAGATGACCACATTTTCTTGTAGTTTTATGAATTAAGTGTCACGATTTCATAGTTCAACAATGCGCTTGTTTCTTTTGTGTTTTTTTTAAACAAATGAGATTCAGATCTTTTACTTGTTTTAAGATTATTGTTATTTTAAGGCCCTCGGACAACAACAAAAAAACCTGACTTCTTGCAGTGTGCTGCCTGCTCCAAGTCAGCGCGCTCTTTCTGTTGTGTCGTGCATTCTCCTCGGGGAGTAATGAGTGTGAGGCGATCAGACAGCAAAGCTGCTTCTCGCTCTCTGAAGTTTGTGCCAGAAAACGCACATCCTCGTTAGACTGGTCTGCTGCTACTGGGAACAGAAAGTTCCCAACGTTGGCTTTTTTTTTTCTGAGCCATTGTGTGTTTCGCGTCGCTCTCTAACCCCCCTAAAAAACCCTTTGAGTGTATAATTGAGTGGTTACAGAATATTTTCATTAAGTCGGTGTCCGGACTCCGGCGAGCGGCGCATCTCTGCTCTCGGCTTAACGCACTTCAAAGTTTCTCTTGAAACTTAGCTCGGTGTTTATTCCTGTCAGTCTGGAAGCCCGTGTAATCAACGGGGGGAATTGACTTGAAGGTCTTAAAGGTCCACTTTGAAATAGATCAGTACCCGCTTACACCCCCCTCCCCCTCCCCCCATCACCCTGGATCTGAGAGGTGTGGACATACATTTTGCCTTGGACAGCTCCAGAAATGAATATGAATTTTCAATATTTTGATCTAAGCATCGAGAGCGGATAAAAGGCACAGTCCGAGGCGCATCTGAAAAAAGGAGCTTACATTTTCTATAATATTAAACCTAAGTCAGCCTTTGATCTTTTAATCCCGTGCTCATAAGGTTGCGAGATAAGCAGGCATGACTAACGTCTCTTTCTAATAGTCAAGAAAGAGCAGAGCCCACATAATGAGCTCTTTTACCCCTTTTGAAGACAAATTGGACTGAAATTCCATATTTAATGGATCTTACTTTCAATAGAATTCTGTTTAAAGTCGACACTGAGATGGCCGGTCCCGTTAACGGGCACTGATAAAACGCAGTGTGGGCGCCACGGCCTTGTTCCCCCCCCTCAGCCTGCCAAATGTCTATCTGAGCTGTCTGCTGCCGCCTTTGTGGTATCATCCTTGTCGTTGCTTTATTTAGCCGACGCTGTCACTTCGACTGACTCGGGGAGGTTATGTAAATACGAGAGAGGAACTGAAGTCCTGGGCGGCTCACAGGCTGCGAGTTATCCTTGTAATCGCATCCGCAGGTCGGCCGATGCCAGCTGTGGTCACCTTTCTGTCCTCAGTCGACATCCCCCCTGTTCATTAGAGCACTGAGGCTGCTGGACGAGACCCAGACCAAAATTATAGCCACACATCCGCTAATATTGGGTAATATAGAGACAAAATATGTTGCTTGGTATTGAAACTTGACTTTGGCCGACCAAAAGGGTTCAGTTGCCACATCAAAGTGGCTGGTAAGATTTACGGTACTTAGGAAGGCAACTTCCCAACTGGAGTGCCAAGATCGCCCCCTTTGGTCAGAGTTTGAACTGTTATCCATCAGGTCATCTTTTTAAAGTGCTTATTAGGAGGACCAACCCACAGGTTTGCTTTGTTCCTGCTGCCATTCAAGTGTTAAAAGGGCAGATAGAAGTCTCTTAAACGTATTAAGCTTATTTGCAGAGATTACTTAGATCCTGAATGTCTGTTTGTTGTTGCTGTCCATTGGTGTTAAACTTATTTCTTCTTTAGCATCCAGGTGTAGCGACTTCCCCTGGTTCCTGTGATGTTGCCAGGCAACAAGTGAACTGTAGGCTAGTACAGCTAGCAACTATTTCTGAAACCATAAACGGTTGGTTATACAGTTAAACAAATGAGACACAATGTGTGTACGGGAAGTAGAAAACAACTGAGAGCAATGAAGAACAATATTACAAACCACATATAAAACATGGAATAAAGAGCTTGGTATGGTGGAAAAAGTTGGCTGTGGTCAAGTTAAAAAGACTTGGGCCTAGAATTTTCACAGACGACTTGTCTCTTTCAAAATATTGGGAAAATAAAATAAAAATAATTACTTTTATGGGATTTGTGGATGAGCCGTTCAAACGGATACATCATGACATTTCTTCTTCTCGTGTTGACCCCTAATCACTCAATACAAAATAAAACAAATAATGTAAAATAATATCATATAAAGAGAGTGGTATCCATCAACTCATTAACCTCTTCACAAGAACATCGATAAGTGTAGTATTGAAATGTTGATCTATTCATTTGTTCCATTACTAATATTGCCAGCCAATTAAACCTTCTGAGTGCAGCTTGGTCAGTACTTCCTGTGGTTTATGTTGATGTCTCGAAGCGTCTCACGAGTAAAACTTGTCATCTGGCGTCCAAACTTGAATTTTATTATGCATGACACGGCACTGCCATGAAAACCAAATTGTAATTGTGATCTTTGACCTTTGAAAACACACAAATTGTAGTTGACACGATTAGCCTTCGCAGGGCATCTAATCACTTTTAAAGATTAGAGCTGTCTGCTCAGGCTTTGTAACCACAGCTGGGTAATAGTTTTTCTCTGGCTCTCCCACAGAACCTTTTAATTGGGTGACGTTCATTCCTGTTGCTCTCTCTCTCTCTCTCTCTCTCTCTCTCTCTCTCTCTGTGTGTGTGTATGTCTCTCTCTCTGTATGTCTCTCTCTCTCTCTCTCTGTATGTCTCTCTCTCTCTCTCTCTCTCTCTCTCTCTCTCTCTCTCTCTCTCTCCTCTCTCTCTCTCTCTCTCTCTTTGTTTCACAAGCAAGTTATTTGAATCGTTCTAATACTTTCATCTCATATTCTCTTTGTCCCATTGTCATGCAACCACACGGACTCAGATGTAAAAAAAGACACTAACAGAACAAAGAGAGGATTTTTTTCTTCTGATTTTTATGCATTACTTCTCCTCACATATCTCACATTCTTTCCAGACATATTACAGTCCAGATATGAAGTGGGGGGGGAGGCTGAACAAGGCCAATTTGTTTAAAGGCCGGTCTTCAGTACGAGGCGCACCACAGAGCTATATTCATAAATTACATTTGCGTTTTTTAACACTTCTGACGGGGCGCTCCATCGTGTGGCCGTTTTCATCTCCCCTTTTGATGCTGGTTAAAGGAGAAGGCAGCCATTGTCCTCCGTGGCCCTAAGGCATGTTTTGAGCTAAGCGAGAGTGAGTCAATGGAGAGTTTGGGGGCCGGCTAAATGTCAGGCGCACATGGCCACGCTCGCATAGCTTAATGCAGGCCTGTGTCTGGGCCCTTGTCCCTGTCCCCCCTCCAACTCTGTGTGTCTTTATCCCTCTGTCTCCAGCCTCTCCCTCTGTCTCAGATCTACATGCCATCTGGTCTGGCTCCACATCTGTGGATATCCTGTCTACAAAAGCCCCGGACAGCAGCGCTCTTTGTGCAGTGACTCTTTTGCGCTCTGAGGCACCTGCCACGGGCTTAAATCACTTTCCTCCCCCCCAATGCAAAACGAGGCAAGCCCCATTAATTGTGTCCACTAGCGAGACATGTTGTGTATAGCACTTGCCGGAGGATCGTTTATAGGCCCACAAGGCTGAGATGCTGCGAATAGCGAAGGAGGCTCCATGGAGGAAGGAGCATTTGCAGAGCTGTCAGCGACCTGTACGGTCACAGAACTCCCAGTCATTACGACGGCAAGCCTTTGCCAGAGAGGGAAATGTGCCAGCAGCTATAGAGAGGGAGACAAATCGTGTTTGCAGAAAAAAATAAACAGAGTTCAATCGTTATTATTATTTCTTTTTACCAAATGAGCTGAAATCCGTTTGCTTTCTTTCCCCAGCTTTTCACCTCCCCCCCTCCACCTCTCTCTCTTGCTGGCTTCAAACAATGATATGAATGCAAAGCATAATTACCCCTCTTCCCCGTGTTTGGCCTTGGTATCAGCTCCGCAGATGTGTTCAATATGGGAGCAGTCGCAGCACGTTTGCGTGCACCAGGAACCAAAAGCCACGGCTGCTTCCCACCGGGACCAGCGAGTAGACGTTTGATTCATTATACAATACATCCAACGTGGACTGTCTTATATAAGTCTGTTTATGAAATGTGTCTTAGTCAGGGTGAATGCTTTAAAACCTTTTGTCAGGATTGAAATGAATTCCACAGGAACATATTTTTAGTTTCCACGTTCCTGTTTTAAGCCGGGCATCAAAAGAAGGAGACTCTCGCGGGGATGTTTAAATCATTAAATGTGTACAAATCACCGCGGATACCGAATCCCATTGTTTTTCAAATCTCATCAAAGGCTCCAATCAGTATTTATTGTCTTGGAATTACAGCGCTGCTCGCACACATGGCGGAAGATGATCATTTCCTTGGAAACGGTGATGCAAAAAAACAAGCTAATATCATAAATTGGTTAAACAATAAGTAAGCATACTTATATAAGATGATTATTAGCCTCCATCCTTTAGCAGTGATGATGTGCTTGTCTTCCTCAAAATGACACCCGATTTCCCATAAACCCTGTTGCTTCCTGTTGCCGTTGCTTCGCGCCCCCCGGTGATGGTAATCCACATGCATGTTTTCACTTTCCCAGCAGCTTTTTGACTTCATCCATCTGCAATCGCCAGTAAAGACATTTTTGCTCTATTTCTGCTGCAGGACCGGTGCCCACCTCCTGTTTGTGCTGTAAAGCATGATGTCGATTTCCTTCTAAGTCAAACACAATAGAGGGTGCAGAGCAGAAGTCTCATGACAACAGTGTTACATTCATATCCGTATGTGTCAAAACTAGTGATTTATGAATGTTAAAAGGCTTCATGTAGCACCTTTTATACGGGTGCTGTGAGGCAGATAGTTCCACGAGATGAGCAGTAAGTGGAACATTTCAGTACCTTGAACACATAGTGTGAGGAAGGCGATACAGTGGCGGATAATCAAACCAGTGAAGAAGGTTCTGCTTGGTGAGGCCATGAAACATTCATAGCGCTCCAACTGACGTACACCAAGGCAGCCCAGAGAAAGATGAAAAGACCTTTATTAAATTGCTGGTTCATAATAGAACAATAGAAACTTTCGAAGTTTCTGGCCCCTCATTTGGGGGGTAGCTTTTCCCAGCATGCAATGCACAAAAGTCAGGAACACGCTGAAGAAAAGTCAAATATGACCCCAACCGTGTAGACGGATTTAACAGTTCAATAGTTTTGTTTCTTTTGAGATTTGTGAAGGATGTCTTGGTATCAGGCAAATCAATGAAATCAAAGGAGGATCCATTTTAAGAACTTTAGAGAGAGACAGAGAGACAGAGAGAGAGAGAGAGAGAGAGAGAGAGAGAGAGAGAGAGAGAGAGAGAGAGAGAGAGAGAGAGAGAGAGAGAGAGAGAGAGAGAGAGAGAGAGAGAGAGAGAGAGAGAGAGAGAGAGAGAGAGAGAGAGAGAGAGAGAGAGAGAGAGAGAGATGCCAGAGCAACTGACAAGCAGAGTCAGCAGAGCAGAAGGAGGAGAGTCGAGATCTCTGTCAAACACTGAGCCTGCTGGGCAGTCGCCCTGAACAACACCGGCTCAGGTCAGACCTGCCCTGTCAAAACACGAGAACCTGCCGACAGCAGCATGTCTGGTGATGGAGCGGGGTTGGCGGTCGTGTCTTTTCAACTCCAAAATATTCAAATTAAACTGGTGTCAACAGCAGAACAATAACCATACTGAAGAACAACGACCACCAACACAAAGAAAGGCTTTGAGATATGAATAATTTCCCATTTGCATATAATTGTGCTATTTTGCCGATCAATTATTGATCAGCGATGCTTGTTGCTTTTAGCGATGCCCGTCCATTCTGTCCCATTACTTTCCTCCACATGCCGTCGCCGTGGTCCAGTCCCACGTCTCTTTGAGCCTCCGCCGCCCACTCGTCTGAGTGAATCCATACTTTGGTTTACAGCTTAGCAGCTCAAACACGTCAGTAAGACAGAGTTGCCGGTTGTGAACCCATATTTCAGGGAATTAAGGGAGTGTATTAGTTGGCTGGTAATCTAAAAGCATCACCGTCCAAGCCAGCATGTTGATCTGCTTGCCTTTTTTGGTTCCCGTCTGTCTGCTTTACGGAGATATAAGTTTGCCAGGGTTTTATTCCAAAGTTGGAGTGGTGGTGGTGGTGGTGGTGGTGGTGGTGGTGTGTGTGTGTGTGTGTGTGTGTGTGTGTGTGTGTGTGTGTGTGTGTGTGTGTGTGTGTGTGTGTGTGTGTGTGTGTGTGTGTGTGTGTGTGTGGGGGGGGGGTATTTATATTATCTGCTAATATAAATACCACAGGACACACCCAACTCTTATGTGCCTTTAAAAACAAAAACTACTCCCACGTTTTCAATCAACACATCCTTTTTTGGCAGAATAATCTGCTGATGCTCACGGTTTCAACTCTCATATTATGGAGGTTACGTTTTTATCTTGTAGGTTTAGACAAACATCTTGGATCAGAGCACCAGAGAGACAGCACTGGGGCTCTTTCAATGCCCTGGTGGTGGTACTGAGGTCCCTGGGGGGGGGAGTGACAGAGTGGTAATACCACCCGGCTACAAAGCTGACATGCTGAATGTGATTGCCCAGTAAATTGGAGCTGTGAATATATATATATATATATATATATATATATATATATATATATATATATATATATATATATATATACACATACATGTATGTGTGCATTTCTTTCGCCCCTGCATCCCCATGAAACGGTCCAAGTCGGGAGAGACTCTGATCACAGTGAGCTGTGTACTCTCTGATAATGCCGTTTCAGGCCCTCTGCGGGTCTCGCATGGGCCTTTCATATGTGTTATTTATGTAATTATTATGCTCATGAATTGCGGATTGTCAACAGTAGTTTGAAGATGAAGCACTGTGTCAATTAAAGTGATCTGCATTTGAAGTTGGCATCATCCACCACTACAGAGGGAGCAGCTCCTCTGATGTGCAGGCATGAATACAAGCAAATGCATGTGATTAAATATTGTTCCCTATTATTGTTTACTTGGAGATTTCTCTGAAGTTAATTCAGAAAGTCTTTCACATTGAATCACTTTGAGCCGCACATCAGAGGCAGAACTTGAAATCAAATCCTTTTGGTTTTTCGGCTTTCTCATGGAAAGTTATTTGAGAGATTTATTTCAAACAGTTACTCTTGTCAGGCTGATCTAAAGCTTTGGAATTTCAGAAATGTGTGATTCTCTCCAGAGCCATCATCAAACCAGACTGAACCCAAACTTTTCCACAACATGTGCTCAGTCAAACACATGTTGGCTTCTCAAGATCCCTCTCCGGAGTGGACATCTAGTACTGTCTTGTTGTACTATGACTGGTTTTTCATCTAACAACACAATACACCTCTGAACCGGGGTTTATGACTGGGGGGTCTTCGACATCTTGACCCTATTTCCACCTGGTACCTGAAATCAGTATCTGAACATTTATTAAGATTATTCATCAATTCAATTATGCATGTATTAATACTCATTGTCACTATCTGGGATATGTCTGCATTGGTTGGGCATTGATGATAAAAGCAATAATTTATGTTAGTATATCGAGTGAATTGATGCTGCTGTATGGTCTCTGATTGTTTTTGTATTGCCAAGCCTTTTTTGAAAAGTAGTTAAAGGTGAAATTAAATGACCTCTCAACTGATTTGGCTGATTAATTTTTTGTTAAAGGAATGGTAGAAGGTAGATGACAATATCCCGACCGCTCTAATATCAGCTGTAGAGAAGATATCAAGATGCAGATTGCATGTAAATACAGGTCGTCAACGGGGTCCTTAACTTAAATAATGTAGTTCCTACTGGAGATCGGATCATGGTATTGTTTTGAAAGTGCCAAAGTCAATCCCAAGGTCCAAACAAGTCATACTGCACTCTTCACCGAATGCAACACCATTGACATCTACTGCATCTCATTTTTAAGCCACACATTGTACATTACCATTAGTTTTGAAGTCAACCACCATTTTTGTCCGCTAACACAAATTTTTTCCTGCAATTTGAAGTTTTAAGTGTTGACATGCTGGGAATGAATACATGTAAACATTTTAATCATTAGGTCTTTCATATCTCTCACGTCTGTTGCAAGAGACAAGTGTTTACAGTTTGCAGGCGACTCGCTGACCATGTGTTCCAACAAAACCAAGTCTCAGGCCTTAAAGAGCTCAGACACACAATGCAATCCTAGTGCAAAGCTCGCCATCCCTGCAAGCCAAAGTAATTAACAATTAACACTGTACAAATTCTCCCTGCTCGCTTGCTTTAAGTAGAAGGAGGGGAGGGGGAGTACTGAAGATCTTTGAGGTTTCAGAAAACAAACTTTGCCAGGCATTCTTTAGACTTCGTTTGGCCAAGTCTGAATCAAAGCGAGCGGACAATCTTCCCTTTCATCTCTCTGAGGCTGTGAAGGAACAGACTGTGTCCTGCCATGGCTGTGAACTTGTACAGCTTAGCACTGTGAAGGCCACGGTTTTTTTTCTTCCAGAGGGTCGTCCTTTGAGTGCATTTTTTTTCTCCTTCTCTAACCTTTTGATCTAAATCTTCTTAACTTTAAAACGAAGTGCTTCGGCCTCTTGAGGAATCCGAGCTTTCATGTCACTGTTTGTCTTGAGATGTAAATCCTCTTGGCGACATGACGACTTGACCACGTTGATCAAGTTGGAGCTGATGAATAGATATTCAGCCCGTCTGTCATTGTGGTATTTGGTAAGAATAACATGTCTGAGAAAAAGAGAATTCAACTTTACCTTTTACTGAAGATAAGATCTCCAGATGTGACATTGGTTGAATGATTTATTTGATCTTTAGTTACTGTATTAAGTGTGAATACATTCTGGGAATAAATGTAAATCCCTAATCTTGTTACTCATAATACTCAATACATTTTGAGTTATTTACAGTTTATGGTCACAAAACACTGCCATGACACTTTCTCAGTTATTGATTTCTAATGTTTTAATCTATATTGTACTGTAACAGCTGGGACTAATTCCTTTTCAATGAACTAGATCATAATGTAAGTTAAAACTAGACTTCTTATATATATTGGGTCGCCCATAAAGTTGGAAAAATGTGCAAATGTCTTTTATAGCGCCAAATGAATGTTATGAATTCACTAATTTCACCTGGGTAATTGTGACACATAATGTAATCATTGCACCTGGTCAAAAATGATTGCTGATGCATTTAAATAGGAATAAACAGAGGATTGTGTCTGAAAACAAAATATTCCAACTTTATGGGCAACAGTGTATATATATATATGACCTTGAACCACAACGTTAGCTCCGTTCGCTGTAGTTTGTATTGTGAGCCCTACTGTTAGCATGGTTAGTAACGATCCGCCGGCTCAAACGTCACCCTGTTGATTCATTGAGAGGCAATGGAAATGCTCCCAATCTCATATATGCACCTTTACCTGTATCCTGTCTTATATGGTGTTCGGTTGTTGTCCACTTACCTCTCTGTGCTATCACTTATGCTTACAAAAAGCTAATATGGTGATATAATATGGTGATATAGCTATAATATGGTGATATATCTATAATATGGCATCCACACTCAATGGGTGTCTTTCTTATATACAGTCTATAAGCTTGTAAGCTTTCTTGTTATTTTCAGGTATGCCATGATCTGCTTGATCACTCAAATCCCTCCAGACTCACAGGGTTTTGAGGGGTACAAAGCGGTGCACCTGCTCACATGGTGGTAAGGAATCTCGGAAAGGGGCCATAAGAACACACAGAACTCACCCTTCTATCTTTTCGCCGTACACGATGTACAGCACAGTGAAGAATACACATTCCTGCACCCGAGCCTACCCTGACCCAGCTGTGCCAGTGTCGGGCCAGCCGGCCAGAGGAATAAGAGGAATCCCTGGTGCTCTGTGCTTAGTGCTGCTAAACAGGCTTTTGTATGTGCTCTACACAATGCTCCATCACTGGCACTTTGGACGGCGCAAGGACTCTGCTGCCAAGGGAGCTCCTAGCTGTTGTTCTTTTCATCTAAGTTAAGCCACTTGGCCAGCAGCAGAATGGACACGGAGAAGAAAGGGCGAGCAGAGAGGCTTGTGGGAGATGGCAGGAATCCTCCCCGTCTCCCTCTGGGACACGTTTTCCCCTGCATTTCATCCTCACACCCTTGGTCTGATTCACCATGAATTCTTTGGAACACTTTGGTACCGCTTAATTTACATGTATGCCAACAGGCTTTTAATGTATTTAAAACTTGGATGATGTTCAAAGGATGCTATAATTCCTCTGAAATAGGCCTTTTGAAGGCTTTATCTTGCTCTTTCTCTTCTGGCTAATCTTGGAGGCCCTCCGTATGCCAGAGCAATTTTTCTAATGCCAATTAAGCTTGACATTAGCATAAAAAAGCTTTTAAAGTTTTTTTTTTTCTTTTTGAATGAAGGAGTGATGTTAAACGGACACTTTTTTTTAACACTCCAATCGGTCTTTGGAGCTTCAACATTGAGCAACCTTGGTAAAGGAAAGGACTCTGGTCTTTGTTCCTTTTTTTGTCTTGATATTAGCAGATGGAATTATAAAGGCCAAAAAAAGAGAGAAAATCCCATAATAACAACTCAACACTTTTTTTTTTTTTTTTTTTTTGCAAATTAGCAGTCCCTGTGGTACAACATCACACATTCTGCTTTGTGTCCAAATGAAGGTTATGCTTTTAATGCAGAACATGTTGGCAGTCTCTTTCATTTCTCCCAAGAACTGTAGTAATTGCCACAGAGTGCTAGGAATCAATTAATTACCATTAGGGCTTCCTTCCAGAGCACAGTGAAACACACAGCAAATGGTTTTGCATTAGCCACAAATGTGCAAATGTTACCCAGGGGAGAAACAAAAAGTCTTCAGCAGATTTCTTGCATTTTTTTTTTTTAGCCTTGTTCTTTCTCCACACGGAGAGCTGGGACACATTCCACTCCCAAGGAAAAAGTACAGGTCCCACTCAAGCTGTTGTTGTACTGGGTTTTTGTTTGTCAGAGCTGAGAGGACTGGGACCGAATACATCAGCACTATAACAGCTTCATTAACCAAATCTTTTGAAGTGTAATCAGTTATTTAGTCGAGTATAAGAAAGTATTCTCAGAAGAAATCGAAAGGCAGTTGTGGTGATGAGGAACTTCGAGACAGAAAACAATATTGGCTAATATACATACATGGAATAGCAACAAGCTGCAGGTTTATCTTAGAAGAGGTCATCGGAATCAGATGTATTTGCCGAGTATGTACATATCACATGTAAATCAGTTGTTTTTGAATTTGGCATACATAGCATTGGACATAGTGTGCATACGGTTGTTCTTCAAACCCCTACAGAGCTATCGTCCACACGTTTTCACTTTTATGGCCTGATTACCCCTCCCCCGACTTACTCTAAGTGTGTTTCACTCTTAATGGCGACATACAAATCTATAGCCGATCCCGGGAATCACTCCCTCGTTCACTCATTACAGACTGCAGTTGTGTTAAAAGAGCTTTTAGACACTTTAATCAAGTCTAGTGTTGCATTACTGTAATTTTTGCATCTATTCAATGTGATTTATTTGCATTGTGGGCTTGTTAGCGGAATGTGCTGTGCTTTGCATATACACAACTTTTTCAATCCTGTAGACCATTTTCACAGCAAGTGTAGTGTCACAGCAGGACAAGTACATTGGCTAAATGTCAAACTCGAATAAATGGCACTCAGTGCACTATATAATAATGAAATAAACATGGTTTGTGTCAAGATTCTCCTACTGTTGATGGCTCAGTGGTAGAGTTGGTGCCCTCACTGCAGCGGCCCCGGGTTTGAATCCCACCGGTGAGCCTTTCTGCAATGTCATCCCCATCTCTCTCTATCCCCCTTTCACTCTCACGCTCTCTCTCCATAAAAAAAATCCCCCCAAAATAACTTTAGAGATTCTCCTACTGTCGTCACTAGATTAGAAATGGAGACCAAACATTTTGTCGTGGTCTGTGGTCTGAGCTACGGTAGAACTGTAGAAACTGAATGAAACTATGAGTATAAACCAGAGACCATATGAATGGACCTAACAAACCATGACTTCAAACTTGTTATCATTAATCATCATTATGTGGTTATTCCTAATGCGCCCTTCCAGTATTTTGTTTTCTAGATAATAAACAAGTCAAAATTGCGTGATAATTCCACATATGGCTAGCAGAGCACATTTGTTTTCTTCTTCATGCTACAACATTTTTTTATACTTGGTCATTACTGTACAATTAGCTGCCTGTAATTTAAAGCACTGCATGCAATTATAAACCTTTTGAGATTAACTACTTATGGTAGATTATGGGCTGCACGTCCTGTAACTTCCCTTCCCCAGCAAACATCTCACTCCTCACTGAGGTATATGTATAGACTGGGGAAAGAAATCGTACACTTCAAACGTATAGCTGTGATATATTATTAGTATACTTCTATGTCAGATTCTTTTGGAAAAAACACCATTTTACTTGTAAAATGGTATATTGTGGTAGAGATTAAACTGGACAAAAAGTTGCTGTACCCTTGCTAAAATGTTTCCATGTAATTAGTGGGGACCAGTCACGTCATAAATAAATGTCACGTTATTTTCTGTAGAATGTTCTTTCACAAAAACCTAGGTATGTTATTAAAATGCCAATATAGTCCTTTCTTTAGGTGTGGCAAAAAAAAAAGTATTAATTTCATGGATAACAGAAGAAATGCAGCTGAAAGCGTTAAACGATTGAGCCAGAATATTAGAAATTAGTTTGTTAATTAGAAGTGAGCTTGTGACTGCAGTCTCTAACATCAGGGTTCCCACTTGAAGTCAAATGTCAAATTGACTTTCAATGATTGAAAAGCTGAATTTCCATGACCTATAATGAACAGACAAACATTTCTAAACCCATTAATTTTTGAGCTTTGAGTACAAAAGTTTTCACTGACTTGAACAGTGCACATTTATTGCGTTATTTGTTGTTGACAGGTGGTATATTGTTACTGAATAACCAAGTAACCATAACAGCCACTCACGAAATAGGTGAAATAACCAGATAAAGAAAAATACAGCGTGGGAAATATTATATTTTGATGAATGGCAACTAAAATGTAAATATGCTACAAACAAAATTCCCTGATATTCCACGACATGGCCAAATCCCATGACTTTCCCTGTCTGTAATATATATATATATTTTAATTCCCTGATATTTCAGGAATCCCCTTCTCCCGTGGCGTAACCTGTAAAATGTCCTGTTACCGTGGAGTTCGACCACCACAATGAATTCTGGGTGTGGGGGAAACCCCGCCTGTTCTGCCCATCATAAGCCTGATCTTGTAAAGTAACCTGTCTTTCAACTCCACAGTGTGCAGCCCGAACAGGTACCTGAGTGATATCGGCTAAGTGGCATCAACAATGAGCGATGACAACATACAAGCGCGTGCGGTGTGAAGCTGTACAGCTTTTTGCTCTTCTGGCGCAAAAAGCTGTTTTTCTGAGTTAAGTAAACTCAGACAGAGTGCTGCTCACACATTCCTGACGAAAAGGAAAAAAAAGTTGGATTGGAGAGCAGTGCTGACAGGGAACAGGTCTCCAAGTAAAAAAGGCTTTGAGATCACTTCAAGAGTCCGTGAACACTTTTCTCTCCGCGCTCTCTTGTGTTTCTGTCTCGTTATCTGATTCTTTAATCACATTTCTGTTCCTCGGCGACGCCGCCGCCGTGACAGTGCTTTTGCTGCTGTCACCCCCACAGCTACCGCCGAGTGCCGTCGCAAATCCGAGCCGATTCGCCGCCTCAAACAAGAACAGCCAGAATCACAGCGAGAGAGAGGGAGGCTTTTAAAAAGGAGCGCCACATATAGTCTTGACAAAAAAAAGCCAGATGAATACAAGAGCAAACAGGATCATTTGAAAACTTCATCATTTTCTTGAAGAGGAAATAAAGAACTGTTCCTGTCCCCCCCCCCCACCTTCTCCCCTCAAAAAAAAGTGGGAGTGCAACCCATTAGCAGCAAGTCACTCGCACTGATCGTCAGCATTAGAAAGTGCTTTCAACTCCACTGGCTGTCAGCAACCCTGGCAGCTTGGAAGAGCTTTAGCTTCGACTCTGAATCCTAGCAGAGAGGCTGTGGTCGGCAACGACAAAATCAGTTTGAACTCTTGCGTGGAGGATCTGTTAAAAGGGGTTTCGGATCAAAGCAGCCTAAGTGGGTCAAAATTACCTTGACCATCTGAGAACAGTCACATTTTCAAGGGGGGGTGGGATGGTGGGGGGGCGATCCGCAATGTCGAGGGGTAGATTAGCATTTTGCCGAGAAGATTCCTCTCAAAGACGTCAGATCAAAGCGAGTGCGAAGCTTTTTATTTCTTCTTCTCCTCCGACGTTCCACCGACTCAGTGTTAATTTGGTAATTTGGTTGGCGCTTGCCTTGGCGTGTAGCAATGTGAAAACCGTGTTTACCTTTTCAGTGTTTGGAGAGACGTCTGGGGGCCCTCCTCCTTCGCTTTTCATATGAATTAGGACAAAGAAGCTGGTCTTTAGGAAGATGAATGTGTCACCTTTAGAATGTGATGGTGTAAACTCTCCACCGAGATGTTTTATTGTATTGAGAAGGTCCAAAGACAGATGGGTACAGTCGATGCACTCAAAGTCTGCAATTTTATTTTTCTGTAGCCGTGGTAACTGTCTTTTATGGACAGAAACACCATTTGTTTGGTCGTTTGGTCCACTACTTTCACTGCAGTGAAGTATCGCTACTGCCAAGATATTTTATACAAACATTCATGGTGCCCAGAGGATGAACCCTAAAATACCTGTCCTCCAGTTCACATTTGGGGTTTTGAGTTAAAAGTATTGAACGTTATTCACCATTTCTTAAAATGTATAATGAATGGAGCCAAATAAATTGGTGCTACAAAACACAAGCAATTAAAAAAATGCTTGTGCAGTTTTTATTTGCGATGAGATTGAGATACAGATACACGTTTGTTGCGATCACAGGGCGGTTTGGTTTGCTTTCTGCAGCTGTGGAGTTAAAGAACCAGCAAAACTAAAGACATCTTCACATGCCTCAGCTGTACTTTATATGTAGTGCTAATTAGCAAATGTTTGCATGCTAACGTTAGCATTTAGCTCAACACACCGCTGTGTCAGCACGACTGTAGATTCTAAATCACGAGTTCCCACTTTCTTGTTTCATTTATTGCTTTTTAAAAATCGTTTCTGTCAAGATTTAACACAGATTTTAAAGCATGTAATTTTCTTCCTCTCGCCCCGCTTTTCATAAACTGGTAAAGATCGACGGCAGCCCCTCGCCTCTCTCTCCGCCACGGAGAGCTTTGTGGAGGAGAGTCGAGATGTCAGGATCCAACCTAATCCAGCCGGTCCAGGGGAAAGTTGTTTGGTAGTGAGGCAGTAATGAGCCGTGGCAGTTATTCAATGGGAGCTCTGTATGAGCGAGCGGACAAGAGGAGAGCAACCGTAATAGATTATAATCAGACAAAAAAACCTGTATCGACAAATCACTGCTGTGTGAATCGCCGGGAGGGAACAAATACCTGCTCGCTTCCTGCTCCTGCTGAGGACTTGTCTGCTCTGATAAGACAACCTTCAGCTGTACTATAGCTGCAAACACCAACAATACTGTTTTCTTATCCCTTCATGTTTGATTTTCTCTAGTCATCTGTTAAAATGTCTTTTATTCTGTGGCACCAATTTCTCCGTTCTTTATGAATGCTTTTTAATAAATTGCAATTGACAGAGGCTAAATCTTTTACCTTAATGGAGGACTTTACTGAGAGGATCTTGCCTCAGTTCATTAGCAGAGATAATTTCTGTTTTAACCTAGGCCGTGCTAATTCCAGCCTGGCCTTTCCGCACGCGCGAGGCAGTCCTTTAAAGACGGCTCGCTTTTGAAGCCTGCTGGTCGAGCTGTTCAAAGCTGCAGCTGTTTTTCGTGGTGTTTGACAGCTTTAATTGATGTTTATTTTGGCATCGAGTATCATTCCTTTCATGCAAATGTCCTGCATGCAGCGAAATGGGTCAGGGGCAGCACTAGGTGGGCACGGTTTGTGTGTACCGGGATAAGAGCAAAGTCCTTAACGAATTTACATTTTAGATCACAGAACCTCAACGAGCGGCCACGCTTAATGCTCAGAATGAAAAATGGCTTCACGAGTCTCTCTTTGATTCGATAATGGATGATGAAAACATTGTGCGGCACATTAATTTGCCTGGTGTTACAAAGAAGCCCTTTCTTCAGTTTCCAGAAGTGGATTACGAGGCTATGATATTCATTTTCACCTCCGTGTTTTGTGAAGAAAATACCCATCCCATTAACTTTTCTCTTAAGATGTTTTATGAGGGATTTTTTAATAGTTCCTCCACGTTTGATATCTGTGTGAGCTCTTTGGCTGTGTTTTGCAGTGGTGTTCCTGCCAGTCTGCCCACCTGTAGACCTGCCGAGAGTCGGCCGACTCTCAGACATTCTGGCTCACCGCATGCCCCCCTCCTCCTTCATCCCACCATGCTTTTCCCTACACCAGGTCTGACATCACCATGGAGGCATGCAGGGGCCTCTTCATCTGCTCCCAATTAAGGCCTCGCTAACTCCGCCGCAAAAAGGCTTCAAACTGTTATGAAACCGAGAGGAACAACCTGAGACCTCGAGAAAACAAACTGGCGATGAGGCTCGGCGGCGGCCCTGGCTAGGTGTGGATGTGTGTGTGTGTGTGATCGTCTGACGACACTTAATTCAGAGTTAAAGCATCAGCTGGGTTTAGAGGATATCATCAGAGGCAGTATTATGGATGTGGAAATGTAAGATATTCTGTAGGGGTGCAACGGATCACAACACTTGTGGCTCGGATCGGATCGTGGTTTTGAATCACGGATTGTATCGGCAGAAAAAAGGGCAACTTTTAAAGATGACCGTTGACGTTTTTTATACCGATTGCTGACCTGTTCCAGCTGATACAGATTGTTTTTGTTGTTTTGTTTTGTTATAGTTGGTATACAAGGCTCCAGGCAATTATTCACTTAAAGTGAGTTCAAACTGTCTAAAATTCTAAATTGTATCCCTTTAGTTTGTTATGATCATTTAGTGGTTATTTGCAACACAAAAAAACGCAAACAGATTGCATTTAAATTGCTAAAAAAATCTTGGCATTAGTAGTTTTGGTTATGTATTAAAAGCTGCGTAGAGTTATAGTGTTAGGAAGCTAAAGAGGTAATAATTCTCTCTATTATCCATTTTATATTGCTATGAAAACATTTCCTTCAAACAACTTCAAACTATTCAAGTTTCGTGCCAAAAAAGTAATTGTATAAAATTATATTTAATCACATCATAATGTTATATATTACCTTCACCCAATATTCAATACTGAAAAGGCATAAATACATCATAATGTAACGTTAGCGGTCAGCTCTTTCATCACAGATTTATTATTCACTATGTAACACTATCAGGGTATCTGCGACTAGAAAACATTAATCCAAATGGCAAATAAAGATGAATAAATGGTTAAACCGTGTACCATTAATGCTGGGGATCCGTACAGACCACAGAACAACTCTGGTGCATGAGGTCACTAATATTCTGGTCTGTATGTGTGGAAGACCCTTAAGAAGGAATGGTATTGTGATGTTAGTTGTCTTTCCATTCCCACTAGACTTAGCGTGAGAATAAAGCAGACAGTCCGACTGACTTGTGTTTGAACCTCTAGGTTTTCCTGTGCCAAGTACATCGGACGTCAGATGCATGTAAATGGTTTCATATCGGTTGCCATTTTTGGTTCGGCGTCAACATCTTTTTATCCTTGCAGATTTATCCCGAGCCATTTCTCAGCTTTTCAAAAAGCATTTCTGCTTTGATAGATGGAGGGAGATTTGTACTTTGTACTGAGAAAACATGCCTAATCTTGGATTAAGCTGCACTACCATTTTAAGGTCAGAGGTCCGCCAGCAATCATCATGAATCAAAGTCACTTACTGTAGAGTCGAAACAACACAGATACTATGGAAGGCCATTTGAAAGTCTGCCATTTTCATTCTGTATAACAGAGTCAGAAAATATAAGAGGTCACTTTGCTCAATTTGTGAAATCCTTGCTAACTTCTGCAGTATGTTCAAATATATTTGTATGAGATAGACGGAACCCCTGAAAGCTTCTGCCAGAGGTATTCAGGTTTATGTGTTTGTCTTAATATGTGGGCCTATATAGATAAATGTCTGGTAAATGTAATTATATGTGGAGATAGGCCTTCCCACAACCAAGTAGCCTAAGTTGGCATTTTGATGTTACCTTTGAAATCTACTACTGAACGGCAATTGATGGTATAAGCCCCAGTGTTTTGGACAAAATGCAAATGCATTAGAAAATAAAATACTCAATAATTGTTAAAGGTTCTCTCTAGTCGGAGCTCCTGTATATCAGGTCACATAGTGAGGAAGTTGTGTATCTATACATTGCTTTTCTATACTTAGTAAAGACCTACATTGTAGCTAAAGCTGAAAGAACAGCAAAACGATGACAGAAACAATAATAGAATAACATCATAACCACCTACTAACCACCTAAGATACTCAACTTTGGCTTGATTTTTATGTTCTTGTGCACCACTGGCCGATCCCACTATCTCTCTCTCTGTATCTATAAATCACAGTCCATTCAACTACCTGATCAACACGATGAACATCCCAGCGAGACCACCCGAGTGTTGAAAACGTGTAAACCGCAGCCAATGAGAGTGCGATACCTCAGCCTGATAAGAGGCACCGAGGTGCGTTGTATCAAGTAGCTGGCTCACACAATGTTGTAACAGCTGAGTGTGAAGGTTCTCTGACATCGGGAATCTCGCAGTGAGAGATTGTGCTGCGACCCGCACGCTCTCCAGATGTTTCCCAACATGCAATGGGGAGACGGACCTGACCCTGCTTCATCCACCAATACGAAACATCTGAGAAACTAGAAAGCACTCGGAGAGAGCACATCCCGGTACCTTCGCCAAAGGCTCACAATCCTCATTTTTTAATCTACATCAGGACCTGCATTTGCTTCAAACTGCCCAAACTTTGAATGTGTGGAAAGAGTTTTCAATCTGGTGTCACCGGTTCAAATTCAAACTTTATAGTGTTCTTAAAAATGCACTTTCTGCAAAGAGCAAAGTCAGCAAGATTTCACCTGCCAAAAAGGTTTGCCTGTTTAGCAAAAAGGTGGAGGAGAAAACAACTGTGGGCAAACACATACATATGTAGAGTTTTGTAAATGTTTCACAAGCCACATTTATGACATAGTTTCTTTAATGTGTTGTGTTTTTCAAACATAAATGCACATTTGCAGCTCATTCCGATGCTTTTTGGGCGTACTTGAATATGACGACCATTTTGTTGCTTCTAATGCTCTCCGTCATGACTGATTTATAACTTATAGCTGATCTCACAGTGCAGCTGTTGTCAATGTGTGTTTTTGTTTATTTCGCCTGATGATGTTGTGATCGTTAAAAATAGTGATTCACTGCAGCTTGGCAATGCATGCTGGTCAACATCGTAGCCAGTTTATGAGCCGCAATCAAATTTCCCACATTCACAAATATGTAAATGAGAGTTACTATATATCAGGAATTCGGCTGTGTTAAAACACAGCAGTGATCACAGTGAGCAGGAGGATACAGGAAGAGAGGTTTAGAGAGGGCGTCGGCACCCAGCTATGTTAGTGTGAAGACAAAGTCTGGAGCAAAATAAATGCATCCCTAGAAATGAATTCTAGGTCAACGTTTTTCTGTCATTACCTTGTATGTCCCTTCACTGCAGTGCACTTCCCTCTCGGCTGCTTGTATTATTTCATTTGTTCCAATTCATTTGATTTTGGAAAAGTGACAGTCATAATCACTCACAGGATGGTTAAATTTTTTTAAATGCAATTTAACGCTGTTCATGATTGTGTAGCAGCTAACAATCTCCCAGTAGGCATCAAATGGTGCAACCTCCGGCAGGATGACATCACCAGCCTCTATGTCGACCCCCCTCCCTTTACCTTCATCCCCTCCCCCACTTCCAGAGCCGTGTCGTTTGACTGCCAGCCATCCATCCAGTCGGCCTTTCTCTCTGGGAACACGACTTCATTACAGAGCTGAATTGTCTTATTGTGAAGACCCGGCCGCCCCCCTCTCACAGAAGAGGGCGGAGCCTCGCTGGACATCAGGGCATCATGCGGTGACCCGGCTTCAGGGGTCAGTTCACCCACTGTTTGAAAAGCATCTCACGTAACGCATCACTGGATGACTGCCCCCTCTTCTCAGCCAAAGGCCCTCTCGCAGCCACACCAAGCATCAATGCACAGAACATCATTGTGCATCTTTACAATACTTAATGAGTTTACACTTGGGACAGAATGACCAGTTTGTGTGCAGAATGAAAATATTTACGATGCCTATTTATATTTTTTTTGACAAAAGTAGTTTAGAATTTTATTGCACAGTGCTTGTGTAATTTTTTGGTCTTTGAATTAAAATGTGGTTTTATGTGACCCTGCAGGTTCTGCCCCCTCTCGCCAAGAAAGAGGGTGGATGGTCATTTACTGGCACAGGCAGAATTTAACGTCTTTGACGGTGGTTCCATTTGGAGACTTAACAGCTGACCTGGGTCACCATTGTGTAGGACGGAGGATATCGTCTTTGCGAGGCATGTGCACTGTCAGGTCTAGCCAGCTTTATGAACCGTGGATGGGAAAATCAGTCCGGTTTGCAAACCAGGCAGACATTTGTGAGGGGAGCTCTGAAGGGTCGGGTTGGTTGGAGAGTGTTGGATGTGTTTCACAGTCATCGTAAACCGGACACATGAACAGCCCGAACACATGCAAGGACACATGCAAGGATATTGAAACACACAACCTAGATAACGTATTATATAAAGATAATTATAGTTGGAATAATGCAAAAGTAAAAGCGGCTATAATCTATGTTTTTTATGATTACAAAATCACTTGACAATGTGAAACGTGCCGCTCGTAGCGATGAACCTGTAGAGAATTATCAACTAAATCTGCAGCTCCCCTCTGTTTTATGGAGGGTTGAAGTGAGTTTAATGCTCATTGTTGAGCTGACCGGCCCACAGCTTTACTGTTTTGGTGCACTCTACCACTCATAGTGCCATTTTTAGTGCACACAGCTGTTTTCAGCAGCGGTTTTCAGTGAAAAAGCTTTAAAAACAATGAAAAAGCTTTAAAAACCTGCTGTACACGACCTGCTCAGCACCAAACATCAGTGACATGTTTGCTTAGCAACGAGCTGGTGAACAAAGTGAAACTTTAAGCAGCTAAAGAGCCATTTTTCTCACCTCAGGAGTTGGTGGAGACCAAAAACGAGAGCTAAAAGTGGAATTTATTCATCAAATGGCCAGAAAACCAAATGAGTGATAAAAATGCTCGGTAACTGCTTGATGTGTAAACAGGCAACAGTTTGCTTATATAGTTGAAACTGAAAAGGTGATGTTATTGTTAAGTCCACAACTTGTTTCTACTGAATAGTGACTAAAAATAAAACCCCCAGACAATTTATTGCAGGCTTTAGACACACCTACTGCTTTCCATTCATTGTCCTGATTTCATCAGAGCTCAAACACCTGATTCAAGTGAAATTCAAGATTGAAATGTTGTGCTACGGCTCTTGATAACCATGATGGTCAACAGATATTAACTTGCAACCGATTTCCATATTACAAAATTCATACGGTTTATTGACACAACCCATATAAATCCCCTTTTATTCCTCTCCAAACCAAAGCAGACTTGACACTGTGGATCAGAGGGCAGTGGATTTCAGTTACACATTTTTAGTCTGGGGCACCAATTTTTTGCTAGAAAATGTTATACCAATTTAAGCGACGCTAACAGCGAGGCTCTTGGGATTGAAATGTTGGTGAGTCTATCGGTTTGCTCCAGAGTGAAATATCGACGACACACTGAATTTGCATGATCCTCAAAGGACGGATTTTGACAACCTACTCTCATCATTAGGTCAGATTTTCGCTTTGTCCAATATTTGCAAACTATGATGTGAACATGGTAAATAATACACCTGGTAAACATAATTTCAACATGATGGAAACCAAAGTCTCCTGCTTTGAGATGAAAACTTGTTCTGTTATAACAGTCGGATCGTATTTGAGTGTTGAGGCTGGCACTTGGACTAGTTTGCCTTGTGCCAGAAACGGTGCCATAAAAAGGAATCAATATGCTTTATTATTTATTTGTTCATTGTAACATACAGTCATTGAAACATTTTATAGAGGTAAAAAACAAGCCAGTAAAGAATTAGTGTTGCTTTTATTGCTTTTCTTCTGAAATGTCCTCGCTGCTTTCTTGCCAAGCGGCTACAGGCAGAATTCTGTGAGGGTGGCTACGAGCCAACTCAGAAATGTTTTATTGTTGTGGAAAAATGACTTTAAGTACTTGCTTTACAATGCTGCTTGAGGCATGCCGGTTTCTGCTGACAGCACTCTGAAGCTTTCGTCTGGTTAAATGATATGCTTTACAAGATTTTTTCTTTTTTTAAAGTAAACACATAAAAAGAACAATATCAAAACAGTATGTTGTGAAATGCTCTCTGGAATAGTTCTGTTGAGAAATGTGCTTCATATGATGTCTTTTTTTCTGTTGAGCAAGATCAGTGAATAGATGAGCCTTTAAATGCACCTGATCACCTCTCTTTGGGAATGGAGCCGCATGGCGTTCCTCATTGCAGGAATAACGCAATTCAATTCTTACTGTCTTGTAACTTTAATTTCTTGTTCCACCATGGGATGAATCTCTTAATACTGAAATATGTTGAGACACAATCACCCTCGACACATTTTAAAGCTGTATGAGCCTCCGAGGTGTCTTCCCACACTTATGGTGTTGGCCTGTTGCCGAAGTTTCCTTCTTATTTGACAGCTTCTTTAATTATAGAAGCCCCACAGTTTCTTCCATGCAGGTTATTCTAATGTGGTCTATTAGAGTAACCCTTTGGAAATTTAATTTGTGGCCATAGGATTTTTGTGTAGCTGTTGGACAATGAATCAATCTTGTGATTTCTGTTAGTGTTTAGAGCTTTTCTAAAGATCTAGACTGCAGCCGTTGAAGATGATACAGCTACGGAAGCTCTGACCTTGGTGGCTCCATTTTAAAAAAACAAACTGTATTTACGTTTCCCAACGAAGGACTAACTTTTACCTGTTTTTCAGCAATTCAGATGACTCATGACATCTTGAACGTCAATCTGACAAGGGAATTAGATATGAATTGGCTTATATCAGCAGAGCTACGTATTTAGATTTTTCTCCCCAAAAAGAGTGAAATGGTCCTGCTTGTTTTCCTGTGGATCTGTAGGTGAAAGGTCGCAGGTTTGTGGACAGGAAGTCGTTCTGCAACAAGAGCCCAGAGGCTCGCCGCGCCAAGCCATCGCCCTGTTATTCCGAAGCAGGCCTCCTCGCTGTGGAACGTGCTGCTAAATATTTGGGTATTAGCCTGCCATTGTTTTCCTGTGTGGACCTCGGCCTCGCGTCTCAAGTGGAACGCCCTGAAGATGATATAACACTTGGTGCAATTTGATCATGGCCTTCCGCGATTGAACCCAAGCAGAGAGTGCAATTTCAAAGCCTGCTGAAACTATTCAAAACACCAGGGGCCCGTTAACGGCCCAGGATAATGAATTCCATGGCGGTGTGGGCCTCTATGTGTGGGAGACTCGGAGCTTAGCTAAATAAACCTTGTCTGGCTGAGTGGCCCCACTGGTGCCCGGCCCTGTGGGGACGAGAGCGGCCCGGTCTCTCACAGGTCACTGGATGGTCTCAGTGTTAATGACAGCCTCATTTACTCTAAACTCACCATTACATCCACCAGCAGCATCCCACAAGTCACACCTCCACTCTGTCACAAAGGATAGGCTACTGTTGGCGGGGGCATTGTTAGCGGCTCAGCTTGAAATGACAAACTGCGTCTGCAGCGGGTTCATGGGAGTTGTGCTGGTTGAAGCTGATAGCAGAGATCACTAGTCTTCCCTGTGGTGGGAGTGACAGCCTCTGATTTTTTTGTTCTTTCCTCCCCTTCTCTTCTCTCTTCATTAACTATTCACATTTTGCACCTTATGTGCAGATCACCATCGCCGCTCCACGTGAGTCCGAGCGGTTCAAAGGCAGCGTTGCTTGGAAGTGTGCGGCGCCACCCCGGGAGTCGCCGGGCCTCGGACACCTGCGGGGCGCTGGGTGCTGAGAGCTTGGGCGTGTTTGGATCAGGGACTGAATTTCTCTCTGAAGATGAGGAAAAGGTTTATGGCACGCTCCCATGAGAGTGTCTCCTGCTCTTTGAAGCTCCTGTCTTGGTGGCTGCTCTTATCTTTGGGAAAGGATTATTTTATCTCCTCCTGTTCCTTTCTTTCACTTCTTCTTCTTCTTCTTCTTCTTCTTCTTCTTCTTCTTCTTCTTCTTCTTCTTCTTCTTCTTCTTCTTCTTCTTCTTCTTCTTCTTCTTCTTCTTCTTCTTCTTCTTCTTCTTCTTCTTCTTCTTCTTCTTCTTCTTCTTCTTCTTCTTCTTCTTCCTCTTCTCTTGCTTTCCATCAACTCAGGTTTTGTGCGGATCTCTTAGGAGATCTCGTTGCCCTTGCTCTTTCACTCCACTCATTTCCAATTTCCTCCATTCAGGGTACACCCATCCCTCTTTTCACCCTACCACCCCCACTCTCTCCTCTCTTCCTCTGCTACACCCCATTCTCTCTCTCTCTTTTCTCCTTCTTCTTCTTTCCCTCCCAATCTCCTCTCTTCTACCCTTCCAACACATGACAGACTGTGTAATTAATGAGCATCATAAACCTCTCTTTCTATTAGCTACCCATTAGTAAACCTGGCAAGCCTGTCATTTTGGACAAAAACACACAGCTCCTTCATTTGATCCCCACATCAAAGGGGGAACCCCACTGTTTTCGGCTGAATACACTAATTGTGTCCTCGTTCTGGATGGGGCTACACCCCCACCGCTTCAAAAAAAAAAAAAAAAGAAAAAGGCAGCTAGTGCCGAGTGCAGATAGTAAAGAGGAGTACAAAAGCAGAAAGTATTGATTCAGGCCTAAATTTGGACGTTGGAAAAAATGAAACGGCGCGCCTGAAAGTCTGCACAATTCTGTCTTTATTTACCGTACATCGCTCGCTCTGTTCAGTTTATTAACTCTGGAAACATTTTTCCGGAAAAGAAAATGTCAGTGAGCTTAAGGCCCTGCTACGAGTGTTGAGATTAAAAGGAATCTTTGAGTGGAATTCTCCTATTTTACACTACAAACTAATAATGCAATGTACATGATCAGCAATCTTGTTAAGATCTCAATTTAAATATATATATTTTTTTAAACTCTGATTTTGAAGTCATAAAGCCAAAGTTAATCTAAATTAAACTATTTTTAAAAATCACATCATTTGTATCGGTTGTGTGTGTGCATATAATTTCTCTTACACGCTGCCATATAAAATTATCGCGGTAATTGTAAAATGCTCTCACAGGAAGAACCTGCTACCTCTTAGTTAGTTTCTATAAATACATCAAAGGTGTTAGCGGCATACAGTTGCATCTGCTTTGACATTGAAATTTACTCCACTTAGCAACTATAGAGAGTGTTCGTATAAAGCAAGCTGTAAAAGCCTAAAATACACCAGTGTGACCAGGAATATTGTGAATCCAGGTCACTTCCACCAGTGTGCAGAATGGGGAAACGCATGCCAGGCTGTCTGTCCCTCCTCGCCTGACACATCACACGCTGGGCCACCACAATGGGCTGAGTCACTGCCGCTGCAGGAATCAACACTGTACTTCAGTCACGATTGTCTTCTGCCCTTTATAACATCTATGCCCTTTTGTTCCTCAAGATAAAGGCAACAGTCACATGTTTGAGCTTTAAGCGCCCGGCAGCTGCTCTTCTCTCCAGCTACATGCTTCACATCCCCCCACCTCACCGCCAGGCACCATTCCCTCCGGTGGGCTCTCCAGGCATCAGGCCCCCTAACATTGTTACAAGGACATAAACACAGACAAACCATTAGATCCCCCCGAATCTGGCTCACTGAATGCCCCCCATTATGCCTGTTTCCAGGGAGAATGGCGAGTTTTATGGTGGAATGAGCTCGAGGTTGGCCACCAAGGTAGGAGCTCCCCCAGGTCAATAAATACCTACATCAATCAGGCAGGTGTCTAAAGAATTTAGCTTTTGTTCTGTTGAGATTTTCTTCCAACCATCAAAGAAGCAACACAACAGAAATCTGGAGACAGATTTCCACTGGATTTGACAAACGCCTTTAATAAGAGCCAAATACTTCATTTTTTTTTTATCTCTCTCTGATTTGATTGAGGTGTCAAGCTAAAATAAATGCATCCCTTGATAATGATAATGATTGGAGGGTTTAGGGGTCCACGTCCATGAGATGGAACTCTAGCTTTAAACCCCCGCCACCTCCCTCTTGCAGGCATCAAAGGCGAAAGCTTGGAAATAGGGCCCGCAAAGCCATCTCTCCGTTGGCCTCTTCAAAGGACAGGAAGTGTGTCAGAGGGACAGGCCTTCTTTTCCCAGCAAATTCAGGCGAGTTCCTATAATAACAAGCTCATCTGTGTGTCTGCGACCGACTAGTTCAAAGGGGGGAGCCTGATTCCTCCTGGTATGACATGTGATGATAGAGTCAGGATGCGGAAACCACTGTTTAGTAGAAATGCAACTAGAGGGCTGCATTGGAGACATGCGTCCAGTGTATAGTCACATCCCTAAAGATGTAAAAAAAAAAAAAAAAAAAAAAAAATGGGGCCAGATTACATTTTTGATCTTGACTCAGTTATATTTGCATATGTCACCCCCAGCTATTTGCTGCTTAACTCTGTGCAGGAATTTATAGGACTTCATTTAGAGGTCGTACCACCCAACCATGTGGTAGCCATCTACTAAAATGATGACATATTTTGCCATTTAAGTAGCTCTTCAACAACTCCCTTTGCTTTTACAGATGGTGAGTTTAAAAAAACAATCTGTCCTAAAATTGAACAAAGCCTCTAGAAGAATTTAATCTGCTGTTTTTAGACATGAAAAGAAAAATATGCCATGCCACAGAAATGACAAGAGGAGAGTTTTGATCTAAAATTAGTTACACAGCATTTGAAAAACATGACATGTTTTTTTCCCCAACAAAAACAACCTTTTCAGCAATACCCACCTGCAATGGCTGACAGCCCTCAGAAAATTATTTTGATCGAAATTTGTTACTAAGTGTATTATTTTAATGTATGCTACTGTAATCTCAAACAAACATGTGTATTGGAGTATTTTTTCCCTTGTTTCCAGTACAGAAATCTACTTTTTTTATATACATTTTCCCCTAACCACGGCACAAAGAACAGTGTAGCTAATCTGGGATAATTCAACAGTCACAGATTGAAGATTGCAAATAAAGTGCATGCACAACTCCCCAACTCTATTCATGCTTGATAACTATAAAACATTGATGTGGAATATCTGAACCAACCTCAGCTTTCTCACAGGATGTGTGCGTCTGTATTAATGTCGCTTTGAGCCACGAGCAGCATGGTATAACACATGGCACAGTGACATCTCTGTCTTTTATTATATAACAGAAGACTTCAAGACTTCAAAAGAATCTTGGACTGTTTTTCATCTGCTGCCTGAGACCAATAAGACTCCCGAACACACAGACACATGCTGACCACTGAAGAGACCCCGTTGTTAATGGCCTAGTTGATGTGAGATAGAGAAAAATCATCAGTTATGCCATGTCTTACTAGAAGCCTATCTGATTTTTCTCTCACTTAAAATGTTACACGATGCATGTTGTGATTTGGACTCATTGGAGCCGAGATGTTTGCTCCTGCTCTTTATATCCTGGGAGGAAGCAGTGGTAAAAATCTGACTGATTGGCTTGGAAGCCCCAAGGCCTCAGTTTTTGGGAGCCAGTGACAATAATGAGTGTGTATCTATTATGATTGCATTGTTAGACTTAAGGATGTCTTGACATCTCATCTGCCCTTTGAAGAAACAAGCGTCAAGTGAGCAAAAAAAAATTACCATCACCGGAAGTAGTTCTATTAATTTTCACAATAAAAATGCGAAATGTAAATATGAAATTGATACGATACATGCTGATGAGGTGATGCCTGGAGTGGTTGGTACAAACCATTGAGCAGGGGTTTCACTAGGACTAAACGTTACACGCAAGTTATAATTTTCATTTAAGTGTCCATCATATCTAATACCATAGTGGGTTAAACACTATTAAATAGACATGCTCTAGGCGGCTGCATCTTTTTTTTTTTTTTTTCTCGCTTCGCTAATCATTATTGCGTGAACCCAGTGTCTCGTCAATGGGGTGTTTTATTGTGAAAGCGTTGACAGGAAGTCGCCCTGCGTCCTGTGTGTGTGTGAGTGTGTGTGCTCGCGCGCGTGTTATGAGCGGCGGCGCTCCGGATCAAAGGCTCGTTTGGCTCTCCAGTCACACGGTCCTGTACCGAGCACAGCGCAGTCTGCTCCCCCCGGTCTCCACGGACGCTCCTCCGTCTGGATATCTTTTCTTCTTCTTCCTCCTCTGGATTATATTCTTCTGATGGTGTTCAACTCCAACTCGATGCATAGAAATGGGTAAACTGCACTCTAAACATGGTAAGGATTCTTTTCCGCCCCCCGAGAGAGAGAAATCACAGCTATTAAGTTCTCCCGATACTTTCCGAGTAACACTATTCATTGTCTTCTGACTTTCTTTCCCTCAAGCCGCTATTTGTAAACCGAGGGAGAGCCCAGAAGGTAAGCGCTCTTTATTTATGTCCCTATCATATAGATAAAAGTCTCATATTTCGGTTTGTGAACAGCATATTTAAAAATATTGTTTTTGCTCTCAGCTCATTAGCGCAGCATTTACAGCGAAAGACTCTTTGAAGATGAACCGCTTTGTGTGAAGAAAAAAAAAATCATGTAGTCCATATAGTTCGTAGCGCCCGTTAATAATGCGCTTCTTTGTTTTACCAGGCGACAGTTTCGTAGTCAATGCCTGTTTGGCGAGAAAGGGAATCGACGACTGGCTCGTGAAGCAGAAATACTATTGCACGAGCTCTCGCCTCGAGCAGCGGGACTGTCACCACAAGAACAACTGCGGTTTGACTACGCGGGTGAGTACAGACGACTCTCCTCCACGAGGGTTCGCGTGTTTGTTTTTTTAACGTTGGAAATATGGTTAAATTGGTGATGCTCGCGCGCACTTCACATAATTAGGACGAGGTTTTGTGGCGTTTTTTTCAACTGTGCGCTTCAAGGCTTTTCGCCGCATCAGTAGTTTTGCATGAGGTAACAGTCAGTCTGCAGTTTATGTCTAAGTCCTGCTCTTCTAAAAGTCTTGTCAAACTTTCTCAGAGCTTTTGTTGGTGGACAAACTTTTTTTATTTTTATAACAATGGTCTTTTCTTGTTGGCTGCACACAGTCAGTTGGATGACAATGAATACTTTGCCATCTGCCAATCAGTGGTGTTCTCTAATTGGAAAATAACTGCACCCTTGAAGGGGAACCACAACAATTTTTTTTCTTGTTCTGTGATAAAATGACTCCCTTTGGTAGACCTCTCCTCCTTAACGTGGGGAACAAATGTCGGTGCCATCCTATGCACTGATCTGACGGAGGTTTTCTTTTTTTTAAGGGAACAATAGATCAAGCTGGAGTTGAAAGCATTGCCAATGTGACAGTGTGGTGACAAGTGTGGATTGTAAAAAGGGCTTGGGAGAAATGTTGGGAGGTCATGCTTGTTTTGTATTTTGGCATTGCCGTAAACACTGTGCTGTTGTTGTCAAGTGGGGAAATCCTTTGGAATTGCTTCAGAGGAGTCTTAAGCCTCTTTGGATAGCGAGGCCTTCCTCAAAGGCAACATGTTTGAGGAATTGGAGCCCGTTGAGTAGTGAAAAAAAAAGAAGGATAATCAGTTCCTTCACCCACGATCCAGACACTTGGAGCAGAAAAGCACCTATCCATTTCATTCAGCACAGATCCAGGATCACTTGCATTTTAACACATCAGGAGCGCCAATTGTTGTATTCTGTTTTCCTTTTTGGAAATACTTGACAGTTGCTTTTTAGTGGCTCACTAAATCATTTGTGTGTAGCTGCTTGTTGAAATAGCCAATTCCCTCCTCCTTCCCCCTGTCATTTGCTTTTTTTATGACTTTTGCTCGTACGGCATGCAGCGGTTCTCGTGTAAAGGTCACGTCAAACCGAGCATTAGAAGTGATTATCGTGCACGCGAGACACAGCTACACACGGATTCTTTAGTCGCATGAAGGCGAGGAGAACGAATCAAACTTGAGGAAGTTTTTAGGCAACGTAAATATCTACTGATTCCTGCCCCCAAGTCGAAGGGCAAAGTCCACTGTTGTTTTGTCTTCTGTAGTGAGGTGTTCTTGATAGCTTTGCAGCCACGCTGTTGCACGGCGGGTTTCGTGATGAGAGAGGTAGTGGTCATTTTAATGAATGCCAATTAAATCTGACGCGCGAGCAATAGAGTGCAGTGCATGCGGTTGGGGAGGTGGAACTGGCTTTACACGTTGCACCTGACATGTGCCCAATGCCCACAATAAACATCTTCATATGATCCTATTAACTCTGTGCCTTCAGGTCATTCTTTGGCAGTTGGCTCTATGAGAAACACCTAAACTATTGTTTATTTTCCAGAGCTGCTGCAGCAGAAATGCCAATGCGATTTACATGGTTGCTTACTTGTTAAGTGGCCAATTATACCATTTAAAACGACATTATTACCATGCAATTACAATAAATCATTACCACATAAACAAACATTCATTATTTTGTTCTTGGAAATATCCCTTGTGCTGCATCCCCCCCAAACAACAGTGATGTGGGAAGTTTTGGCCCGGGATGGAACAGGAGCCCCTGCTGTATTTTTTTAAAAAATTGGAGTTAGCGGAGCTTAGTTTCTATAAATAATTCAAGTCTAGGCTGCCTAATGGCTTTCATAGCTCAGAGGGAAAATGAATAAAAGAAGAAAGGTGTTTCCACCATCATTATGTATTTGGGTGCTTTTCTCTTTTTGTTTTGTGAATATAAAGTGAATCCTACATATTTAATGTTTCATTTTTAAAGTTTAAACCATTTGTTTGCTTCCTGCTGCATTTTGAGTTTTACAGAACTTATTTTAAACACATTTATGAAGTTCTGGTGAATGAGCGATACATAAAGGGGAGAAGAATTGTGGTTCACATATTGGGCTTTTGACATCGCTTCAGTCAAATAATCAGGACTTTAGACTTAGATTTTCTGAATGGGATGATGCCATGTGTGGCATGAGAATTTAGGAATAATTTGCAATGCCACCACTGTTTTAGGGAAGTGTTGAATTGTAAAATAATGACAACAAAATTTGTTCTGCTGCATGTTCTTGCACATGTTCCGCATTTAACCCATCCTAAGATTTACAGTTTTAGTTGGTCGACGCAAAATAGTTCTAACTTTCTGGTATTTTTTTACATTTGTCTACAACAATTATATGGTTAGAAAATTGCAAGTTTTATATGTTAATTTTGCTGCTTTTTTTCTCCACATTAACACAGCTGAAGAAGCGCCACACAAATGTTATGACGTCCCAAAGTTTGCCGGAGCATTTATGGATTAAATTCCACGCGTGAAAGTCATTTTTTTTTTTCATTTATTCTTTATCAATGATCAACATTTGAGTATCCTCCTTTAAATAAAGCCTCATCTAATGAACATAAACATAATATCATGTGTTTAGAAGCCTAGATGCTCTGTGAGAAGAAGTTTGAAAAACTTGACCCCACGTTGCTCTCAGATAAAAACAGAAGCTAACCTCTTAGGTGAGAGAATGTGAGTCAACTCTCTTAGCTTTAGAAGTTGTCTACATTGTATAGAATACCTGGTGAGACAGTTATTTATAGCTGCTGTTCTTTGAGCCCCCCCTCCCAGCTGAACCAGGGTCCAGGAGAATGTGGGTCGGGTGTCAACAGTGGGGAGTCCACGCTTGGAATTCTTTTGATCTGATCTTTTCCCAAACCATATCCCTGTGGAAACCACACCGGTTTTAATAAAAGTCATTATTTAGAAGAGCTGCATTCATGGTTTTAAACATTAAATTGTGGATGAGCATGCACAGATAGATTGAGACATAAAAGGTGCACTTGAGAACTTTGCAGCCTCCATGCTCATTCATGAGTCCAGCAGTCTGATGTAGTGAGTCTGAGCTTTTGGCAGACAGTGAGTGAGTGGTGTGGGCAGGTGGATTTGTGGTCTCGACACATGGCGTCCAGGTCATGTGCCGGCTCAGCACACTTTCTCCCCCCCGTGTGCAGCGTGGTGTCCGCACCTACCTATAAATTTGATATGTTATGTGCGCCCCGCGGAGTTAAGTCGCTGACAGAGGCATTGATGGAGTTCTCACAGCTCATGACTTGAAAGTTCAAATTTCTGTTGGCCGGTTTATAAGGTTGCTTCTCTTGGCATCGGATGAAAGAACGGTCCACTTCGAGAGCGACTGAAAAGATAAATCTATTTTAACGGTTATTCCTGCCATGGTTACCCCCTTTTTTTTTTCTTCTATTCTTAAAATTCCCCTCCCCCCTCTGCTGGTTCTCCCCTCTCCTCCTCTTTCCCCTGCGAGCCTCCATCTGTTTCTTGCGTTTACCCTGTGGCCTTGTGTTGGTTGTGGCTGATGAAATGAGACTGCATTTAAAGTGGGCCACGCAGGGAGGCATTTGTTGTGACACCGATGGCTCCTCCTCTGCCGGGAAGCCGTACCCTCTGTGTAGTAAAATCCACCTCTAATCTTCCACAAGCTGCAGATCTTACAATTCCAAAGCTAATTATATATATATATATATATATATATTTTCCCAAACTGAGCTTCCATCAAATTGCATGGAAGCGTAAGCCCCTTTCACACAGCCTATTCAAGACGGGACTGTTGCGTTGTTATTCCTCCTCGCTGTTCTGCATGAAAGATATGGAGGCGGGAATAAAGAGGGCGTAGTTATGAAGAACGCTGTTGCGTTAAACGAGTCGCCTCTTTTGCTCGTGTGCATACCGGCGTGCTATCTGCTATGCTGTGGTAGCCGGCTACACGATGGCTCTTCTTGGCAGCAGCATTGCAGAATCGTTGTGAAAGTGGCTGCAGATTAAAAGCTAAGGTACATTATACGTCAGAATGCAACTCAAAAGTGAATCGCAGTTCAAATTCTGCCCTACCTATAGTCTCACAGTTGGTCGCCGGCCCTTTGATTTTTCTTTTTTTAAAAGTAGAAAGCTTTTTTTTTTTTTGGAAGTAGGCCTAAAGCTTTTAAAACGCATTCCCTCAGCCTCCAAGTCTGATAAAAGACATGGCAGGTTTCGCGCCCCCTTGGTCTTTTTGCTTCTGCCGTTGTGCTTTTTCTCTCTCCTTGTCGTTTTCACAAAGCGAGGGCCCTTGTCTAGAAGCTGAAAGCACCTTTCAAATGCAGACTCCTCTTCCTCCTTCTCTCCTTCTTTCTGTCCTCTCCCTGTGCGTTTTCCTTTCCCACCGGCTGGCCTCTTGTGCGTGCTGTGTGACGTATGCCTCTCTCCCACCAGGCTCTACCCCCTCTGCGCTCCCGAGGGACCGAAGGCCCGTTGTTGCTCTTTGAAGAGGCTGGGAGAAAAAGTTTTGGAGCCACACTCTAAAGAGAAGAAAAGCCTTAGCCTATGGGGAGGAGGGGTAGCACCTGGCCACAGAGGGGTTCTGTGATTGTTTTTGAGTTTCCCATGAGAAGATGGCGTGAACGTCTCGGGCTGACATCAGCGTAGCTGGGGGACTGGGAGGTTTCGAGGATGTGTAGGTGGCTTTAATGTCACATCCGGCATCGTATGTCACACAGATTACTAAACGCTGGAGGAGACTCTCCTGTGTGACAAAGCAAAGCGGATAACTCTCGGTTTCTGTAGATGGTGCCTTCCGGAAAAGGTTTCCTGTGAAAATAATGACAGTGGTTTAGAGTAAGGTAAAGCCCTGCTGGCATGTAGACATTTGATCAGGTTTATCCACTGTTTTTTCTTGTTGTGGTAAATCATCCCTGCTTCATCTTTCTCACTGATTTTATTTTGGAACACAGCATCAAATGTGTTCAGTCTAGTTGAAGAGATCTCTGAATTAATTATAGTCGCATTAAAGAAAAACAGTTTGGCATCTTAATGGTATGGATGAAATGAGGCTCATGTATGTGGAAATGTGTTCATGCATGTGTGAGTGTGCAGTCTGGAGTCAGCTGTCCGGATGCACTCCAGAGATCAAAGGATTCTGGGGGAATGTGCTCTAAATCTCAGGGGATTAGCGGCTGAGATTGTGCTTTGTTTCCCCAAATATATGCTCAGTATACGGATAGCTGTTGATCAAAGTGTCTCTCACCACCCTTTCAAGGATACATTTATGTATCGGGCGAGTTTTGCGCCACACTTGAGGGTGGCATTTATTTCACAATTCTAAAAAACAAAATGGTTGGATTTTGAGGATGTTTGGCTTAGCGTTGCTTTATTTTTGAAAGCGGACTCTGATTGATAAGCATGTGTTATCCAGATAATCCAACTACTATAAAGGAAGAAATAGCATTTGACTTGAAATATTAAGGTAGAAAGGAGAGCAATTCATTGTTGAATATTTAAGTTGATAGATAATGGCTAATTTCATTCAGCCAATGCGGTAGATCATAGACTTTTACAAGAAGGCACTTGCTTTCTATATAATTCCTTAGATAGATTAAGGCTGATTTTGATGTTAGATTTTTATTATCACACAAAAATTCAGGACTTCAAGAATAAAAACTTCGAAAGAAGAATTACACTGAATCTACGCACAAGAAAAAGCTAAATAAAGGTTAGAATCTGATGGTGCCATGTGAGGGTCTGGGACAAACTTAAGGGGACTCGGGCTCCGATGGTGGTGCTGAGCTCCTCTCCCCATTTTAATCACCCACTTGAAAGGCTCTGCTGAAGTGAGTGTTTAAGTGTTTAAACCCTGAATAATTGTCTCTTGTTTGTTTATAAGGCTTCCCTGCGGGTTGCGCTCTGGCCCATATTGTAAGTGCTGAATAATTTGACTGAGCACTCCAAAGTGCCTCTCGAATAGGATGTGATCAACATCTGCATAAAACTGCTGTCAAGCTCTCAGGAGAGTACGCACATGCACGGGATTGTGCCACGAAGCACACGGGCGCATTACCCATTTGTCTACGCTAATGTGTGAATCCATTTATCATTGCTAACAGACGCAAGGACCCAGCGTGATTCCTTTCCACTTGTTTTTGTTGTAAACAGGTCGTAGGGCAACGCCATTGATGGACTACACAGCTTCCATGAGCCGCTCTGTTGTATTTATCCTCCGTGTGGCGGAGAGCTTTAGTGACCAGGCCTCTGAAGCCACCTGAGGAAGAGTGGGTGGAGGAAGTGTACTTAGGTAAACATAGAGTTGGGAGAGCATTGTGCCTCTCGCAGACAGCGGTTCCAGGGCACTTCAGCTCTTCCTGTGGCGCCAGGAGCTGGAGGAGGTCTGGATTGTCTGTTAGGGGATGTTTTTGGTGGAAGGAAAGCTAAACAGAGGAGCGGTCCTGCTGAAAGAAAAGCTTTCCCCCCCTGGTGTGTTTATGCTCCACAGGTGCTGCAACCTAAAGAGGACCTCACCCTGTTGATTCTCAACGGAGCAGGCCAATCCGGCCATTTGCCCTGTTTTGTCAAACCCCAACATTCCCCCTATTTCTTGCTGAAGTTTGAAAAAACAGCATCCTTGGACAAAGGTTTTGTAAATTGTTAGGGTAGTGGTTCTGGAGGAACAACCAGAGAAAAATACGAAATAGCATATAACAAATAAAGAAACATGCTTTAGACTGGGGAGTGTAGCTTATAGTACGTTGCCTGTACCGATGATATCATATCACAGGTCAGCGGGAGGGAAAACGTCACAGAACGCTATCAATCAATCAGTCATTAAATCATCCACACCTGGAGCACTTTGGACAACGCCTAGGTTCACAATAATCACTCAAGATGTGAACCCCAAGCCCCAGAATATTCTGCAAGTTCGCAACTCGAAGTGGTTTTGTACAAATCCTTTCTTTTTAGCATCCAATCTATCTGCACTGTAGTCTTTACTTTACTTTCCGTAAGTTTTCTTTTGTCCATTTCAGAGGCTCACACCAGTCACATGATTCCTCTCTCTCTCTCTCTCTCTCTCTCTCTCTCTCTCTCTCTCTCTCTGCTGGTCGTTACTTTTGTTGATATGACTTAACTTTTTATTAGTCATAAAGGATGTTTCATATCAGTGCTGCTCAGGTAAGCGTGATATGTTTACTTCACTTATATTTCATACACAATGGAGCTGTGAAACCAATAAAAGTCATGTGCCATAGCTTTGTGTGTGTGTGTGTGTGTGTGTGTGATGATAGTAGAATTGGGTTGCAGATCGCAACTGAGTAACTCACAACGCTGCAACTTCATTATGGCGAGCAGTGACACTAGCCACTAATTCCAGTCGGCTATGAATAGAAACCGGCCCCTTGGCACCAGCACACTCGTATATAGTAGTTGAAGTGTCTATTTCTGCTGCTATGTTTACTTGCAAAGTTGAAACACTCCGGGTAATTACAGAGATTTTGGGTCCACACAGTTAAAAGGTCAGATGTGATGTTTAGAGGTAGTGGCTTGTGGCTGGCAGGATGTCTGCTCCAAACATGGTGTGCGTGTGCGAGTGTACCGAGATATGTGTGTGTCTGTGTGTGTGTGTGTGTGTGTGCTGACGGAGCGGAAGAACGGCCTCCTTGGTGTTGAGGTCGGTTACATCTGGTCGACATGCACACGTCAGAGGTTTTCATAACCGCCACCTACCACATAGCGGCTGGTAGTTACAGATGTTACCGATAACTGTCACGTGGAGCAGTTGTAGAGATTGGATTATAAAGAGCAGCTTCCATGACATCTCCTCATCTACAGTTGTTTTATTTATTGTGTGTAGTGACTGGATCGCATCCAAAACGGCAGAATTGCACTCACAATATAACCCTAACAACTTACATAACCGGTTCAGTAGATCAGATAGGAATATGGAGAAAAACATTATCTATTTTTGTGCATTCCAGCTTGTATCTAAAATGTCCTGGCTGGATCAGAATGAAAAACGACATTCAAAGGAAAGACTTTGATTCTAAACGTAGCTGTTTTTTTTTATTAAAAAGCACACGTATAAGTCTACCGTCTTCTCTCTTAGGTAACTTGTGAGTTTTTAATTTTTAATTGACATTTTGAATATAACAACGATCTCAGCATGAAAAAATATGTCCCATTTTATAATTTTCTTGTAGCTTCTGATATGACAAGTCGCAGAGGCGTTTCTCCTCGCTATTGGCTGTGGTTAAAGATTTAAGTGCCTGTCACTTTCTTGCTGCCCTCGAGGTAGACTTCCTGGCTAAAACCTTGTTCCTCCCACACTTTGCAGCACTTGAGACTGGCGTCTGAAGCCACCCAGACAACTGAAGTACTGTCTCTCCTCAAAGAGAGCTTTGACTAATTACTCCAGACACAGTGTGGCACACTCGCTGTTAAACACAACTAGCATTGAAGCATGCATGTTGCCAACTCGTTGTCTTAAACGTATTATTATCCATCCTATTTTCTAAAATAATGATAAGACACACACACACACACACACACACTGTAGGCTCATGTCACCTCAGAAAGACGGCTCTGTCCTTTTTTTTATGCCGAGGAAGTTAAAGGTTCCAGAGCGAACTAATTTCCTTCATGAAGGGTGAGAAATCCTGTTGCTGAATTAACCACACACACTTTAGGAGATGAAGTGTGTCATTTTGGATACAGCTCCCGCTCTCTTCTCTCTCTCTCTCACGTCTTTTTCCTCATTCTTCGGACCTTCACTCTGAATTCGGAGGGCTATAATGTTGTGACTTGTTACTCTTGGCAGGCGGAGACCACCTGTAAATCAAGGCCAAGCGACAAGCCGTCTCCATTCCCTTCCAAACCATAGCTTCCTCCTGGGAATGCGAGGTCCCAGAGTGGAGTTCATTGGCTGGGGGAGAATGTGTTTTAAGGATTCACCTCTAGCTCAGATTCCCCCGTTAACTCTCTGACTCCCGAGGAAACTTGAGGATAAAAACAGAAGCGGCTTTGTCGGCTCATATTTTACCATGACGCGTCATGTGTTGTGTGAATTGGTTTTTATGACAATAATAACAAGTGGTAGCTGTAGTATTGGTCTCATTTGTCTTAAGATTACAGCAGTCTGCACAGATACAGGGTATTGCCTGCGCATCGATTTTGTGCATGATAGGTATAGAAAGTGAGGGAGCATTTATGAGTGAGGCCCAATGTTGTTTCTTGTAGAAAATGAAAGCCCTCTCGGCTACTGGTGCCTCTAAACTGCTGGAGGTGTGATCATACAATAGACTGTTGATCTTGATACCTTGTATCTTCTCCCTCTCTGCCTCCCCGAGAGAAACGGTGTGATAAACGTTGATTACCGTGGTTACATATTTTGCAAAAGCTAATAAAAGCTGTTACCTTGAGGTAACAGGTAGGTTTTTAGTGCCCTGAGGGGCTGGCCGAGTTGTAAAAGCTTATCTTTGCAGGTGTAAAAGTTTTGTAAATGGGTCATTAAAGTGTTGGCCAACTTCACACATAAAACACAAAAAAGGGAGAGGGGGGAGGGAGATTACTTCAGATCAGCATGTTTCTGAAGCGAAGAGATGAAGGCTGTAAATCTTTGCTAATATTCCACTGAGCCTTTCAGGAGGCAGCCTTTGATGTGGGTGAGGTAATGTGACCAACAGTGTTTGCAATGTTAATCTGACGCGGAGAGATGACTGGTGGCTGTGCGGTATCGCTCGACAAAAGGAAGGCATCAAATCACAGCACTTGAAAGAATTTAGATAGCAAACAACACGTGCAAATATTTCACAAATGTACACACACACATGCTCACACGCGTCTTTGCAACCTCTTGTCCAGCAAGAGTTGATTTACACCGACGTACAGTATAATTTGACTTAATATATGGCACACAAAGAATAACTCTGAACTGAACCGCACCTCCTCCGTATGCAGGGACCTCACTAATGTGTGTGTGTGTGTGTGTGTGTGTGTGTATGTGTGAAGAATCGCTGCATGACCTGTGTGGTGAACTACAGCTAACACGGTAAGCCCTCTGGCATGCGCTGTCTCTCCTCAAACCCCTCCAGTCTCGGCGTTGCTGACCACGCACACTTTAATCATAGAGCAGCTTCCTCCAACCTGCCCGGTGATGGATTCTAACTCCGTGGCTATAATTTCCTTCCTGGGGTGTGGGTGGGGGGGAGAAGAGGGTGTGCCGTGACTGAGGGGTGTCAGGCGTGGGGCCGTACTGTCTGGAGAGAAGGTGTCTGTCTTTGATGTTCCCTCTGAGACGTCAAATTACATGTTGGCCCTCTTTTGTCGGCGTCGTTAAAGGACTTACTTATCCAATTATTTATCCAGTCTGTTGTCTAAACTCGAGTATTGCCTTTTTTTCCACTTGAGATGGTGAAAAGTCGAGTTGAGACGCAGAAGAGAAAGCTTTCGTAGTCATTTGGTTTTTAAAGTCAGGGGTTTCAACCACTTGATGACCACTTGATATACCAAATTTGTCCATTTTTTGTTGTTGTATAGTTAACTAATGTTGCTCAGCTGTGTCATAGATGCTCTAGATGTACTGCATGGTGCTTCAGACTAAAAGCATCCATCAGATAGCTTATGTTTGGTTAATAGTCCATGTGAAGGGCTCAACATCAAACGATTTACAGTCTACGACCTCTGGAAAGACATTGAGTTTCTTATCAAAGTCATAAAATTGCATCGTAAAAACACACACAGCAGATATGAGTTCCTCTTGGCACTGCGAACGGCTCATGAGATCAGTTTTACACATTCACTTGGTTCGTTGCAAAGCTCTGACACTTTAGGAGATCCAAGCATCTGTTCCACCAAACTCACAATACTTCCTCAATGCATCATTTGATGATGAGACTGATCGTCTTCTTTGGCTAGAGAGAAATGCAGAAAGATTCATTTGCCGTGGACTTCTCTGTCTGTTAGTGAAAATTGGCCTCGTCTCTCCCTCCATAAATGGGACCGTCTCGCGTCAGCTTTGCTATGCTATATGATTATCTGAGATCTTTATTTCATGTGTGAAAACTGATCCCCTTTGAAGCCTCACTCAGAGGCAGTGCAGCGCCTCACTACCTCACATCAACACTCTATCTTGGCTCCATCTCAGGGCGTCATGTTTAACTGCTACGTGGGGCTTTGAATGAGGTTGTTTAATGCTGCCGGAAGGTGAAGAGCACTCGAGCCTAAAGAACTGCAAAAAAAAAAAACAGGTTTAAACTGCTGTCCGATAATGACCGGTGGTCCGTTTAGTTTGTGTTTGTTTTTTTCCCCTCCTGCAGCACCGCCACACGTAACACTGGATAGGCAATGCTCCAGATTCCAAGAGTTGGGCTCGGTCCTTTGAAACTGCCTCCAGTGTATCTCAGTTTACTCTTTGGGATGGCGGAGAGGGATGAGTGCTTCCTCCCTCGGGGTCCTCCGCGAGTAACACTACACCTATAAGCTAATTTGCAGCTTTAAAAACGAATACTTTTTTTTGTTGTTGTTTTTACTTCTTGGTTTTCAACATCAGGGTTGCGTGTACACTCGAGATTTTGAAAATTCCCATGCTTATACGGCTGTTTTCTCCATTAGTAATTCATAAACTTTATCTAATGGCTGCTTTCCAGGCTAGATGAGTCAGTCAAAATTATTTTATTTAAGTGCGTTTACTTTATGGGGCAAAGTACAAAGACTTGATGACAAGTTAAGTGTATCTTAACCAATCTGGTGCAAGGACAGGACCTTTTGTATTTTATGATACTGCCCCACCACGCAGTCTACCACACCTGTCAATCTGCACACACATACAGATATTGGACATGATGTGGCTGCGATGAATATGGCACCAGTTAGAATGATCCCGTATTACTTTCTGTAATGCTCTGTTTCACAATCTGCAGTGCTGGGTGGCTTTTATGCGAGTGTCAGCGACCTCAACGCGTCTCCCCATCTGAAAGGCCCAGGGGAAGCAGACACGTATTTGGAGAGGCACCGCCGCTATTCCCACATTCTCCCTCGTCTCCGTCACTCTGCCTGTCTGGCCCACTTTGCTAAATGGCCTTTTCATGTGTGTCGCTCCCCCACTTCATGTCGGCACCGCTTCTCCAAACGTTTTGCGATCCTGAAGGTGTTTTCTTGTGACGGTTGGGGGGGGGGGACAGAGCAGCAGGCATCCCGCGCAGTCCTAATGAGATTTTTCCTGGGTTTTGATGGAGTGCCAGGAGCGCTGCCGTTGCTCTAGAGGCCTGCCTCCTCTGAGCCCTGGCGCACGATCAGGGAGCGCTGTCGTTGGCCGCATAAATTGTCAGCCGTTGTGGTGGGTCGTGGAGGCAGACAGCGTAGAGACCAAGAGGCCTTGTGGGGCTTTCCCACAATCACATACAAGTACATATTACTTGCACTTTAATGTACCCTTTTGCTTTCAAACACACTAACGGCAGGGAAAAAAACTTGGCCCAGTGGGTCCATGGCTGCAGTGCCAGGGTAAGGATGACGCTGAAGGCAACTTTCTGCCTTAACTCAGTCGAGTCTGTGCCAGCATGCGCTCACTGTCATTTTCACTTTCTCTCTCGCTCTCTCATCACCATAAAAATATGGACCTTTAAATGCAAAATTAAATGGCAAAAGCTCTTTTCAAATTAGGCTCGCGGAGTGGAGTGGTCTTTTTCAGCTACACCTTCTAAATTAGTTCAGGGTACAGTCAATCAATGATGCCATCGTTCATATTAATGCTCCGAGGTTAGGAGCCAAGCAACAAGTTGGGTGGTTTAACATCATCACACTATTTTAAAGAAAAAGTAGCTGCTGACAAGATGGAGCTTTTTTATAAGTCAGTAAGGTTAGCTGTCATATTCGACTTGTGAGCCAAAATTAAAATGAACTGTGTTAACAGCAAAGTGGCATTTTCATTTAATTTCCTAAAGAATGTGTCCTCAAACTGACTTGGCCTATGTGGACATAAAGTCATGGATTTGGCTTTTCCCATCCACATCGCATGTCGGCGTGTTACATTTACCAGATCTAGGCGTGTTAGACTGGGTTAACACCAACACCAGAAAGAAGAGTTGGTTGCTTCGGTCCCTTTCATCTAAATGTAAAAGCTATCCAAACATGTTGTTCTGTGCTCTAATGGTGTTGTAAATACTTTAGTTGAATGCCTTTTTGAAAGGTCGTGTGTGTTCTGGAGTATTACTATTCAAGTGCCACCTCATAATTTACTCTTATTTAAATTGTTGCACTTTAAACTGAACTACTATTAATTATGAATTGGCTGTACGAGCATCCCTCGCTACGATGTTTCAGAGACGTCATCCCTTTTCGGAAAAGGAAAAAACATTTGGAGTTTGGGGACTAGAGTGGTTCTGAAATAAATTACTTTAATATAGAGTTTGTTCAGTAAATGGTATTATTCTTACATATGCTAATCTGTTTTTGGTATATCCAAATTAATTTTCATTAAGTGTGCCACTGATGAGGTTTGCCAACTAGTTCCTATGGCCAAACCAAACAGGCCTTCAGGTCGGCGAGCAATGCAGAGGGGATGTTGTAATGCGGCTGGCACACTGTGTTCTGTGTTAAAGCCCGGCAATAAATCACTTTTTTCGTGGACACGTTTAAAAACACACAGGAGGCAGCACAATCCCTTGTCCTGAACACCCCGAAGAAGCTCTGAAGGAGCTGGCTGCTGTTAAAGCAGAATGTTTCATGCAGTGGTCTCCACAGAATGTTTAACATCATGTCTGGGAAATAGTTGCAGCTGGTCCCGAGTGCAATAGAAAGATGCCTGAAGCCAACACCTCCGACCAAATCCTGCAGAGATGCCGGGAAAGTGACACCTTGTTGTAGATGTTTATAAAACTGTTTGAACCCCAAGCTAGAGAGACGAGCACCTACAAAACATACAGCAGCCCTCAATGTGCAACTCTCAAGGAGGAATCAGCAATGCCTTTCAGTCAAAGTGTTGTATTGAAGGTTACCGGGTTATTGTTTAAGCTGTGGTTGATCCAGCAGGGTGGGAGAGAGGTGGGATGCCTCAAGAGAATCCCCTCACTGCAGGCTTCTTTTGTGGTTACTGTTATCACCGGCCACTGTGCCTGCTTACCATGTGTGCTAGAATTTGATGAGGCCAGGATTTCATATTCACTAACTGTTTGCAAATGTTGCATCAGTTGAAGCCTCGTCTTTACTCATTAGTGCAGAAATCACTTTGGAGGAGGATGACCAGCATTGCAGTTTTTCTGTGAAATCCACTTTGAGTGCTTTCATTTCAAATCAAACCAAAGGAAGTGAGTTCAAGCTTTTATCCTCTGTGGCTTAACAACCGGACTGCCTTGCTTTCTTGTCCAAAGCCAGCTTTAACATGCAGTTACTATTCTGTTCCTGCTACTGTCACTGCTGCCTCTGTTACTTCCTCTGCAGTGTGTAAGAATATAATTCTGCACAAAAGATAATCAGTCTTTTGATGTCTGTTTAGCATTGTCTTCCAATTTGCTGCCTTCACACGCTTTCTCGAAACATACATTTTGTGTCTTTAAAAAATATGGATGCTTTATTGCATTTTTGAAGAAAGAGCTGAATTGGTTTTGGTAAAAAAAATTCTTTCTGACACGCTGTAGTATATTTTGGTGGCGTCTGTAAGACAAAAGAGAAGCCAGAAGGCATCAGCAAAATGGAAGATCTAGATCTGCCATTCAAATTCACCTCATTGTTCCTGTGACAAATTGGTTGGTGGGAACACAGGAAACTTAGACGTAAACACTCCTTATTTTTAGAACTCCCACATGTTGTTTTTTTGGGCAGGGGATGATGTCATCAATCACTGCCCACAGCCAGAATCGAGAGTGCTAAGCTGGAAAGTGGTGGTGTCATCAGGTCAGTCAGTCAGGAGGTGATCTTTAGAGGCGGAATCAGAGCAGACTGTGAGGATGAGTGTTTTAGATCAACCACCACCAAGGCGATTATCTGGGGAAATGGATGCAAACTATGGTTCAGAGCTGCATCACCATGATCTTACAATAATAATCGCCAAATATTCAGATTTATTTTTACTGTAAAAATAATAATTGGCATGTCGCAAGGACAAGAAAATAATTGAAAGATTTGTCTTTTTCTGTTTCCTTTTCATGAGAAAAGGAGGGCGTGCGTGTGTGAGAAAACCAAAAAATGGGGCATTTTTGTTCTTACACTGACCAGAACAAATCCCAGAGTAACCTAATAATACGACTCCCATCCATCACCACAGATGACAACCAATTAGCACATTCCTCTTCCCCCTTTTTCTCATGTTCTTGGTTAACCCCTCAACCATTTTTGCATCATTCATCAAAACAAACATTCAAAATGCTGTATCTGTGGCTGTAAGGATGTGCCTTTATGTGTCTTTGTGTGTGAGGAATTGAAGGAATGTTGATTGTTGAGTGATTTTTATTTTTCCGTGAGTCTACTTGGATTCGGAGGCCAGTGTTAATGTTACCCGAGTCTGATGCTCTTTTCAGATAGACACATACCCATGTCTGTGATCTGTTTGAATGGCTGAACACAGCAACCAACCGCCATCCTGACTGGGTTTGAAATGTGAGATGGAGAAGACGAGTGTGTGTATGGATGGGACAAATTTATCTAGAATTTATGTAATATCATTCTGTATAATTCTATGGTGAAGTTTGTGTATTTGTGCAGCAGACTCAAGCTACAACTTAATTGCACATCTCACAATCTTCCAACAGCTGAACTGAGACTTAAACATCCACCAGAGCACAGTACAAGAATATTTCAAGACTATATTTGTCAGTGAATATTTACTGTGTGATTAAATTCAACCATATCAACATTTAAGTGAGTAAATCCTCAGAAAAACTAATATTGTTTTAGACTTTATTTTCCAGTTTACATATCAAATGTGACAGGAAAGCCAAAGCATCTGATCAAAGGTATTTTTACACAGAAAGCAGGAATGACAAACCACTAGACTTCCCCTTCATCATACCAAAGCTAAGCAGACCACATGAAAACCAACTTAGGACCGGGGTCATGAAGCCAGATCGGAAACGCGTGTTGACCCATTCATACCAACAACAAACACCCGGTTTATCCTGGCTCCCTGCTTTGGGGTATCAGTCTGCCAGCCAGCCAGTCAGTCCTGTGGTTTGCCGTATTCTCCTCCCGAGGCCACCCACAGCGCTGCAGCCTGGCCTGCGCTGGTCTGAGGAGGGTAGGATCACATCTGACCTTCCAACTCTCTGGATTACACAGAAACCCCCACTCATGCTGTCGCAGCCTCACCTCTGAGACACACACATGAACACACCAGCGTGTGCACAATAAACGCTGGGTGTGCACAATAAACACACATGCTCCATATCCAAGGATTGTATGTAGTTAATTATTAATTATTACGGTTAATCATCACCTAGGATAGGAATGCCGTTAATATGTGCTCTCTCAGCAGAGTCTGTTGGCAATTAATCTTCATGACTGACAGAATTTTCTTTTTGTGGTAGTACTGTGCCGTGGACATTTTCTGTGTGTATGTGAATGCTTTTGGCTGTGCGTGCAGATGTGTGCATGTTTATGCATTTGTCAGCCCCTGAGTAATGGTTTTCTGGCTAGATGACTGTAATGCCACATGGATACCTGAGCCAGACTTTTCCATAGTAAAGCCTGGGATCACATGTCCCTCCAGCCTCTGTGGTATGCACTGACAGAGCTGCCAGAAGAGGGGGCCTGGGTAAAAAAAAAAAAAAAAGTCCTGGATAAAAACAAGCCTCTAAACGCATCGTTGCAATGATAGCCCCGCCACCAAAATAGCACTACTACCAGCCCTCTTTCTCAGAATTCCCTGCAGGGCCGACGGCAGCGATTTAGATGCTTCTTTCATAGTCTCAATCCTGTCTGCCAGTCTTATGCTCAGTTTGTTTCAGTCCTGCAATTACCATCCTCTTAAACTTTCCGCTGCTGTCTAAGCTCAGTGTACAGTTGTCAAACTTTGTTTATATATAGATAGAAACACTGTAATTTTGTGAATCGGGCATGACACTCCGCGTTGGAAACCTGTGCTGTGGATTTGCATCGTTAAAGATGTTTGTTTTTATGTGAAAAAAAAATAGGATACTTCTCCACTTTATGACTTGAAACATTGATTTATGTGTCTTGTTCTTTCTTTTTCTCGTTCCAGAACTCCATGGATGAAGCATGTGCGGAGAGGATTGGAGATGAGCACTACCGTCTAGAAGGTAGGCTCAGCTCATTTCACTGATTTTGAGACCCTTTATTTTTATTTGAATGAAAACCTGCAATACTGTTCGCACTAGCCTTCCAGGTACTCGTTGTGGTTCTTTTTTTCTGCAGTTATTTCTCCCCTCCGTTCCACACCCATTCTCTAAGCCCCAGCAATGTGCTGATGGTCCCCTTTACTTTTCCTCCGCCGTCTTTCATCCGCACCTCCCCCTGCAGTGCTCTGCAAAGTGCCTCCATTCCTCCATGTTTTCACCCTGATGTGATCCTGGATTAAGAGCTCCGGGAGGGAGAAAGTCTCCCTCCCATTTAAAGACAGGATTGGACGTGAGTCGGAGGCAGAAATGAAGAGTTGAGTGAGACCGGCCTAGGATTTGGAAGCGTGGCAAAAAAAAAAAAAAAAATAGTTGTAATTTCAGCTGTGCTTCACTGGATAATAAAGCAAGTGGATAAACGAGAGATAACGGGACTGATAAATGGAGTATGAAGTGATCTAATTCACTTTTTATTATTTAGGCAAACTCATTCATTGACAGCTTGAGGCAACTATGACATTTGTAGGTGGAGAAATGTCACAGTGGGCTAAATTAAGATTCAGGGAAAATCTGACACGGTTTTGTTTCCCTTCTCTGCTGCGTAGATAAAGTTGTCAACATTTTTGTTTTACTTTCAAGCTTTAGACTTTTGAAAAATGGTGTCAGAGTTTCGATGTTTACTTTATTAGCCGGAGGTGGACACGTCGATGCCCCCTTGCGTTGTATTTAGTGCATCCATCCATCCATCGTCTACCGCTTATCCTGTATTCAGGGTCGCTGGGGGGCTGGAGCCGATCCCAGCTGTCATTGGGCGAAGGCAGGGTACACCCTGGACAGGACGCCAGTCTATCACAGGGCCAACATATAGAGACAAACAACCATTCACTCTCACATTCACACCTTTTAGAGTCATCAATTAACCTATCCCCATCAGCTTACACGGGGAGAACATGCAAACTCAACACAGAAGGATCCCGAACTCGAACCCGACCCGTGAATCGAACCCGGGACCCTCTCGCTGTGAGGCAACAGTGCTACCCACAACACCACCGTGCAACCCGTATTAAGTACAGTGATCTGATTTATTGTCCATATATGCAAGGACGGGTTAAGTAAAAAAGATAAGAGAGAAAACAGTGAGATGCAGCAGAGATGGTCGGAAAACCGAACACACATGAAAGCCTTAAACCTAGAGGCTTTAAGGAAGCACTTGGTATTAAAAAAAGAACTTGCTGGCAAAAAAAATGCAAAAGGATGGAAGAAGGGCTCAACGATGAAAGTGTCTTCAGGATACTTAACATTGGTAATGCAAGCATGCAAGACGAAAAGCCTACATAGGCTTTTTATTAAGTTTTTTTTTTTTAACCTTTTGTGAACAACATAAAAGTTTGCACTCTCCATCGGCACCTTATTTCAGATTGTAATGTTGGGGGGGCAGTCTAGTACCTTTGGTCATGAAACAGTGGAACAAGATTAAATGCCTTGCTCATGAGTACTTCAGTGGTGGTTTCTAAAAGGAAGAACAAATGTTCTGATCACAGAAAAAGGCTTCCCCATCCTGGCTGCCAGTATTGGGCTTCCCCAACGTACGAGGGGCAGGACGGGGCCTGTTTTGTGTATTACAGTAGCCTAGCTAAGCTGGGAGGGATTGTTCACAGTGTGTGGCAGATTTCCCGACCCTACCTGTGTTGCGTGGCTGCTCGAAAAACAGACTTGGCTTGGAGGGTGCCGGCCTCGGCTGCCCTCGTCTTGCCCCTCAGATCCAATGTACAGCCAATCCCCTGGCTCAGCTCCTCTCATAAAGAGTCGGCTTATGTCTGTGGTTGGGGGTGGCAGAGAGGGTGGATGGGTGGGGGGGTGATAGCAGATTACTGTTACTCCTCCCGGCATTTCATTAGCCCGTGAGATAAGCATCTCACCACCATATTGAGCCTGCTACAGAACAGATTTGCCCTCGCACACAATGTTCCCTTTGAGCACCTCAGATGATCAAACAGCGGGACCCCAAATGCTGCTCCTCTCCAAAAAGTTGGTAAAAGCTCCCTGGGATGATGCCTTTCATTTCTGGCATTTTCTCCTACCCAGGGATGAGACAGGTCTGCTTTGATCTCCCTTGGATCAGGAGGAAAGAAATTGGGCTGTTGTGTCTGCTCCGTTGGCGAGCAAACAAACAGTGTTTCAGATTTGACTTGGCTTAATTAATTAGTGATTCTATTTTACAGCCGGTCTGATCTTCTTCCAAAAGGTTTGAAAAATGGAACTTCAAAGTGTGGCAGAGGGGAGAGGAGCAGGGGGGGAGGGAGGAGAGAGAGAGGGGTGTGGTCTGTGTAGGTTTATGGGTGTGTGTGTGGGGACTGATTGGATGATGCTCATACAAAGCTAACTAGAGGCGAAACATACAGGAGTAGAGGCTGAGTAAAAATGCACATAAACAGATATGAGGATGAAGCAGAGAGGATTGTGGATTACTGTTACTCATGGAGGCTCACAAAGAAGCCGAAATGTTGGATTTCAAAGTGGAGATGGATATCCGGGAGCATTAGGGCCGGGCCAGCATCCAGCGCTGAAACCAATATATCGAAGCAGACAGGGACAGTAGTTTTATGTGTCCACCAGGGTGGACTTAACTGTGGTCACAGACATTAACATAATGTTGAATCGGATGACAAAAATAAATGTAATGGATTCTCTTACCCTCACTTATTTTATAACCCAGTGTTTCCTGGGCACGTAGATTTGGTTTTAAAGGAGTATTAAATTCTCAAATCAGGTCCTGTCTGGATAATCTGTGTTGAAAGTAGGGCTGGGTATCGTTTAAAAATACCAATTCTAACACCAATCCCCTGAATTCGACACCGATACAACTTTTACTACTACTTTTTCGGTACTTCGTGAATGAAAACCTCAATGAGTCGACCAACTATGTTTCTATGAATGACTACAGCTCATTTCGTTGACTAAATGTAAAATAGTTCATTATGTAAACATTCCGTTTCCTTGAAATGACAGCTCATTCATCCAAAACTGTGTCACTGTCACTGTGAATGACAAGAGGTATTCATTCATTCCAATGCCAAGATGTTGACAACATCAAAATAAATTAATTAAACACGCATCCCCACCCCCACCACATTCTGTTCTCAGATTTAACACTTTAAAGTGTCTTTAAATATTTATCAGCTGCCTTTCCAAATATTTATTAGCAGTCACTTTTTTTTAAATCCACACGAACCACTCTTCTCTTCACATCGGCATTAATTAGTTCCACCTATTTAAAAAAGAAAATCCATCATTTTTAAAGTTTGCTGACAAGCAATGTAGCATGTAAAAGTCTATTTTTTTAAATGGAGTCCGGGGTAGTGCTCACGCCACATTAAAAGCCTCACTACCAGCAAGAGGAGGCATCACCGGTCTGTTTTAACCGAATATTGTCTTGTCCAGTTCAGCTAAAAACACAGAATCTGTACATCAGCGTGTACCGATTACGTTTGCTTCCCTTTTCTGTCCTCTGCTCTGCTTACGATACCCATAGCTTAGCTGTAAGATGTGGGAATCTCACGTTGACTTCTATGGTATAGGATTTTTTTTTTTACCTCAACGCCGGTGGATCTGGCTCAGTTTGGATTTGGATCAGTTTAAGTGCATGTGACAGATTAGAGCTCTCGTTGGAGTGTCTGCCTTGACTGTATGTCTGGATGCTCATTTATGGTGAACGTCATCCCATAAAGTGACGAGCTCCCATGCGGTCTCCCACAGGCCTTTTGATGTTCACATGCTGTTTCCGATCCACCATTTATACCCAAATGCCACCTGTTATTCCGTCACACGTCGAGACGTGTTGTTTCATTCAGTTTCATGTCTGAACCCATTGGGCATATATGTATATACCGTAGCTAAGAGCTTAAAAACTGTTATTGTTTGTGTGGCTGATGGAAGAGCTTGTATTGGATTGACATTTTGGATCCACTCTACTGTTTTGATTTAACAGTACTTCAGCTCTCTGGAATGATGCAATAATAAGCTTGTTACCTGACATGAAACTGCAAAAGGAGGTTCTCGTTCAAAAGTTACATTTGAGGACTGTTTCTCTATGAATCTGTTGCTACTTGTGTATTTTCAGCACTGGTAGAAGCAACTTGAAATGTTGAAAAAGAAAGAAAGTATCAGATTTGTGGATTTTTCAATCAACAAACGCTCTTTGGAACACAATATTTGTTCCAAAGAGCACTTTTAGATTGTAAATGGCTTCAATTTTCTGTCGCCTTTTGAGTATTATCACAAATACCCTAAATACACGCTTCAAGCTCAGTGAATTTGTGCAGCTGAACAAAATGTAATTATGAGCTCTGATTTGCAAGTTGCAAATAAAGCTGCTGATTGTGTTGTATGCATCACTTATGCACAACCCAACATTACTAATATACAGTCTATGTTAATATTAATCTGAGAAATAAGACAAAAGCTGAGGGATTTTGTGCTCTGTAGGTTTATTTACAACCAGAAGCACTTGAATTTCTGACACATCTTAATTGCGGCTGCCAAACTCGGAAGTGGGAGCTTACAAGGAACACTTGAAGGCGACGACATATCCTCAGGTTATGACTGCACCCAACGTTTCCATCCTCAGGCTCTCTCTTTTATCTTTGTGTGTGTGTGTGTCTCTCTGTGTGTGTGTGTGTGTGTGTGTGTGTGTGTGTGTGTGTGTGTGTGTGCATGTGTGTCGCTGCAGTGGCTTTACCCCCAGAGAAGACAGACAGCTGCTGCGTGGAGGAGAAGATGCAGGAGAGGGACAGCCAATCTCCCGCAGGGCCACAGAAACAGCTCCAGTTTGAAGTGAGTGTCAACACCGAACAGGACGTTTATTACCTCCCCTCTGGATGAAACTAGGGCAATGGCAGCATGCACATGAATGCACACTCTCGTACACACTGGATGATGCAGATGGTTCAACCCTGTGCTCTTTCAGGAGTTGGAGTGTGCCGTCTCCGTGGAGGAGGATAACCGACAGGAGTGGACCTTCACCCTCTACGACTTTGACAACAACGGCAAAGTCACCAGAGAGGTAATAATCTGGATTTTTGTTTCATGAAAGAATTGTGATGTAAATAAATATAATAAACAGACAAACACTACACCGTAGCGGGAATAGGAATTCCTTTAAAAAAAGATTGTAGTGTTGTGTTTATCATGTAAAATGAGGCCTTTAAGACAAGTTTTATTGCGTTAACAGAATGAAACATTATGAATCAAACATGTCAGATTTTAAATGTCAGCAGATCGCAGCTGTAAAACATCCTCCTTTTGGGTATGAGAATAAGTCAATGACTTTAAGTTTTGCCCCTTTCTGGTACCGCCACACCCTTAAAAAGACAGTGAGGATAGAAGTCACAAGCCCTTTAACCCAATCTCACTCCTAAGAACCAAATCCAACGACATCTGCGTGTCTCCGCTGCTGCGAGGTACCTCGTGGCTTGCATCTACCTGGTACAGATCTGAGAGAACATCCAGAAAAAGGCTCGTGTTTTTTGAGAACAACTTGAAATGGCGCAAAGAGACTGGAGCTCTCCTCTGTGCAGTTGGTTGTGCAGTTTTTTTGGCATTGCCTGTGGCTCCATGGCTCATGAGACAGCAGGCGGCGGCTTGGAGGGGGGGAAAGAAAGGCTTTCTTCTGCAACTTTTTTCTCTCCTTCACACAAATAACAAAAAAAGAGAAGGAAACAAAAAATGACACAGGAAGCTTTTATTTTATTTCATTTAACTTTTTTCTCCCTGGTTTCAGACATAGACGCACTGTATGTGGAACCGGTCCCTGGAGAATTCACAGTAGTCCTTTATTCTTATGAGTCAGAATACTATAGTAAGTGAAAATGATGCCGTTGGAGCCTTTGTGCGGCGTTGGCTTAATTCTCAGCAGTTCTGTCAGAGGAGCTATTATGCTGAAGCTTCTAAAGAAAAAACACTAATACGATTTGAGATACTATATGAGTCATTTCATGTGGCATCCATACTAGGTGGCATTTTTAAAGGACAATTAGATTTTTGATTCACTATGAAAAGATCCAGCGCAATTGCCAACACCCGTGAGGAGTCATTATCTCAGTATGGCGCACAAAAACACTCAGCAGAACAGAAATATAGCTTCTAAACGGCCACAAGAGACTGCATTTCTCTGTGTGCAAATGAAGCAGCCCAAATATGCCAGTTACCTTGTCCTGAATTGAGCGTGGTGTCACTTTTTTGCATGTGAATGTGCACTTATGTGATATGATATATCAGTATATATATTTGAAAGTGTACACAGGGATGTTGCTTCCTATGCAGTTGTAATTCCAGTCATGTTAGAGACATTGAGAGATTAAATAGAGAAAGAACACAACTCCTATCAGGCCTGACATCTCTGTCAGCCTCTCCTGCCTCCGCCGAGACGTCTCTATTCATGAATTTATAACCTGTCTTTACTCCGCGTCTGATCGCTTCAACTTGGAAAGCCAAACTAAAACAACTGACATCACTGTGTTTCTCTGTTCTCTGAGTCACTTCTTTAAATTCCTAGCGAGCGTGACGCTTAAGATACAGAGTTTTAACGTGCAAATGCTAGTAGCATAGTGATAATAATAGTGTTTACGTATGTTTTGCTCCCTTAAATAGATGCTGCGTATCAAAAAAAGCCCTGATTAAACTCACCTTCGCCTCTTCTGTCTATCAGGATATCACCAGCTTGCTCCACACCATCTACGAGGTCGTGGACGCCTCCGTCAACCATTCTCCCAGCAGCAGCAAGACGCTGCGGGTCAAGCTGTCCGTGGCGCCCGACTCCAGCCAGCGGTGGAGGAGTTGTACGCAGGGTGCGGCAGGTAAAGCTCACATTAACAGAGTAGTGCGGGGGCGGGTGGGGGGAAGAGGAGAGGGCGTTTTGGGGTCCCGCTTGTGTTGCCTGCTGTCAGCTCACCCAGCGATGTGTTTGTTGTCATGCAGAAAGGCGGCTGCTTCAGGCCCGTCAAAGCTTTGTTCCTCGCAGTCTAGGCGTCGCTCCATCTCTCCCACTCAATGGGGTTCATTTTTAATGATGGGGGGGAGTGACAGAGCTAAGAGAGGGCCCCCCTCCCTCAGCGCCTTCAAATACTCTGAAAGAAACCTTAAGAGATGTGCCGAGTCCTTTTGATAACCGCAGCCATTTTTCTTTTCTCTAAAGTTCCCTTTTTTCCCCTCTTCCTCCTCCCTTCTCAGAGCTGCCGGGAAAATATAGCTACGTTCGACTTAACTTTTCTCACTGAGGGCTTGGTAAACAAGTAGTCAGGGAAAAAATATCTCAAAAAGTATATATTCCTGTGTGTTTGCATCCTATTGTTTTGGCTATAAATATCCATCAAGAGATTCAAACGGAGCAAGCTTTGAAAATATCGCCGGTTGCCTTCATGCTAATTTGAAACTGTATCAGATCTCGCGTCCTTAATAAACAATTTCTGAAGTCTGCTTGTTTTGTTTTTTTTTCATTCCATGCCTTATAAGATGCTGAGAGTTGAAAATAGAATAAATGAAGCGTGGTTGTTTTTCCTTTTCTATAGATCTTCAAAGTAAAACCCCAAAACAAAGGTTGCTTTCTTCTGAAGCTTGTGTGACTGTTGTCGTGTGCTTGTGTGTGTGTATGCGTATGCGTGTGTGTAGCTCTCTTTGATAATAGCCTCGTGTCTTTCACACATTCACAGACATGTCCCACCCCAGAGAGAAAATTGACAAGTGCATAGACGACCCCAAGAGTGCGGACAAGAAGACTCGAGCGCTCATAAGGTAAACCCACCTCCCCCTGTACTCGTCAGTCCCCATTGTTGAAGCTTGTGGTGTCTACAAGGATGAAAATAATAATATGCAATTCGTATATTACCATATTTTTTATAATATTGTCACTTTTTGAAATGGAAAACGTTCAAAGCAGCTAGGGGCAGTGGTTGTTTGAGGAAGGATTCACACTTGGGGCGCCGCAGCAGTCCTCTGCTTTTTAATTATTTTTGCCCAAATGTACCTCCACTGTAATGAGGAGGAGTGGATGGTGGCAGCAGCGAGAGTCAGCCATCCTACTGCACAGTTCACATCCTCCCAGCCGAGATTCAAACCTGTGATTTTCCATCTCACAATCTCACTTCTCTAACAATTACTGTGCCGCTGCCTGATCATAAGGACCACTTGTTATACTTTCTCCAAACACTACCACACTGAACCTCTCTGGCCCAAGCTGCTACCTAATGAGAGGTGCCGCTTGTGTCCACAGGCGCCACCACAGTGACCACCACACCCAGCCGGGCTGCCAGCGCCACTGTGTGGATGAGAACCTGGAACGCAGGAACCACTACTTGGACCTGGCAGGCATCGAGAACTACACATCCCGCTTCGGAGCCGGTGAGTGGACCGGGGCCAAGGGGGGGAGGGAGAAACAGCAGACCCGTGGGCCCTTTGAAGCTGCATCCAGGGGCCCTCATTACTGCGGCACCTGCTTGGAGCCATTAGGTGGAACTCCAAGCCAGTACAAACATCTGGGCTCAGGCAAGCACAATACATCAAGTGTTCAAGGCTACAGCCCATCAAGGTAACGGGGCTGTTGTGAAGTGAAATATTAGGTCTAATAAGCAGCAGCCTTGATCTGATGGTCAGTGATGACATGTGATTATTTTAATGTTGGTTCTGTTAGGGAAGTGCTAACAGAAATCTGCTCTCTGTCACATTGAATCGGGGTTATATGCATGAAGAAAGAACTTGATGTAGAGCTGCCAGAATCTTATCGTAGAGCTTTATTTTACTAAATCTCTATTTGTGAACCGTTGGCACCATAATTGGCAGACAATGGGTTATTTTTTTCCCTGTTTTTTTCCAGGGCATTGAGTGCCCATGTAGCACATTTTGACTGTTGCTATTGTTTCTCTGCAACCTTGAAGTTTTCCGTTGACTCTGCTTTCTCAGTTAAAATGAATACCCGTGTTCTTTACAGCGCCCACTGCAGAGCCGACGAAGGCCGAGCCTCAGACCCGCTCGTCCAACCAGACTCGCTCTCGCTCCCACGAACCAGAAAATGGCCACTACCATTCCCACCACCGCCGCTTGCAGACAGTCGTGGACACCGTTGTGGCTCCAGACGGCCTCCACCCCGCCCGCACGCGAGGCCAAGACTCGGGGAAACACGCCCTTCGCTCTCCCAAGACCCACAGCCGCACACCTCCTGCCCAGATCAGCAGCAGGGTGATGAGAAGCCGAGGTGTCCCCCCTCCCCCGGCGCTGCCCAGCCAGACCCCCCCTCACCAGTCCGCAGCCCCCTACCGCAAGCACAAGCAGCGGTCCAAGGAAAGCTACAGGGCCTTAGGCTCGGTGGCTCCGGGACAAGTGGTGGAGAAGGAGCAGGTGAGGGACCTGCCCAGTGTCCTGCTGTACGATGGGGGTCTGGCACAAGTGGTACAGCGGCATGAGCATCACCACCACCACGAACACCATCACCATTACCACCACTTTTACCAATCTTGAATTTCCACCCTGCCCTGGGACAGCTCAGCACTCTTTAACGTCCCAACAACCAGGCAAGCAAGCAGTGAGCTTCCTCCTCAGCGGCCAGGCTACCCTACAGTACTGCAGTGCCTTTGTAGTAGACACAGGAAGTGGGTAGGAGAAGAGGATCATGGGAGGGCTGTCCCAGTGCTGGGAGGTTATTAATCAGTGTTATAAAGAAGTTGGTCAGACGTACAAAAGCTCGGGTGTGTGCAGCAGGACAGTGATTCAGGGCCACAGTAGGACCAGGACCGAGGATCACAGCTGGGGCTACAGAGGTGGGACAAAGGGGAGATATTTTATAAACAACCCCGACGTTCCTCTCGCCCCCCCCCCCCCTCTCCCTGTAATCCAAACCTGATGAACTCGACAGCTCCAAACCAGCACCATAAACCCTTCCGGACCGCTAAGCCAAAAGGTTTTAAGGAAAAGGAGGGACGAAAGGAAGAAAGACTGTGATGTAAAGATATATGAAAGAATATAGGTGATAGGAGAGCAGGGCATAGTGTGTGTGTGTGTGTGTGTGTGTGTGTGTGTGTGTGTGTGTGTTTGTGTGTGTGTGTGTGTGTGTGTGTGTGTGTGTGTGTGTGTGTGTGCGCGCGTGCGCGTGCGTGTGTGTGTGTGTGTGTGTGTGTGAGAGTGTCACGACACTGGTGTCTGTTGAAAACCACTTGAAGTGCGCTCGTGGGTGCGTGAGTATTTAAAGCAGGCTGTCAGGCAGGTTTTTTTGAAGATGAAAATGAAGATTCTGATTCAAGCACACAATACCCCGTAAGCAAAACTGGGAAGGAAAAACTATTGAAATGTTATAAAGTCAAAAAAAGAAAAGAAAAAAAGAACAGAGATCCCAAATCCGCTGCTACCTCTAATTTTATCCTAATTGTTGTTGTAATGGTGACTTTGACTAAGCATTCAGAGGTTATTTTCAAATTGCGTAGAAACTTTTTTCAAAGAACAGAAATCGTGTCGTGATCTGCATAACTGAAGTGTGAAAAAAGCTCCTTACTTTTATTAACTAATGTTGACTGTACATAAGGTATATATTGTTATCAATTTTATAAGCCTTTATTGATAATGTGATATCTTTGTATTCACTATCTGAAGCTTTTTATGTTCGTTTTCCTTCACAACTGCATTTGAAGACCACTAGGAGCCTCATTTTGACTAGAAAATGTACAACTGTGTCATTCACTCTGTGTTTCGACTCTCTCACCGTGTGATTAGACACGTCGAGGGCGATCTGGTAATCATGTCTGAATAACTCAAATCCCAACTCTCAACAGTGCTGTTCAGTCGCTCACAACACATACATGTGTTTTATACCAAGCATTCGTGATGGAAACGTATAAAAACAAGGAATCCTTTTATGGCTGCAGTGTAGAACACACATCAAGCTTAGCTCATGTACATTTGAATGGACATCACGCTGTTCGCAAAGACTATTATGCATTAGTGTGTGGGTTCTGCATAAAGATTAATTGAAAAGCTACAGAACACTTGTTGAAAGAGCCAGACTAGTTCACCTCAAACAGCCCTTGAACTTGCCCTTAAACGCTTATCAGACAGTGTTCTTCACAAAAAGCTCTCTTTTTCACATTTAAAATCAGTTGATCTAAGTCTCATGATGCATTAGACCAAATTTGAGATGGTGTTATCTTGACATCAGTGCAGTAGAACTCTTCAGATGTGGGCACAGGCCTTATTTTTGCATATTTGCAAGAACTGAAACCAAGTTACATGGAGCCAGCTGGTAGTTGTGAATGAATGCTGGTGTATTAATTCATCAGTATGACGTTTGGCCTTTAACAGAGAGATTTATGCAGGGAGATATAATGCTGAGCGTGCATGTCATTTTTCACCCTGCTTCAGGTACAAGCAGTTACACATATTCACACCTGGGAGTTGCACAGCACCGTGATTCTCTAATTGGACGTCCCCGACTTCTAGGCTAGTGATTTCCCCTAACTCGTTATCCGGCCCTCGGCCTGGCACAGGGTCATGCGGCTGCTCCCTCTGTTTCCACGGCATCTTCCTGGTCCCCCCCCCCCCCCCCTCCAGCTGTCAGCGGGTCTTTCACCGTGCCGCCATGTGGCCTCAGAGCTCAGCCAACAAGGCTCTGTTTGTGTTGTTGTGGCGGGGCGAGGGCTCTTTCAGCTGTCTCATTCCTCTGGTGCCGGATAACACTGGGCCCAGCCCGCAGTCTCCACCAGACCCATAACTCACCCCTGCTCTCCTGCCAGCACCAAGGGACTGTCTGTTCATCCTGTCCCATGATACCCTATGGGCTGCCGTTAAAAAAATGCAGATGTTAATGCTACCAACATGCGAGCTGCAAACGTAAGGGGTATTGATCACCTTGTTGTTTCTCCAGCATCACATCTAGAAATTGATCTCAAATGCCATACAGAGAAAATTAGCTAATGATGGATTATGTTAACCAGACCCCGGGGCCCGCTAGTGTCAAATCCACTATGCTGGATGGGTTAGTCCACCATAAGCGTGTGCATGTGTTTGTGATAAGCAAGAATGCGGTGAATGCCAGTCTTGCCCTCATTCCCTGTGGTGTCCCGTCACAGCTGCAGGCTGTCTTTTTGGCGGAGGCACCAGTCAGACGGGTCATCCCACCGGACCCAGCAGTGGGAAAACACTGTCATCCCCCCTCCCAGGGGGATCACAGCTGTGCTCCATACCGCCGCTTCCTCACCTCACACTGCTGTTCCTGGACAACAAGTCCTTGCTGCCGGAGCTCCCCATAAAACTGTAACTCCTTTGTCATTGGTTTCCCCCCCTCAGCCGAAACGGTGTTGATACCAGCGTGACTTTCCAAATATGAGTAGTGTGGAAATGGTCGTCTGGTTCTGTGAACAGGCAGCACGCGGGCGGAGCGTTCCTGCCGCAGGGGTGGTCCCATTCGTCGCGGAGAGCGAGGCCTTCTGAAGGAATTTTGGTGAAAAGGCTTAGACAGACCCACAGCCAGGTTGCAATTTTTAAACTTCTTTCACCCCCAAAGAGGTTTACTGAACAGACAGAACACTTTTTTTTTCAATGCCCTAGTTCACATTGGTACTATTACATGAACTCCCATCAGAAAGCTGGCCACTACAAACGCACTTCCAATACTCCCGACTTCAAAGCAGCATCACTGGAGCAACTCGGGGCGATATGCCTTGCTCAAGAGCACCTCTACAGTACTTGTTGAGAGTTGAGAAAGTAGGTTTTTCTTCTCAGTTTTGTCACACAGAACGCTGAAAGCATTTTAAACCTTCAGGCAAAAATCCTTCTTCTGTCTTTTACCCGACAATATATCTATATTTGGGATCAAAATAATAATATTTAGGTTTTCAGTCATCAGCTATTCCTGTAAATCTACCAGAATGTTTTTTTTTTTTTAATTATTATTATTATATGCATTTTTTAAATTTCAAGCTATCAATGCTTCTGTTCGGAACAAACCTTTTCAAATAGTGCGACAAGACCTTCCACATCCACTATCCACTGACCTGTTGTACAGCTCGTCAGTATTCAGAGCCACTCCTCCATGTTAATACAACATGTATTGCACCACTAATTTGCTCTGTAAGGTCCATGTATCAACATTTTTTAAAAACCCGATGTATATAGTGGACTGCAGAAAGGATAAACCAGCATTGTGTAGAAAGAATATAAGGCTTATTTATGATTTCACTCACCTAATGTCAGTTGGTACTCCGATATCTGCCACGCCGATCCCACTTAGCGGGGAGGAGTAGCTAGCTGTCTGTCTCTCCCTCTCCACATGCAGACACACTTTCCACTTGGTGTTTGTCGTAAAGGAAAGTTGTTTAGCACTAGCTGTTTTTTTTCTCTCCTGCCCCCTCCCTCCTCATGTTTTTCCATGACTTTGTTTAGTTTATATAGATTGTATTTGATTAATTGCTTTATTTATTTGATAGCAGATCTGTGCCAAGGGAAAATACCCTTTTATTAAAGTATGAACCCGTTCCTTATAATCAGACTGACTTCTGGGCTCATTTCATTACTGTGGATGTCCGTATCTATCGTGCACATTTGAACAGCCTTATTGATAATGTGATATCTTTCCTTCACAGCTTTATTTAAATACCACTGGGAGCCTCATTTCGACTAGAACATGTACAAGTGTATCATTCGCTCGGTCTCCATTTCTCACCATGTGATTGTATCATAAGTGCGATCTGGTAGTTATGCCCGATTTTATTTAAATGTCCAAAATCAGATGACCCTGGTCTCATGATACATGAGGCAAAAGTCAAGATGGTGTTATCTTGACATCAGTGCAGAAGAACTCTTCAGTTGTGGGCACAGGCCTTATTTATGCATATTTGCATGAACTGAAACCGAGTTACATGGAGCCAGTTAGTGGTTGGTGTTCATTCATCAGTATGATGTTTGGCCTTTTACAGAGAAAAAAAACACACTTTAATTAAGGTCTAAACCTGTATAACCAGACTGACTTCTGGGGTTGATTTATTTTTGCTCTCAGTGCTGCACAATCTACCTGTAATTTTTTTCCAAAAATAATGTATTACATGGTCCATGACAGTATGAATAGTGAAGAATCTTTTAGCAATAAGACCCTGTTGTGACGTGGTATATGAAAGGAGGTAGTGATGAGAAATCATAAATACAGTATATCCCCCAATAGAGAATAAATGTAACATAGTTACCAACACATACCGTACCTGCTGCAGCAGAGGGTTTCTAAGCTAACATCCAGAGTCGACATGGGAGAAAAGCTTACAAGTGAATTGCTTGAGGTCACCATAGACCAGTGGTCTGGGCGAGGTCACCATAGACCAGTGGTCTGGGCGAGGTCACCATAGACTAGTGGTCTGGGTGAGGTCACCATACCAGTGCAGTGAGTGATGTCATCTTCAACATTTGCAATGATTGAGGTCTCAATAGAGCATGTGATGCTTCCCATGAAAGGCATCTCATCTTTGGAAGATGTGACAGATGCCACCACGCAGCACTAAGCGAGTGCTCCTGTGAAGCCCACCGAGATGTTTGGTCCAGCTGACAAAAGGTAAGGATTTTTTTTGACAACTGACAGCAGCAGAGAGAACAGTTTTAGACTTTGACAGCATGATGCGATCGCCTTCGGGAGCTCGTGGCAGAATCTGGTCGGTTAGAGTGAATGCCCATAGTCAGCTGATGGAGAGGAAGCCAGAAGTCAACAGGTATTTAACAAAAATGAGACATCGTTGCCTCAGAGCCATAGCATCTTTAATTCAACATGAGGTGGAGGTCAGCTGATTTGTTCATCCACCAATTATTTCCTCTGATTTAGACATCAGCACCGAACGCTCACATCACTACCAGTCCCTCTGGACCATTTTGTTTTGAAGGTTTTCTTCAGCGATTGAGGCTGCTCTATTTCGAGAGGCTGTTTTCAGTAACGGGTCTGTGCCTGCAGTAACGTCCCTGTAGCAAATATTCAGAAACGAATATCTGCCGAGTTCACAAACCATCTTTCACACACTTATGTTCACACCTAAAGTGAGTCTCCTTTTCACCTCACCCAAAAGCACGGGGAGTCCCCACAATGTTAGTGTGAGCAGCAGCCGTCCACTGACCAGCTGGGGCCACACGGGGCCCTTTAGGGTCAAAACAAGATGCGACACTGGGTTTGTCTGGGTGAGAGAGGACCAATAAGTTGCCTTCCTAAACTGGTATAACACCAGACCACATTACTTTTTTACGTGGCGTATCTTGTCCTTTCATCTCCTCTTTTATTTCAGTGAGTTCAATGTGTGTGTGTGTGTGTGTATATGCACGTCTCCTCTCCACTGTATCTTCACTGCGGTGTCACAGAGGGCTCCCTAAATCTGGCTGACCACAGCTGCTCACCACGCCACACTCTCTACATGCACACACACTTTCATCTGCAGCTTAGCAGCTTATCTCTGGTCGGGGCGAACCTCAGCGAGTCCGCCTCTTGGCAACGTGATACGCCTTCCTTGCACGAAACGTGGATCTATTTGTGTAAGCGAGGCGGTGTAACCCGCAGAAGTGGTATCATCGTTACAAAATGATTTCTATCCCCGACACAGCTTACCAGGTCATTATGAACCGCTGCTTTACACGTATGGACTGTCGAGAGCATCCACATCAGAGGTGTAAAGCAGCCTACGTTGTTACAATTATAGCAGCAGATTTACTTCTTAAGTGTGAAAGTATTATATGTTTCTTACAATAGTATTTTAAATATATGGTATGGAATGTATGGAAAAACAAATCCCTCTTCGGCTAATTGCAGATATTATTATTGACCATTAAGATACATTTAGTGTCAACCAGTTGTTTCCTTCTGGGGTTTAAATGTCTGCAGTCTACAACAGAGAAATCCGAAATGCAGGACCCCTTAAAAATATGATTATGAGAGATTTGCACACGGTCCATTTATAGGCATTAGATTCACTTTTAAGGTCACAAGATTGCTTGTGCTTATCCCAGAGATTTCATTTTTTCAAAGACATGAGAGCAAGTATAGTCCCGGCTTGAGTTTTACCATTGCATACAAATTACAAACAATAAATAAACTGCTCTCAAGCATTGAGTCTATTAAAAAGCAGGGGAAGTCCTGCAAACTTGTGCTGGATCAGATAAATAAGGCTAGTCATCTTATTCAGCTTCACAAAGTTTTACTTTTTATTTATCAGGACGTCTTTGCATAGTTAGTGTCTTACAGCTGGATATTCCTGATATAAAGCTGTTAAATCAATGTTATGGATGATTTTAAAATGAATTTATTGTCTTTATCCTGGTGCACAATTTTCATCAAAGGTTTTTTATTAAAGTTGTTCAAAGTTAAATGATTTACAGATTGCACAAGAGAGCATCGCTCTAGAAAGAAGCATTGTTTCATAAGCACTTTGCAAATATTTGCGCAGCATGAAACCGCTTTGCTATATTTGCCATAATTAACGACGTGACCATGGTGACTTTTACATCCTAGAAAACACACAAGTTGGAGCGATGGTCCTCATTTGATCTACTAAGGTGAAGGTACTTCATGAGATTCTCAAACCACAAACTTTCTTTACTTGATGTTTTCTTTCTGACTCGCAGGATTCCTGATGTTGAATTGGTGACATTGTTGTTGTGTGAAATGCAGATTTGTGTGCTGGATTCTCTTTGTCCTCTGCAGTGATCTTTGAAAAAAAAAAAAGAAACTCAAAAAACTTCTTGCCTTGCATCTTCATTGCGAGTCTCTCATGCCGTATAGCCAAAGGGGACATTTTCTACTGTATCCTCCTGCATCCTTTTTTCTCTGTAGCTTGGCATGAGACTTTTTTCTTTTTTAACATTTTCTTCATTTTTTTTTTACTTTGACTTTGATCTGCGCTCCTTTCAACTCTTCACATATGTTGGTAATAGCCTTGGTGTTCATGGAGATTTTCTTCTCCAGTGCAGAGTAACGGCTGGATAATGCATTCACGCCTTTTGAAACGACAGCGCTGGAGACACTGTCCTTCCTCTCATCTGTAAGTCCGTCTCTGCTGTTCAATCTCTTTGCTTTCGGGAGTCCTCGTAAGTGTGTGAGGTGAAAGAGTGAGGGGCTGTAGAATGTGTTTTACCAGATCGAGCTGAAGTTTGCTTTGGATTTGTGGAGAAAGATGTTCCACACTTCATTACTGTATTTTGAACACTTCAGTAGACCGTTCTCTTTGCTGGAAGTTCAGACCTTATTCTCCTTATCCTCCTCATACCTTAACATATCATGTGGTGCATGAGATTTGCAGAGGAAGATGTTAACTGTTGCTCAAGAACTGCAGTTTCATTAAAGAAAAACAGGGAACCCTAACATACTGTAGTGTAACCTTAAGTAGAGCGGGCCAAAGGGGTCGAAAACACTGAGTTTCATTTAAAGCTGCCAAATGGGATTTATGCAGTGACGGGAAAAATAATCACATACTACACTCACGCAGGATTTAGATTAATCCCATTTGCTTTGAAATCACATCTAACTAAAAAGCAATGAATGAAAATCGCTCATCTGATCTACTTCACACTTGGCAGGTGTAAAGCTGGGGAGCCGAGGAAGCAATTTCTTTTTCTGCATTTGTTGCAGTTTGTGTTCAATATTAATACACTTTGAATATAACAAGTGAGCGGTGCTCTGTGTAATCTGGTGACTGCAGTTCACTTTACAACAGCTCTTCCTTCCCTGGAGTCAACACGAGCTGAGAGCAAACCGGAAGCAGAATCGAGGTGCGAACGTGTTTAAGACACCACTTGGGTGTGTTTTCCCCCCGTGAGTCAGATGGTATTTCCCCGGTGTATGACTTGATTTAAATTTATAAATACTTTAATAACTGGAGTGGTAATATGAAAGCTGGTGACTAATATTTTACCAACCGGCAGTGGTAGAAGAAGTATGCCTATTCAAAACTTTCTGAAGTAAAACTATGACGATGTCATTACTAGATGCATGATTAATAATGCATTATATTTGATTCGTTATATGTAGTTATTCAAATCAGCATCTACCATGAAACCAGTAACATTTCTCTGTCAGTAAATGTAGTACTACAATGTGTTCCTCTGATGTAGAAGTACACAGTAAGCCGTACACAGTTTAATTGCATATTTTGGGGGGCCTTCTGTAAGTCGTTTTGGGGTACAATGAGTTAGAAGTTTTGGTTTTGGTTTAGCCCAGGTAAAGTCTAACCCTGGTGTTTATGTGAACCAGAGAGGATTATTGAAGTTTGAGAGCATCTCAGAGTTTCTCTGCAGCTCTGAGGTCGATGTGAGTCCAACGCCACAAGCTTTGAGAGGACAAAAGATCTGTAGGTGTTGAGGCATTCCTTAATTCTCCATAAAGTGAACAAAGGTCAGTAGTAACACGGGAAGTTACCGTCCGAGCACAGGGCACGTGTTCATTTATAGATCAGCACTACCCACAGCAGTTAGAGTGAGCAATTACTGTGAGAATCATCCTCCAGAGGGCTGAATGCCGTTCACTGAAGAAAATAAAGAGCAGCAGTGAGGGGAGTAATGCTCTCCTAGAGACAGCACAGAGGTATTTAATGCTACAATATGAACATTGTAATTAATTAATAACTCCACGAGCGCCTAAGAGGATATATCGTTTATATCATGGTACAAACTGTGTGGTGTAATTATACGTAACAAGTTAATCAAGGTGGAGGAGTTTAACACAGTAGGATTTTACTGTATATAGATTTGATTGTAGTTTGAAATGCGATTCCAATCCGATCGCTACAGATGTGTCTCTGTCCTGCCACTCGAATAGGATTTCAGAGTATAAGAGAACTGGATCCAGCGTTGGAGAGGGGCCCCCATTCATTCTCCTGAAAGTTGCTCAGTGGCACATGAGGCCAACAAAGGTCAACTTCCTGGGTGTAAATTTAGCCTCATCTGCAGAATCCAACTTCAACCTCCTCCTCGGCTTCGGGCGTGTTCACATGAACAGCACAAAAATAACTATTTATTAGGACATAATGAATTAAATAAGTAATGAAAGAATTATCTGCTGATTTACAGATACGCTTGTTCCTGCGAGCCACCAGAAACAGTGACAGGCTTTGAAGCCAAATATCATGTGGCCAAACCGTAAAAATGACTTCTGGATTTAACATTTTTATTTTGAAATGGTTGCGTTTCTAACTTCTACACAGCCCACCCTTGGGTCCCCGGCAATACTAGCACCCGGTGTGAAGCAGAGCAAATTCAACGATTCTTGAAATATGCAACGGACAATCACAGGCTCTGTGCTTTATGGTTACATGTCATTTTATGCAGAGAATAATAGCCACATCTATGGCTTTTCAATATTTAGAGCCAGCATCTTGGTCACTGTCGTGGAAAAAATGCAACATTATTCAGGACTATAATGGGATAAACCTTTCCTGTGCATGTGTACCGTGTTGTATTTGTGTTGTTGGGAGACGGGTTACAGGGAATGGCCTCTTTGTGCAGAAATAAACCCTATCGCTGTGTTGCCACTGGCAAAAAAAAAGAAAAAAGGAAGCAATGATATTGACTTAAATATAGGGAAATGAGAAGCTGCCATAATATGTTCTGTGTGCTTTGTTTCCAGCAGATAGGCAGAGGGCTTTGAAGTGTGGATTGGCACAGCAGGGTGCAAGCTTCTGTAAAGGCAAGATGCTAAACACTGAGGATGAGAAGGACATGAGGTAGTCTATTACCAATACAGGAGCAAAGAGAAAAAAAAAGGCAAATCCAATGATAATGTACATCTGTTCCAGTGAATTTATGAGCTTTGAACATTTTTTCATGTGGGATAAGTGGATCCTTTTTCTTACAGAATCTCAGGACTTCAAAGTAGATTTGCTTTGGATAATGCAAATGATCAGAATATGCAGGTTGCTGCCTACTCAAGAGCGTGGAAAAAAGCGAGGGGATGGGAAGAATTAAAGCTAATTGGCATGGCGGTCTTTTATGTGTGGAAAGAAGGGCAAAAATAAAACACTTCAATTATCGTCAAGTTCATTCAATTAGGAAACAAGCTGACAAAGTGCTAAAGTTCAGTGTGCCCGGCCTTCCAGCTGATTGCATTAAATGTCACTTTTCATTGTCAACATTTCCCACGTTATATCTGATGAAATTATAATTAGCAGGATTAAACCCACCCTATAATCATTATGCTGGCTTTGGCGAAAGAAGCTGCTTCTGAAGCTGTGGCGGATGAAGTTATTCATCTTTTTGGTCCTTTTTGATCTTCACGAATGGTGAGTATCTTTAATTTCATGCCCTCTAAATATGTGTAAACATTTAAAAAGAAATCACTCATAGCTGGAGTCAATTTATTAAGTGACTCAACATGCACCACAAGTAAAAGAAATAGCAAATTGTTTTGCTTAATGTTTTTGTTTTTTATGATCCCTCAGAATAATGACAGGCAACTGAACCACAAAAGCACCATTTTTTGTCCAGGAGAGATTTTTCATCTTGCTGTGTCATCAAACAGCAGGGAGAAGCAAAGCAAAAGCATTTGTTATTTGTAAAATGTCATGGTCCTTTTAAGATAAAAAGCTAAACATGCTTCAAATAAACTGAATAGAATAAAAAGACAAACATTTCCAAGTCGAGTACTTTTAGGTCGATTGAAGACAGAAGTTTCATGTGTTTGTGTGATCTTTTTACTGAAACCAGAGAAAATGTGACCACTTCCTCGTAGACTGTTTCTCCACAACTTGATTGCACTTCCTTTTTCATTCAAGGCTATTATTTCTTCTGGTCAACAAATCCCTTAAAAAGACCAAACCAGCAACAAATTGACCCCCACCCAAAAAAAAAAAAAAAAAAAAAATCCAAAAGACTCCAAAGCCTGGTGTAGCTTATTCCTCTCTGCTGTTGAGCTCCATTGTTGTTGCAGAAACTATCAATCCCACATACACAGTGACCTGCTGCTGTAAATACAAACTAGGGCATCATATATGTACTACTCTGCTGCTAAAAATAGTTGCCATCAAATGTACTTTACTCATGTTTGATTAATGTAGGCTGAAAACTACAGTTGCCTGTTGTTTTAGGGAATTACGAAGGGAATTATGAGATCGTGAGCAATTCGGTTGCCTCTCAACATGGCGATGCCTGAGCCTGTGGCCTGTTGCTAATGGCGCTAACAGTACAAACTGGGGCAAATGTGCCGAGAGAGTTAACAGTGTTAACAACTGGTCACAACGGCATTACGTAACCGCCGCATTTGAGTAGTGAGCGATGGTCGTAAGTTAGTCAGTGGGGCACGATCACACACGTAAAGCACACATGATCCTAGCTATGTCAAGAAAGCAAAGAGAAGCTAAAATCACAACACACACAGAGGGAGAGCAACTTTATTCTCTGCTCAGGTATATTGCTCCTTTAAGGATTTACCTCTTCAGTAGCAATAAATGCAGTGAGAACCACAGACAGGCGAGGGAAGTGGGAGTGTTGGGAGATGGTTTGGCCTTTTTATCGAGTTTGTTCACTATAAGAAGAAAAATGTATTGGTAATTTGCGAGCATCACGTTTTGGCATGCGTTACATAATAAAGGAACATGTTGACCCACTGTCTTATAAGCACTTTTAGAAAACATTGATGGATGTTTTTGGTTTGCTGTTTTACATTCACTTGAAACCTGAAACTTTAGGACAACACCCTTCAACTTACACTCACTGTAAGAAGGTTGTCACCAAAAACGAGCTTCTCACCACTGCAATGTAAAAGGTAGTGCACTGTCCTTTAACCAGTCGTCCATTCACGTCATTCTGCAAAGAGCGAAATTCAACTTTTCCAAAAATCAGCTCTCCAAACATCTAGAGCCCGGCTCCAGACTTCTGGAGATAGCAAAAGAATAAAACAAGGCTCCAGAAAGTTGCATTGGTTTTTAGTAGATCATTGGAGCTCTTTCTTTTTGCAACATCAAAGGCAGCCGTGGCTCTTTGATGTGGCAGCATGCTGTTTAAGGTACAGAGTGAATGGAGAGATGTCAAGCTGCAAGGTGCCTCTGTAGTTTACGTTGAGTGCTGCAGAGAGCTGCAGATGAAAGGAGCAAACAGAGTTTGATAATGAATGTCCAACAAGTAGGACCCATCTCAGACAGCGCGCGCTCAGCGGGGCGCCCGCGCTAACCTTGAGCGCAGCACCCCGAACCCCTCGCAGACGCTGGAGACCAGACTCCTTCAACTCGGCCGCCCTTGAAAAAAAGGGGGCTCTCAGAAGTGAGCTTTAATCTTCCCGTCAATTAAATACTGATTGACACCCACACACACGTGGTCATGCACGGTGTGTGATGCCATCCAACTTCCCCTGTTGGATACCTCTCCTTGTGGTTTGGGGAAGCCTTTTCTAATTAAACACTCACCCTTCCAAAGTATGAGTTGGTATGAGACTTGAACATTGGTGGACATAGCGATCTTTTCGCTGTTAGCGTATCCGTTAATGAAAAGAGGCAATCCACCTTTATTTGTCACCTCCCTGCCTCAGAGGAAGGTGAGATAATTCAGCTTTCTTATTTGGCAACATTGGAAGAGTTATCACATTTTTGTTGCATCATTTTTTTTTATCTATAACTGATTCAATAAAATGATATCTTGAAGGTGTTGCATTGCATTGCAATTACTATGTCAACTCTACCATTGTGCAATGGAGATCACTGAAATTGATATGAATATACATTTTGAAAAACAATGAATATGGAATTCATAGGTATCTTATACTGTGCCTCTTATAATTAACCATTTGAAAGGGTTGAGTAAGATTGGTTATTTAAAAACAGAAGGGGGACAGAATCCATAGTATAAAAATACTTCAGCAGTCAAATTAATGCCTTCCAAAGTGAGTCTTTTTAGCAAATTAATTTTATCATGGTTATGCATTCTTTTTTGAATATTTGCAGAAGCAAAAATAAATAATTATTTCTGAACACGAGCATACTGTATTATTTTATAACATCTTGCATGGCGATTTAGTTCACAATTCATAGACTCTGTGTCTCTGGCAAACCAATCAGTACACATTCTGTACATCAGCGCACCTGGCCCAACACTGAGCTCACCACATGTGCTTTTGATATTGGCACAGAAAGAATGCACGGCGATGAAACGACTTGAATCAAAGTATTCCATCTCAGCTATGAGAGAGAGGTGGACCTATGCCATTATTTACTGACGCACAATTTAAAACTGACCATGGTGGACGAGGTTATTTAGTGCCACAGTTTCAATGAACAAACTCCATATGCAGCAAGACTTTACTTTTCATGCCCGTTAAACTGCAAGAGGAGGAGTGCATCTTCCAGGCCAAAATGTATCAGCACGCCTTAAAATGAGCTGATCGTCTCTAAAGCTATTCAGAGGAACACAAAGACCCAGGGTCTACACGTTGAATCTGTCTTGAGAGGAAAACCCAACACAACCTTAAACAGCAGATGATTGATGCCTATTAATGAGTCGATCTTCAATCAAGGCTGAGCACAACAATTATCTGGCACTACAGCTAAACATTGCTTTGCTCCAAAAACAATGGTACCTGGATATGTGATGTATAGAAGTCTGACCCCTCTCAACCATGCTTTTTTTCCCAAGATCTCTTCATTAATCTCTCATAAATAATGCAAGAGGTTATATGTTCAAACGACTGAAGTAGAGACACGCATTTCCAATTGCACAAGGGGATAAGAATTATTTTGCAACAAGACGATAGAAATACGCAGGGATGTGTTTGGGGACGAGATCTGTTTTCTCTTTATTGACAATTTCGTACCTTCTTTCTTATACAGCCAAACTAGCCTGGACCCCCTACTGTGATTTAGATGGCAGAGCTCCACGTTCGAGCTTCACATAGGATACCTGACAGAGAGCACTCTGCGTTGCACTCCCCTTGGTGCAGTCGCCCTGTTTCTTATACGAGAGGAAGAAGAAGAAGAGGAAGATAGAAGAAACTCACTTTGGAAAGTTTTATTCCAGTCTGTCTTTCATTTCTCCTGTCTTTGTGTGTTTGAGGATTTCTCCCCCCGAGGACACAGTCAAGAAAGACAATAAATTAATCATGGCACTCAGGAGGGGGCTATAATAACGGTGATGACAAATCATCCAACTGTCCAAAAAAATTCATCCTTGCACTTATTTTATCTTGACATCAAAGAATGTGAGGGGTAAGAGGCAATCACAATATGCGTTCCAGGGTGGAGTTTTATATGCGCATCTTGAAGTTCACATCAGATACACAGCATGCTGGCTAGACTGCAGGTTCCCACTGGCTACAATATTATAACTGTTATAAAGCTGTAGAATTGTCTCCGTGCAAAGATTATCACATTGTATTTCCAACAAACCATTAGAAGCCAGTCATACCAGCTTGTAATCATCAAAGGATTTCAAATTAAACCGCTGAAATGAACACAACATGCACAAAGAGAAGCTACAGAGAGGATAATGGGAAGAAGTCGCCTCTGAGATATGAAAAAGAAATGTGACAAAAAGGGGAATAAAGAAATGTGTCAAAAGGCAAGAAGAAAAAAAAGTCCCAGCCTCTTGAGCAAAACCAGCTTGGTTTATCATTGCAATAGTTCCACCAGGTGGTTGCATGAGCACATTACAACCAGTAGGGACCAGGTGGACCTGCAGAATTCCCCTCCGGTACAGTACTGGTGGCTTTTCCTGTTAAGGTATCAAATTAACCATTTCTATTTAATAGCTTCTGCTTCTTAAAAAACGATTCCTCTTTATGGTCTCCCTACGTGCAGTACACTGCACTGGCGCTGGAAACCACTGGCAAGAGGATGTGGTAATGGTATCATATCCCAGTGAATAGGCGGCATTGGCAAACTATACTTAACCTGTGAAACACAGTTTTTCTTGTATTTTGAATAATATATATATATATATAAAAAAACAAGCAAATTAACTTTTAAGTTGCAAGCATTGTGATGGATGTATTACATGTCATATCATTTGACTGGCAAGGTTCAGTTTTCATTTCATAGGAGGGACTTGGGCAGCAGAGTTAGTTTCGTTTTCAGCTGTGGAATGAGGAAGAGGCTGGTCTATAGCATTGTAGCGCCTCTGTCTAGATGACAGATGCTCTCTGCTGCCGAGACTCTAACGTGAGTGATCATATTTTAATGGCATTATTAAGAGTTGTGTGATGATTGTGTAACATTTAAATACACAAGAATGGTCAATGTGTATGAATTAACATAAAAAAAAGTCATACTGTTACTCCATGGTATGTGTGTGAAACTAGTGATGACTGATAGTAACATGATGACATGTGGGCGTTCACTGTAACAGCACTGGAAGCAGCAGGCGTACAAGCTGGACGTCCCTGAGTATGGACGCTGAGGCGCAACCAGAATGTCTGTCCAGGACATTGTGCTGAGACGACGGACAGAGATCCTGGATGCACTCTGCAGCAGCGGGTCAGCGGAGCATCTGGAGCAGGTCCTCGACATATTGCTGTCCCAGGGTCAGCTCGTGTGGGAGGACTACCAGAACATCCAGGTGCCAGGCAGGGCATTGTATACCAACGGCAGACAGTTGCTCGACCTGGTTTACACAAAGGGCGTTGACACATGTGGGTTCTTCCTCGCTGCCCTCAAACAGGTCCTGCCTGAAGCGCAGGGAGTTGGCCTCTCGTTTTTTTCAGGATGCTGTTTGAACCTAGAGGTAAAAGAGGAATACCAGAGCACATCTACTCAGACTCTTCTAACTCACAGACCAAGCCTAGTCAGCAAGCTGCAAGGCTGCATTGACGGTGCACTAAAAGCTCTTGTCACATCTGGACACCTTACGTCTGCAGACTGTGATGACGTGCGTCTACCGATACACACCCCCTCTCAGCAGGTAGGCTACTGTAAATGTCCCAGGTTTTATTCACATTATTATACTAGCAGCTTGACAACGTCCTTTTTTATTGGCAATTTAGGATATTATACAGGAGTATTAGTGTTGCTCAATTTTTTTTGCAGTAGCACCAAATATATTTTGGTAAAATACCTTTGTTCTCATTCTAAAGAAATACATTGAAATGTGCTCATTTATACCTTCTTTTAAAGACGAAATAGCCTGTTAGCTTAGCTTAGCACAAACACTGGGGAACAGTTGGCATCTCATCAATAATGAATCCGTTGCCGCTCGTGTCAATCAGGCAAGGCGTCTGCTTGACCATGTCAGGTCAAAAGGAGTGTCAGCGGCGGAGGTTGTTCTGCAGTACATTCAGCAAAAACAGGAATCGGGATCGCCACTGGACCTGACTCCTTCCAAAGGTATGTCATTATTATAATCATGCTGTCAGCACTGTTGCCTCACAGCAAAAAGGTCCCGGGTTCGTACCCCGGTCCGTCCCAGGTCCTTTCTGTGTTAAGTTTGCATGTTCTCTCCGTGCTTGTGTGGGTTTCCTCCGGGTGCTCAGGTTTCCTCCCATTATAAAAAACATGTGTCTTAGGAATCGGGTCAGGCTGGCCCATGGGGCGCGCTCAGTCGCAGCGGCTCAGGACTACCCTCCATCTGACCATCGAAATATCGTTGTACAATTTATAATGACAATAACAGCACCTTTCTTTATATACAGTATTTATCAGTGTCATGTGCTGTAGTTTATTTGTGTATGTGCTTTCTTTCACAGAGGTCTTAAAGTATCAGAAGAAGCTCAGCAGTTCTGTGTCTGCTCAGTCCTGCTTTCTCAGCACTTATGGAGGGACCGGCCACATGTCTCTGGATGACATCTACACTGAAGGCCAGCTGGAACTAGCTCAACAGTGCAGCGATGTCTGTGGACCTTTGGGCCTGGAGGACATAGTCGGTGCAGTGGGGACGGTGAACGAGCAGGCCGACACAGTGCTAGTTTCTGGGGATGCGGGATGCGGGAAAAGCACTTTGCTGCAGAGGCTGCACCTGCTTTGGGCTCGGGGGACGGCCCTCCAGGACTTTCTCCTTCTGTTCCCGTTCAGCTGTCGCAACCTGAACTCAGAGCACAAGGAACTGTCTTTCCAAGAATTGCTGTTTCAGCACTGCTGCTGGCCGGACAGAGAGCAGGAAGAGATTTTCCAGTTCATCCTGGACCACCCGCATCTCATCCTCTTCACTTTCGATGGCCTGGACGAGCTCAAGCAAAGCTTTTCAGATGAGCACCGCCTCTGCTGCCCCACCCAGCGTGCACCTGTTCACGTACTGCTGTTCAACTTAATCCAGGGTTCTCTAATGAAGGGCGTGTGGAAGGTGGTGACTAGTCGCCCAGAGGCGGTGGGCCCTGCGTTGAAGAAGCACCTCCGCAAAGAAGTCATCCTGAAAGGCTTTTCCCCAAGTGGGATTGACTGTTTCGTGAGGAAGCATCACCGTGATCCAACTGTGGCTACTAAGGTTTTGGAGTCCCTGCAGACAAACACAGCTTTACTTGGACTGTGTCATAGTCCGGTACTCTGCTGGATTGTCTCCCAGTGCCACACGGAGCTGCTAGGCTGCGGAGAAGGCAGCCCACAAACGATCACAGACGTTTACCTCATGATCTTGCAGCACTTTTTCCAGCACCAAAGCTCCCCAAAAAGCACCACGGGGTCGGGGTGGCTTCAGGAGCACCTATGCACAGTCCTGCATCTAGGGCTGCTTGCATTTGAGAGGTTAGGAACCAGCTGCTACATCTTCTCAGATACAGACCTGGAGACGTGTGGTGTAACTGAGAAGGATATCTGCACAGGCTTTCTCATACAAAGCAAAGATATGTCCTCCACCCACAGTAAACGCTTTGAATTCCTCCATGTGATTATGCAATGTTTCTTTGCTGCTCTGTACATTGTCTTGTCAAATAACACCGATCGTTCAGTTATCGCCAAGTTGTTTGAGCCACAGAGCATGAGAGAGGCAGGTCTGAGTAGCAGCATGTGCTTCGGGGTCTGCTTGCCCTCCACTGACCAAAAAGAGCGGGCTTCAGAGGGGGACGTTACATCAGCCGAAACGCCGAATCTACAAATCACAGCCACATTTGTGTCCGGTCTACTGTCCCAGCGCCATCAAAGCCTGTGGCTCCACTGCTGCCCTAGGGCTGTGATGGAGAAGAGAGTCAGACAGGTGAGGAGATGCCTGTCTAAAGGCATGCAGAAACACTTCAAGTCCATCCCGAAACCAGTGGAGGGTGAGAAGAAGAGCATGCACGCAATGCCGGCCTTCGTCTGGCTCATCAAATGCATCTATGAGATGCAGGAGAGCCGGATTGCTAAAGACGCCGTCAGCAAGCTGGAGGTGGACCACCTGAAGCTGACCTACTGTAACATTGGTCCTGTAGAGTGCACCGCACTGGCCTATGTACTCCAGCATTTAAGGATTCCCGTAGGCATCCAGCTCGACAACAACTCTGTAGGCGATGTTGGAGTGGAGCAGCTTCTCCCCTGCATGCACATTTGTAATTCACTGTAGTAAGTATGAAAATGTTAATTTCGTCCTTACATCTCTTTATTATGCTTCCATAATAGCATTTACTATCAGGCAAAAAATACATGTTATGCTTAATTTTCCTATATCTTTCCATTATCAGCCTCAGAAATAACAACATTTCCGATGAGGGAATCCGCAAACTACTCGCCAAAGTTATTCAGTGCGACAATTTCCGGAAAATTTCGTAAGTCAGCATTGTCAAAATGATTAATAACAATATTATGAAGTAATTAATTAGCTTTAATCAATTCCCCCCTGTAATCAGTTTGTTTGTCTCTAGGCTATTCAACAACAACCTAACTGATGGTTGCACGCAGCACTTTTCCCATCTTCTGAAGACCAAGCAGGATTTCCTTTCTCTAAGGTCAGCACATACAATATTTTCAGCAGCACTCGTCAGATGCGACACTGGAATGGAACTATAATGATACTGAGTGTGTGTGTCGTGTAAAATTAAAAAGCAAATAAACTGTCTTTATTTTCTTTCAGGCTTGGCAACAATAATCTAACAGAGGAGGGAGCTAAGCAGCTGGCAGAGGGACTGAAATACAACCATTCACTGGAGTATTTAGGGTAAAAAAAAAATGTCCTGCAAAATCTTATTTGTGGTGCATTTTAACGTAATAATCTTTCTTTGTGTTCTCAGGCTTTGGGGGAACAAGATAGGCGATGCAGGAGCAGAGGCCCTTGCCAACGCCCTAGAGAGAAGCACCACTCTGGTGTGGCTTAGGTAACATTTCCTCTGAATATCGAAACCCCAGATTTAAGAAGAGTGTATTGCAAATGTAAAGCTGTCCCAATATTGTGTAGTTGTACAATAATCACAGTTGTATGCATATAGCAGTTTTACAATTTGTTTCTGTAAGTAGCCAAATGTATATTTGCACCGTTTAGCAATACACCATCCCACAGCTGTAGAGAGTTCCATCACATAATTATAATTTTCTGCAATGGCAGCCTGGTAGGCAACGGTGTGGGGAGCGTGGGAGCGTGTGCTCTCGCCAACATCATCAAGAACAGTCCTTCACTGGAAGAGCTTTGGTAAGCTGAGGCAACAAGTTATAGTTGTATTGACACACAATCTTTGTATCAACAGGATTTGACATTTGAACACCAATTGTACAGTAGTGCTTAAACTGCTCCACCTTCTCTCCGCCTTCTTATTTCCTGTAAAAGGTTGACAGAGAATTGCATAACCAGAACAGGAGTGGAATGTCTGATGCAAGCCCTAGAACACAATACTCATGTGAAATCAGTATGGTGTGTAACTGTCCTACTCTTTCTTCTGTGATTAGTACATGTGCTTGGTGGCTGTTTGCACTGTGGATTTGTGGCGTAGTATGGCAACACGTGGTGTTTCAGTATTTGCTTCCATTTCCGAACTGACATTGTGATTGCTTGATTTTATGCCCTTTTTTCATACTACAGGTTGATAAACAATGACCTCAGTTCAGAAGAGGTAGAGGAGATGACACAACGGGAATCGAGACTGATCTTCTGATTTCGTATAAAGTTGGCCAAGGACTGTGAATTGCTTTTAAGAAGAGTTTCTATTTATTGAAGGGCATATTTTATATTAAAATGTGATATGTAAAATGTGTTATTGCTCAAATGTATCTCTGTATTTCTGTTTAACGATCAAAATCCAGCTTTTCTGGGTTTATCCAAATACACAAAATATGTCCACCGTTTCCTGTGTTCCTTTTTGTAGGCGTAGGCGGTGATAGCATCAGATAAAACCACCACGGCTATTACTACTACTACTAGTACTATTACTAATCATATAAAAGTATTACAGTTTCTTTTCTATAAACAAGCAGTTTGTGTAGCTAAACTGCCTGTAGTCAGTGATGGAAACACAATTTGTATCCATTCCAGTTACTTAATAAAAGTTTTGATGTATTTCAATTGTATGTTTTTATACATCCTCTTCACTATATATAAGAGGGAAATATTGTATGTTTTATGGTTTCTAGTTTCAGATTAAAATTTTCATCCAAAACATCCCCTTAGAATATATGACATCGCAAAAGTGTATAAAACAGTGGTAAATATCTCTACTTCAACCAGCTGCAACATTGATATGCATATGAACGCTTAATTCATTATAACCCAAAAATATAGGACATTATACTGTATGTATAACATCCAAAGGTCAATTCTGCATATTGAATATGCATATATTCTGCACTTTTATTCTAAATGCATTTAGCTGATAATAATTAACCTGTCAAAGAGTCATTGTATTAATGATTCAGCTTTACTTCTTTTATTTAAGAAAATATTATACAGTGAATACTTCTTCCACCACTGCCTCACTGGAGAGCATCATCTTCCCTGAGAGCTACACTTCAACCTAACTATGTGTTCTGCCATTCATGGGAAAACCCCACAGAGTGGGACTTTGTCACAAACGTAACGAACAACCAATCAGCGCTTGAAAACGAAGCGAGTAACCAATGCCTGCCAGGGAGCACGTGACGTCACGCATTAAGTTTCGTTAGGTCGTCTCTCCTGTAAATAATATATCTCATAGCTGTAGCGATCGATACACTGTTATTTCCCATATTTCCCATGGAGAGCAGATTTATATAGATGCTGATAGCTTACTATAGAGGGTGGCAGTCCTCTGCCAGCCGGCTTGCTGTCGCTCAGCTCGCTAGGCTAACTTTAGCGTGATACTACTCTGGTTTGTACGTTAGCATTAGCTAGCCATTTAGCTAATCAGAGGTTATTACGGGAGGAATATCGCTGTGTTTTCAGAGGCCTGTGTCTAATTAAGATGGACATTTGAAATGACAGTCACCCGCAGTGTCTAGCGGAACTGACGCGTATCAAAGGTAAGGTGTCCACGTCGTTAACATTGGACGTGTATTACTATTTGGTGCTTTTTTTTTTTTAGCTGACGGCACGTTAGCTTCTTCTTCTCTCTCTAAAAGGGCCTGTGATTGACAGCTTTTGCCTGGTGATGACACTGCTGCTCCGGTTGTTAGGGAAAATGCTCACGAAAACGAGTCATCGTGATGCCGACACCGGAATAAAACAAAACTGTAATCAACCCTGTAGTTGTCACCTCAATGTACACGCGAAATAAATGTCAGATCGGCTCATCCGCTAAATCAGTGCTGAGTTTTCTACCGGTTTTTTAGCCCCTCTACGTTGCTCGCCAGAACACTAGTGCCTATTATTGTTGATATGTTGTCACGCTGGCAACATTTATTGAACATAACGATATAATAACCAAGTTAGCGTTGCTGTCAAGCTTGAAAACGGATGACGGATGTAGTGTGCTCTTTGACTGTGCCGGGTGGTTGCTCATCATATGTGAGGTGTCATCGGGGGAAAACCAGTATCTTGAGTCTTTGTCCTGGGTATTATTATAAGTCAGCAGCCTGTGCTCACCGTCTATTTTTAGAATATTGAAATCGGTAGATAAGAGTATTTTCACACGAGGTCCTTTTAAAAAACCGGTGCCAAAAAATGACAGGGAAGTGGAGAGAGGGAGAGTACACAACTTAGATCATCATACGCCATCAGGTTTCTGACAGATAAACCGCAACATGGATTCGATCTTTGTAAAGAGCAAAGTAGTAGTGGTAGTTTTTATATTTCAATATGGTTAATTTGTTAATTTACAACAGATTCAATATTCAAAGGTTTTATTATCATATAAAGGAACGTGTTTCCCTATACAATTAAATTCTTCGCTTGCTGTCCACAGAATGCCAAATAATTTAAAGTATAAAAATAGATAAATAGTACAAAAACAAGTCATTATTAAAGGCAGCATGTGAGACATAAGTAAAACAACAATAAAACAGTGCAATTGTAATTTATTTCTTCATGCCCAAGTCTGTGGAATATAGAATTTTAATTGATCAAATAAAAAAATATTAAAACTAACTTTAACTCATAATCCCACTTTTATTTGTCTTTTCCTTTCATTTTTAATTTTTTAAAAAGTGGTAATTTGTTATTTTTTCCTAAAGGTCCAGCTTGCCTTGATGTTGGACCTCCTGCCTAGAATGCAGCCATGAGCTCTGCCTTGTGGAGCCAGGAGAAGCCCAGTGGGGGCTTCAGGGAGGACTGGCGCTTCTACATGGTCATAAAGGAGTGTACGGTGGAGAAGCCTCCCCAGAAGACCCTGAGGATCCCCCGTGGCAGTCTCGGTCAGGCCTGCCAGGAGCGCAACAGCCTTGGGCGAACGCTGCCCCCATGCAAGGGTAAAAAAAGCCTCCGCATCCTGGACCAGACCAACGTGGTGCTGAGTCTGGATGAGCGGGACGTCCTGGAGCTGGATGAGAAGCTGGCCGAGCTGCTGTTCCCCATCACCAACTGTGAGGAGCGGTATGCCCTGCTGTGCAACAAGTTGCGGCTGGAGCGCGTCCGTGACATTGACTGTGGTTCGAAGGTGCGCGTCCAGCTGCGCTCAGGGGATGAGCCTCTGCCTGGTGTGGTTCGCTTCAAGGGTTCGCTGCTCCCTGACCGAGCCCTCTCTGGAATCTGGTTCGGAGTGGAGTTGCTGGTGAGAACTTGTGTGTCTTTTCTTTCTTTTCTTTTTTAGAGAGGGTGTTGTGGTTATTCTGTGTTTCCTCTGTATTTGAAGTGCCAGAGAGCTTTACTACAGTAGAAATAATACTTCCAACATTGGCGACATTGTTTAAGTTGCACAACACAAATCAGAAAATGTCCCCCTTACGGAAATGTACTGTACAGAGTCTGGTTTCTCTTGTAATAACATGGCAAAAAAAAGCAAACCCAACAGTTTTGAATCATATCAAAACTACAACTTAAAAACAATGGATAGGGATGTAGAACCAAAAGCAGAATTACAACCACGCACCGCTGCGACTACAAATTTTTATAGGAAGCTGTTTTTAATGGCAGGAGTCTTGTTGTTGTTTCACCTGTCACCTGTTCACCTTTAAATCAGTTAAGACTGATTGCATAGGTGTCTGTGTGGCTTGTGGAAATTCCTTTCAGTCTCTTATCCGATATATAAAAGAAGCAGCCATGAACTGGTTCGCTATGGTGCTCTGCAACAAGGTGGTTTTTGCAATTTCTAAATGTTAATGCTTCAAGATGCACCAGACCTAATGGTCCAGGAAATTAAAACACTACATGGACTTTAGTATCTACATACATAGGAGAAGCACATAAGTAAGTGTCTCTGCTCCGCTTTCATTTCTACCTTGTCAACTTGCAGTTCTATGATGTTTGACCCTGAAACAAATCAAAAGTTTTTTGCAGACTTTAGAGCTATTTTGGTGACAGTTTGAAGCACAAAGCAAAATTAAACGGAATTTGCACTTTTGTGACATTTGGTTTGCATCTCGTTACCTTGTGCATCATATTTGTTTTGACTTTACTTAGTTGTTCAGCCACACGATTCTTTGGTTATGGTCTTTAAATTTCATGTTTATTGTTATGTTTCAGTCACCTCCAGGGAAAGTGGGGGTCGCCAGTCTCTGGCCATTATTTAGGGGGTCGCGGGCTGAAAAGTTTGCAAAACTCTGTTCTAGAGAAGGCTGTAACAAAAGCGAGCAGATAATGACAACTTTTTGTGTGAACTATTCCTTTAATCTCAACAGTAAATCTGATTCTTCAATGTCATGCCATTCATGCTGTACTGTATGTACAGTGAGTAACACAATACAAAGGGTTTCTTATTGAAGTACAAAGTTGTTATGCTACTGAGTCCAGCTGGCGTCTTCTTGAGTGGGCCGATGGAGCGCCGTCATTGAGACTGTAGCTCAGACCTCAGCGTTTTACACATATGTTCAGATCCCATTCTGATTTAATGCCCCAACCAAATAGAGATGACTCTAATTCATCTAAAGCCTGCATGTGAGAAAAGAGGCATGAACTGTAACAGTATGCTTTGTGAGAGCATCCAGTGTGCTAGAACTTTTTGAATGCATTCATCATTGCAGTGAGTCAAGTCATATTCTTGCTGCAGTAATCGATCATATGCTCTCACGGCTCTGTGATGTTGACTTCCCTTCACTGGAGAATGCTGAGCTAGCAGCCTCCCTACCTGCCCTACTTTTTTTTTTAAATGACAATAAGTTGCTCAACCCCTCTTGCTCCTGTTCTGGCTCACTCTGTGGACTTGTCTCATCCTCCTTCCTTTACTCCCGTTCCAAGGAAGAGGGCCGGGGCCAGGGCTTCACGGAGGGCTCCTACCAGGGCCGCCAGCTTTTCCGCTGCGAGGACGAGTGTGGCGTGTTTGTGGCTTTGGACAAGCTTGAACTCTGGGAGGATGATGATGACGAAACCTTGGGCGAGCTGGAGGTGGACCACGTCAATCTGGTGGAAGAGGACCAGGACTTCCCACCGCTGGAGATCAGCTCCAGGGTCCTGGTGCAGACCAGGGACGGGCCAGAGAGAGGCACCATCATTTTTTGTGACCTACTGCCGGGCAATGAGAGCCTGGGCTACTATGTGGGAGTTGACATGGTGAGTAAGGGTCTCTCTCTACATAGAGCTGTTCATCTTAAAATCAACAGGTTAAATGAAGAAAATAATACACAAATGCACACAATCTAAAATTGTCAGAAGAATTGAAAAAGCATTAAGTTCTTTAACATTTTCTTCCTGAAAATATGACTTTCCACCAAAGGAAAAGTTCAACATTTTAGGGAATATGCTTATTCCTGCTGATAGTTAGGTTGATTGATACCACTTTAATGTTTGTATGCTAAATATAAAGCTACGTCCATCAGCCGGCTAACTAATCTTACAAAGCAGAAGAGATTTGGACTATTTCTTCATAGGAATCAGTAACCTCCTGGAGGCTGCTTGTCCTGACCAAGAATTCATTTTATTTTTATTTTTATTTTTTTTTTACAGTTGATACGTGTTAATTGGTGATGGTTGTGGGCTGTTTGGCAGTAAAGTAAAGAAGACAACTAATTGCCTCTAAATTTGACTGTGGTCATTTTTTAAATGCCAACATGGCTGAATACTCAGCAGATCCTGGACTTATGTTTATTTTTTACGACAATATTGTGGTTATAAAATCATTATTTTGTCAGTGCAGTAGCTTGGGAGTGACTGCTGGTTAAGATGTCATGTTTACGGACAGTGACTAAATAAGTAACCGATGAAGAATTACTGCAAGTCATATCAGTACCTGCTCTCTGTGCAATGATGATAAAATAGAAAAAAATCTCGAACCCATACATGGTCACAAAACATGATACATAATATCCTGATAGTCATTGTTTTCAATATTTTCTTACACCCATAATTCCATGCTTCTTGAGTGTAACATCCAAACAATATTCACAATGTTCTTACCTGGTCAGTGTTCGTATTGGAGTGAGATGATGTTTCAACTTAGGATGCTCCACCATCTTCGTTGTAGTTTCATCATTATGACTGTCCTCATCCCAGCAGAGCTGCAGGAAGTCACACACCTCTGCTTTAATGAACGGAGTCAAATTATGAGAGTGAATGTCTCCTGTTAATGACTTGCCTGTGTTTTTTGTTTTTCTCATGACTGTTCCTCTGTACGTTGAGGGAACCTGTCTCGTTTCCTGGGATCACAGTAGCCGGTATCTATGACTACTGTTGTCAGGCAGGAGAGGTATTGTAGTCATAGACAGATTGAAACACATAACTGAGGCATTTGACTGCTGATCGTTAGCAGCAGCAGCAGCAGCCGCACCAACAGCAACAGCAACAGTAACAGTAGCAGTAGCAGCAGCAGCAGCACCAACAGCAACAGTAGCAGTAGCAGCAGCAGCACCAACAGCAGCAACAGCCCACTCAGTGCATCTGAGCCACCCACACAAAGGCAAGGCAGTCACGCGGGGAGTGAGGTAAAGACTTAGTGCTGTATGACCCAACAGCATGGCAAGGGGCCAGCAGGCAGCTGAGGAGAGCCCACTGCTCTGCCTCACTCTGCGTCCAGCCTCGCCCTGCCTTCTCGAAGCTAGTGGCACTGGCCTCACGCTCATCATAGCTCATCCCGCAGGAGCTGGGTCCCGGATACCATACTACAGAAGAAGAAGTCTAGTGGGGTTGTGCTTGCAAGTAGAGCGTCCAGGTGGAATGATTTGAGGTGCAAGATCTGTTGTTTCGGTGGGGGAGGATGAGATGAGCAGCTTGGATCATAACAATACAGAGGATCAGGCTTAAGCGTCATTTTTTAGAGCGATAGGACGAAAGACCTCATTGAGAAGATAGTAGGGGGGGGGGGGGGGGGGTAGCACGTGTGGCACCTCAGGTTTACAGAGATGAAGAAAGCTCGGCAGGGTTATAAGGCTCTCATGTCTCCAACTCTTTCAGGACAATCCTATCGGGGACTGGGACGGTGTGATTGGTGGGAAGCTGCTGTGTAATTTTGCCAGTTTGGAGCACACGCGACTCGTCCCCATCTGTGACGTAATGCCAGGTGAGTCACCCAGCACTTGTGCCTGTTTTTGTACCATGCGTACGCCGTGAAAACCTCAACATTCAGCGGCCCCTCTCTCGGCTCAGCTCTGAGCTCCCTCCGAGCGTTCCGGGTTTGTGTTTTGCTTGCAGCGGTAACAGAGAGCCTTTTGTGTTGATGCCTCACTTGTTTTTGAAAGTCAAGTGAGATACTCGGGCTCTTTGTTCCCCACGTTGGCATATTGATTTGTTTATGCATGCTCCTGCCGCCTCTCTGACTATCTAGAGAAATTTTGAATATTCTTCATTTTGCAAATGTCTAATTCTGAAGCTCTTCCTTTTGCACTCTCTAGACCGGCTACATGAAGTTGTTGTCACTAAGTAGAGTTACTTTCATCAGACATAATGTCTTATTCATTTGTTCCTAATTTGTTGTGATTTTTATACTAGATGCTCCTTTGTGACTGTCAGCCTGTGTACAAAGTGAGAGGCAAGAAAACTTCTGGTCAATGTGTAGTTAATACACATCTTTTAGACTGAATCCTTTCTTAAGCAACACATCATTATAAGAATGTTTCACATAGCCAAGACAACTTAAGTAGAGTCTTTAAACTTCCTTTTTGGATATTTAAACTTGTATGCTCATCAAGCTGCAGTGACACATTGAACACCATCAAGGGGAAAGAGGGAATGTAAATGAACAGACATTGCAAGTGGGCTGTGGGAGACATTTGGTGCATGGTAGTTTCAAAGTAAGCTGGTATAGGGGTGTTGTGCCTCTAACGTGGATGTATTTCTGGGCTGTACAGAATATTCCATGCAGGACCAAAGGCTGCAAAAGCACAGTTTTGCCCCCAGAGGCACCAACAGTGACAAGTCGTCCTCTGGCCAAAGCAAACCAAAGAGCAAAGGTACTGCACTGATGTTATGATACAAAGCTAACTGACATAGCAACTACTTTGATATTATGACCATTCTTAAAGGAGCTTTCCATCAAAATTGTCTGGTTGTGTTTCTGCAAATGTAAAAAGCATTCAAACTACTTTTTGTCCTGAAGATTTCAGGTTTCACACATTTTGTCTAATGATCCCCCTGAGGCTATTCCTGACAGAGGAAGTCTTCTCTTGTTTTTCATACAACTCTAAAAATGAAACGGTGGGGTCAAACTTAAAATATTTAGGCAAACAAAGCTAAGAATAACAACAGATAAAACTTTTTTGGTGGAAAATCCCTTTAAAAAATAATGCGTCGGGAAATGCTTAACTCGCATTTTACACAAAATATCAGAAACTCCCATCGCAGCTGCAGTGATTTTATGTGAATGGAGTGCGTTACTTCCCTGGTTGCTCTTATTTTCTCTTTTTGAGTTTATTTTATGCAGAAAACTAACCTGACAGTTGCTGAGTAATTGTTTTTTCTAGGATTAGATTTTATCCCCTTTTAATTCTCACTTGTTGAAAACGGGAACAAAACATTCTCTCTCTCTCTCTCTCTCTCTCTCTCTCTCTCTCTCTCTCTCTCTCTCTCTCTCTCTCTCTCTCTCTCTCTCTCTCTCTCTCTCTCTCAAACACTCACACACACTTACATTTTGCTTATCCCTCTCTGTGTGTTTTCTTGTTCATGTACTGTGTTATTTACAGGATTAGGTCATCAGTGTGGCAGTAGAAGCAAGTCTGAATTTTACTATACTTTAAATGGCAGCTCTGTTGACCCCCCAGTCCAGTCCAAATCCAAAAGCACATGGTATATTGATGAAGGTAAAACACGGGTACTCGTGGGATGTCAACCATCTTACCGGCAAGCTCCTGTTTACAACAAGCTACATACTCATTTGCTAACATTAGCGAGATTGCGGGTTTCATTCCTGCCTTGCCAAAGACATGTATGTTACATATATCGAATGTTCTGGTGATGTGGGTTGAAAACAAGCATACAAATGTAGATAGTTTTTGCAATTTGTGTGTGCGAAACCCATTTCTACCCACCTGCTAAAAGCATGTGGCACATAATCACTTTTTAAAATAATAATCAAGTTTATTTTTTACTCGTATGACTAAAAGTTTCTCGTAAACTCAATGAAATACAAAGTAACAATTTTTTTTACCATATTTTCTCAAACTGTCACTTAATCCTGACAGATGTACATGAGATAGATACAAAAAATATGCGACGGAAAACACATGAGGTTAGAAATAAGTGAAATGCAGTAACAGAATCTTGATGCACAGTTTTTACTATTTGATCAGAATTCATGATCAGATATTGTTAGAGACTCCTCTGCTCTGATTGGTTGTTTTTCTGCAGGCTCGTGCACTACGGTCTGGATATCATGACAGTTCAAGCAAATATGATGAAAATAATATATTTATAAAAGCTGCTATCTGCAGTTTAGTACTTTCTAATCCAGCAAAAGATACAACTGTAAAACACAGTTTCTCATAATCTTAATCCTAATTTAATTTCTGCAGCAATTAAACAGAGCTGTGGTGCTGAAACAGCAGAAGTCTTTACCCGCTGGCTAATATACGAACGACCACCAACACAACTGATCTGTGAACAGAAATAGTTTTCCAGGATCTTACAGAAGATGTACAGTTTAGAGCTATTCAGGAGAAAAGCATTATTGATCGTATTTTTAATATTCTCCTATTAAAAATGTACTAATACTTCATAGTGTAACTGGGCATCTTAAACATTTGTGGATGTAGGTGCCATTAAGCTCACAACATGCTTATAAGGTCTTAATCATAAGAAATCTGAAGTCATAATAAACCAGGAAATTAAAAGTTACACAATGCTTTCTTTTTGTGTCACTTTTTTAACACATGGGAGAAATTAAGTTCCATACAAAATATATTTACTGTATGAATATGTTAGGTTACGTACCGTTTATTCTAGTATGAAACCATATACAATGAATGTCTCAAACAACAATTAGTAGTTTGTTGCAGGAGCTTGCCTTAAAGACCTTTCCATTAGTCATGTCCTTCATTACCATTTTAGTGTGATATTCCACGTGCATGGAGTAATTGGTGTGGCCCTGTGGCTTTTAATAATGCTCAGTGCTGCAAATAACTCCCTGGCTCCTTTGGCTGCAGCTGCAGTTTAAAGATGAACATTTCTGTGTAATACTATTTGCAGGCCAAAGCATTATTAAAAGTTGTCATTTATATTGTCACAACTGACTGAATCAAGTCAGCACATTGTGTCATTCTTTTTGGCATTTTCATTGTGGGTTGTGGGGGACACAAGTTTGATCACATCACTCATGTTATCACCAATGTGTGTCACTTGTGAGTGTGTTTAAAAGTACACAGTGTTCTGGATATTAAGTCATTATTCTATTTATGGTCACATTCTGGATACGATTAAAATTCTATTCGTGAATAAAGGACACATTTTTTTCTAGTGAATTTTCACCCAAACCTGGAGACATCACATATCACCAAAAAGGAGAGCAACACACACGAGAAGCTGTGTTCAGTCAGCATCGTGTTGGTTACAAGTATGTGTGAGCTCTGAAATGTAGACGACTCATCATCAGAATGAGAGCTGTGAAATGATTGTGGTGCAGAACAGATGCTTGTGTGCCTGTTTTTCAATACTAATGCAGACATTAGGAGGGGTGGGCTATAAATTGCTGACATGCTGTTTTCACAACTGCTTCATCATCTCGTGAACGTGTCATCATTTCCTTTCGGGGTTACTTTCCACATTATGTGTCTTTTCTTTGTGGTTATGGTTCTCTCATTAGTAGAAAGGTTCAAGCATCGTCGTCTGTCGTGACAGTTCAGTCAGTACTTGTGATCTTACAGGGATATGTGTAAAAATCCTGCTTTTCTTTTCTACTTCAAGTGCTTGAAATGATAAAACCGGGCCAAAAATCTGTTTTTTATTAGTGGCAGATATTGATTCCCAGTGACATCACAAAATTCTAATGTATTGACTCAACTGTCGCTGTATGTACACAAGGAATTCTTCTTTTTGTAATTCTTAGTGACAAACAAATAGATTAAAATGGAATAAAGTGAGATTTGAAAAGCTTGATTGGTGCACAACCTGCCTTTACTAAATTACACATAAATCCAGGGAAGTGCTCATAAAGATTCAGGTGTGTCGTCTCAAAAGACTCCTCTAAGGGAAGAAGAGTCTGCACACCAGACCTCATGTCTTAAACAAGGGCATTTTCACACCTAACCCAAAAACTGTAGTCTGGAATGTGACTTGTTCCGTCAGGAATTGAGGAGGTAGATAGATGAATAAAAAATATGACAAATAAGACATTTTGGACATGTCAATTAGACGTGTCATTTATTAGAAAAAGGGGGTGAGACACGAAAATGATCTAAAGAACCCAGGTCTGAAAATGCCCTGAACCGCTGGGATTGTTTTGGAAGAAATAGCATCACAGTTGTAATGTATGAGAAATATGTACATTTATTAGCACTTTATAAAGCTAAATGCCTCCCGTTGCCAGTGTGCAGGTTACTTTCTTCTTTCAGTTATTAAACCGTGACTCAACACCATCTGAAAGTTGTGTTTATACTGACCTCCAGTGGTGGAGTTCTCCTATTGCCAGTAAAACAGGGACTTTCAGTTCGGTGTTAAGTTACTGACATCTTTCCTTTCATAATATGATCTTTTTTTCCTGTGAAATGGACATTAAGTTTTGGTTTCTGGTTTCTGTCCTGCAGTTGGGGAGGACCCCGCCAAGTCACTTACTGACACGCCCCCCGACTTCAACCAGTCCTCCCCGCCCTCCAGAGCCCCGCCCCCTGCCTCGCTGGCCAGTGACAACAAGTTCCACTCTCTGCCCTTCAGCCTGAACCGGAAGACCGGGCCCATCGACAGCATGAGCCATGGGCCTCTCTCCCTCTCTGTCCAGTCTGTGATGGGGGAGCAGCCCGAGCCCACGTCACCCGCCGCCCCTCCCTCACCGCGGCCGTCGACGCCTCCCCGGGGACAGCCGGGTCTGGAGGTGGGCTCTCTGGTCGAGGTGAAGGAGAACCCCCCTCTGTGTGGTGTCATCCGCTGGGTGGGCCTTCCTCCTGGCCTGCTGGAGCCTTTGGCCGGGCTTGAGCTGGTGAGGCAACACAGCAATGCAAACTCGGATGTTTTCAGTATCATTACGGGGAAACAAACACAGAGATACTGGTAGAACGAGCATTAGCACACCGAGCTCAAATGTAATGCATCAGCATGTGAGACTCTAGTGCATCTTCAATCCTTTGTCAGATTGCTTTGTTTACATTTAAAAGATGGTGCTTATGCGATCATTTTTCCAATCTTGGTAATTTCTGCTTTTTCTATACATTTTGTGTAGAGTGATGATTATTTTCCGTTGCTGCTATTTTTTAGCTCCAGATACGTAATGACAGCTTACATAAACACGTTCAAGCAGAAACACGAAGTGGTTAGTTCCACCTAGATCAGGTGATTATCAGCTGAGCTCTGGACACTCACTGCTCTAGTCTTAATTAATATGTGTTAAAGCCTTTTCTGTTAGTAACCACTGCTGATGTTGATTGCTATTCACTCGTCAGCTATTACGAAGCATCACAACCTGACATTCATTTGAGTTTCTGCTCTTAAATGCTTGCTGTTGGTAACCGCTGTTGATACCACTAACTTTAATTGTCTGCTGAACAGGGTTGCAAAGGGTCGGAACATTTCCAAGCTGTGGACTTTTAACATTTTTGCACAATTTCAATATAAAAATCTTACCTATTTAATAGCAGCCTTATTTGGTGGGAAAATTCACATAAAAAAAGCAAGACTAGGTCTCATGGCATGTTTTGGTTAAAAGTCTGCCTGTTTAATTGAATTGTAACCATTCACTGCATTCCACAGCGCACTCTTCCATAACATGTACAGATCATTTGCGAGCATCCCATTAAATAGGAATTCGGCAAAATTACAACCCTCTGCACGCACAGTGCATTCTCCCATCACATGTGCAGCCCACACTCCTGCCAACACTTCTGCACTGAGCCCAAGGACTGCACACTTTCATGCAGGTTTTCAACTCTTGTTTGCGAAATCCGTACAAAATCCAAAGTATAAAAATAACAACAATCGGTTTTGGGGTGGTTTGTGTTGGACTATGTGTTAACCAGGCTCAGTGACTTCCTGGATTCTGTGCTGGTTGCCTGGTAACCTCACAGTGCCGACAACACTCGGGACAGTCGCAGCAAAAAAGCGAATCAACACATTTCACAAAATATTGAACTTTTCCTTGAAAAATAATTCAACGTTAAAATGTTTTTATTAATAGTGTGCATGCACATGGACCACAGTTATTAGACGGTCAGAGCATAATGCAGCATATTGGCAAACAAAGTCAGCTCCAAAATATCTGATCAGAGTCAGAGAGTCCTAAATCTAAACTAATTAGAAAAGAATATATTAAATGAAAGGCCATGCATTTTTAATGCACAAACATATAGTACCTGACCTGATCGTGACCTTCCCTTCCAGGAGGAAGAATGCCCCGGTTGCACCGACGGCACCTTCAAAGGTACGCGGTACTTCACCTGTCCACCCAAAAAAGCCTTGTTCGTGAAGCTCAAGTGCTGCCGGCCCGACTCCCGCTTCCCGTCGCTGCATCACTCCTCCAACCCCATAGAGCGCTGCAACTCCATCGGTGAGTCGGTGGAATTGGGATGATTAAGACGATCTGAATGAACTATTGCATCCAAACGGCCTCACACTTGTGTATGTGTTCATGCAGCGTTCGGAGGTTACCTGAGCGAGGTGGTACACGAGAACACGCCTCCCCGCACAGAGAACGACGGCCTTGATGTCATGGTGGGGAAAAAGAAAGGCATCCAGGGCCACTACAACTCCTGCTACCTGGATTCAACCCTCTTCTGGTCAGTTCTCTTTCACTGTTTAACAGTCAATACTTCATCCGCTACAGTGGGTGCCATGTTGTATTTACTTCTCTGGACTTTAGTTATATTGATTGGCGATATGATGCTTCCTCAGCCAGCACAGCAGTGCTGTGCTTGCCCAGAGGCAAAGGCCTGTTAGTAAGCTGCTTTGCCCACTGGCTCTAACCGGAGGGTGCATTCCTGCTGTGAGCAGGCTTGTAGATGCTGTTGTTTCTGCTCCGGTGCTTTAAAGATGGCTGGACCAGGTTGGAGTTTGAAATTTTAGCTTCAAATTTGACCAGAAATTATATTAAAATAAAATATAACATTTCCAAGGGAAGTTAGAATCGATAATAATAATAATAATAATAATATTTTAAATCAACGATACAATTAAAGCAAATGTAATCGAACAAACATCATCATGGTAAATCCTCATTTGTCTTGTAAAAGAAACATGAATATGAATCGTAACCCCTCGGTTGTGTATTCTGCGCTGCAGTCTTTTCTCCTTCAGCTCTGTACTGGACACGGTTCTGCTGAGACCGCGCTCCAAGACCGACGTGGAGTACTACAGAGAGACCCAAGAGCTGCTGCGCACAGAGATAGTCAACCCCCTGCGCATGTAAGTCTGAGCGGTTTATTGCATACCTCGCCACAACTCACATCTCATCACATAAAAGCTGTTCAGGGAAAAAGAGCTTGCACATGATTTGAATTCACATAAATAATTAAAAACACAGGCTGGAAACGTATTGGTTGTCTTATTTACTTAATTGTAAAAGTGTTCAACTGATGCAAAATTTTACTGATAATGTCTCTAAAGCAAATGTGACCACGTAGCCAGCTTGTAACTGGCTTGTTCTTTGTCCTGCAGACATGGGTACGTCTGTGCGACCAAAGTGATGAAGCTGAGGAGGATCCTGGAGAAAGTAGAAGCTGCCTCCGGGTTTACGTCTGAAGAAAAAGGTCGGAGAATGACGCAGATTCATTGGTCTCTCAACAGTTTCTCACACGTTTACCAATGTGTTCATTGTCACGAGTTTGACTGTATCACAGGGACTTCTTTGTGATGTTTTTAATCTCTGAATGTGGCTATTATTGAATGAGTTGCTGTACTGATTAAATAAAATAACCTTTTGAAGTTGAAACCAAGTCTTTAGGGAACTGTTAAATATAATACACTGCTGCAATTAACAAGGAACGAAAGGAAGAAAGCTATTTTAAGGAAGCATACATTTGTTACTGTAGTGTATTTTCTCACATCTCACATAAGCACGCCTTGCACTGCAGATCCTGAGGAGTTCCTGAATATCCTTTTCCATCACATACTGAGGGTGGACCCGTTGCTCAAGCTCAGGTAAGGGCCCGACGCCTTTTGAAAGAGTGCAAAACCTCTTTGGCTACAAAAAAAAAAAAGATACAAGCAGGATGTTTTTATAATTTCATCATGATTTTTTTTTATATAGCTCCACTGAGCTATATAAAAAAAATCATGATGAAATTATAAAGCAAAGATATGTGTGAACATATCTTTGCTTAGTGGACTCTGCAAATATAGTTCCGGACATATCATTGCTGCCAAACCACAGAACTCAACCCGGCCTTGTTTAAATCTGCAGTATGTAGATTTGCACAGTCACACGATGTTTCACTTCTGCTGCAGCACTCACACAGGAGATTGACTGGCAGACAGCGTGGGAACATGGTTTATCTACAGGAGTTCTTTGGTCACAGTATGAAAACTCCCTGTATAGTCATGTTTTAATGATTCAGATGAGCAGCATTCGGTCTTCTGTACGATCGGGTTCTGCAATAGTATTTCCCTAGTTATTCTTTCATACCAAATCTAAACAGACTTTTAAAAAGTTTTAAAGCCATGTTATACAACATGACTAACCTGAAACATGTATCTGGCTTAGAAATCAATACAACATTGATTATGTCTTTACCATTCATCAGGGATACAGAAAATGTGTTTATCATATCCTCAAGAGAAACGGCCTTTTTTGATTATCGGTCAGCTTGATGTCGACATTCAACTGCCATTAAAGAGAAAAATAAAATGTCCCTTTTATATTTACCTGTTGGCATGTGGTTAGATTTATTTATACACATTTCAGAGAAAACATTATTCAAACCTGAAAAATCTGCAAGTTAGTTCAAAATAGACGTTTATCAAAAACAGTGTACATCCATAATAAACAGTGCTATCTGTGGTACTCTTTGGTATGAAATTGATAGATGACTACAGGTTGCTTTTTACTTGTTTTAGCTTTTAGAATAGCAATAGTTTTTGTAGCAAGTGCCTTTAAATATCTGAACAGATGACAGTTTTCCTGTTGTCTTTGTCCCCTGAGAAAGAGATGATATAAATTAACTTGTCCTCCAGGTCAGCGGGACAGAAGGTCCAGGACTGTTACTTCTACCAGATCTTCATGGACAAGAAGGACAAGGTGGGAGTTCCCACCATCCAGCAGCTGCTGGAGTGGTCCTTCATCAACAGCGACCTCAAGTTTGCAGAGGTGAACTTCACTTTATTTCAACTTTAAAAAAACAAAAGAACAGATTAGCTTGAGATGAGTAGAAAGATCGTTGGTATTGTGGTTCTTTGATAGTCATTCCCATCTTCTAGATGACCACATCACACCCACGCTTATTTTTACACTTTCTTGCAGTACAAAATAACATGGTGATTTAAAAAAAAGAACCTCATGTTTTCAGTTGCATTTAAATAATAATATTGCGTTAATTCCGGTGAGTTTGAGAACATTGAAATGTCATCAGTTTGTTATTATTAGAGTAGGAAATTAAACATGTTTTGCATTAGTATACTTAAAAATCTATTCATTTACAATTCAAAGCCAGTCAACACTGTACATTCAATACTGAATAAGAATTAAAAATCCATATATAGGTGATGTTTAAAAGAATGAGAATTACATATGATGATGATGTGAATGAGAATTTTACAACTCATGGAGCTAAACATGAATATTAAAAACTAGAAGAGTTATAGCTCCTACTATTCAGTCTGTCATCTGCGTGCCGATTAATGCCTCTGCATACTCTGTTTAAAGGATGATTTATTGCTTTATTAAGGAGTAATTATTACAGTATAACTCTGTAAATGACAGTTGTTTTATTTTACGAGTTAGTCCTCGGGCAGTGAACCACAATATGGCCGCTACCAGCAAATCTGGCGTTGTGGTCGTGTGTGTTATTCCAGTAAATGATTCAGTCAAATAGAAATGTTGGCATCGTTGAGCTGATGGTGCAGCTGAACAATGTGGCCATGTTGGAGGATAAGCTTTGCTCAATGGGGAGCCACGAGAGGCTGGAATGTAAGTTAGTCCTAATACAACAGCACAGAACAAGTCTGGCAGCCCTGTTTTGTGGCGTCTTGTAGTTTTGTGAGGCTTGTTTTAGAGGATCATACCATCACAGTTTGTGTCCTGGGGGCACAAAATGTTTATGATTTAGGATGCTTCAACATCTTACCCATTTGGTTCAGATAAAAGACTGATTTCTCTTATCCTGTGTGCACTGAGCCTTGTTGATGACCTCATAAGTTTTCTCTTCCTCTATTTTCCCTGACCCCCAGGCTCCCTCCTGCCTTATCATCCAGATGCCCCGCTTTGGCAAGGACTTCAAAATGTTCAACAAGATTTTCCCCTCGCTAGAGTTAGACATCACAGACCTTCTCGAAGACAGTGAGTTGTAGCTAATACATGTTTTTCCCCCCAGTGTGTGTACGCGCGTGGTGTGTTCTTGCCGATCGATGGCGTTTCAGAGCTGTGTGGCATTTGGTAATGAAATCCCGCTGAGTTGTCACTGTTGCTCAGCTGTGATGAAGGAACCTTTTTTTTTTTTTCTGTTACAGAACTTTAGCACAGTGTGTCGAGCAGAATAAAGTATGTGTTTCTGTTATTATCCAGCTCCGAGGGAATGTCGGATCTGCGGAGGCCTGGCGCTCTACGAGTGTCGAGACTGTTATGAGGACGGGGATATCACGGCTGGCAAGATTAAACAGTTCTGTGAAAAGTGTAATACACAGGTAAACAACAGGGGGCATTATTGCAACACCAGTTCTATGAAAAACAAAGTTGTAAAGTGTGGTGGGCGGATCATCCACTTGGTGGCGCCAAATCCAAAGGAATCAACCTGCTTCATTGCATAAGTTATGTTGCAGCAGAGTGGCTTCTAGATTAGAGGAGGAACACATGGTCCGCTCATTTCACACTAGAATTTACTGAAATATTGTTTGATTTGTATCCAAACGGCTCAGTATGAATCCTGAAATGTACTTCAAAGCTTTTGTTTCATATGATCTTTAATCCTTATGTGAAGCCTGATAAACATATTTTGTTCAACATTGTTCAAGCAGTAACAATCTTTGTGATGTTGTGTATCTGCGTGCGCTCATCCAGGTTCACCTCCACCCGAGGAGGAAAGCCCACCGGCACGGCAAACTGTCCGTTCCCAAGGAGCTGCAAGACGGTACGGGGCGGCAGGGCAGCTTCCCCCGCCAGAGGATGGAGCTGTTCGCCGTGCTGTGCATCGAAACCAGTCACTACGTGGCCTTCGTCAAGTACGGCAACGCGGATTCCGCCTGGCTCTTCTTTGACAGCATGGCCGACCGTGATGGTAGGTGCCGCGGCTTCTCGATGCTGCGATGCTCCGGCATTAAACTGAATGTGGAAATGAGATCCGGGATATGTACAGGAAATAGTTTCTGTAACGCTGGTGCAGAGTAAGACAGATGGTATTATAGGGCCTCAGAAACACAGTGAAAAAGACACTAAACGAATGAATCACTATGCAGCCAACTCTGCACTCATGCATGAATGTCTTTGAGACTTACAGTCTTACTGTTTATTCTTCCTGTGATATCAGACATGATTACCAAAACACCCCTAATAATGGCAATTAAAATTAATTTTCATGAATTAAAACTATACCCCCGTGACCCTGAACACAGGATAAGCGGTAGACAATGGATGGATGGATAAAACTATATACATGAACATAAGAATAAAGGTAGGACACAGTAATTAACCATGAGCCTGCCTGGAAGAATAGGAAAGTTTGCTTTTGGATACGATCACAGTTGTAATGGCAACCGCTTGTTCTCGAGAGCAGGACCACAGAAAACCTCAACGGACCTGGATCTGATTCTGGGTACAGCTGAAAGAGCTCTGCCTGATGACCTGAGAGCCCTGATCGGGTTTAAGTCATTGAGCAAGACAGAAATGTCCTGAGGAGCCAAACCATTTAGTGATTTTTAGACGTTAGACTGTTATCCAGATTTTGAAGGTACTTCAAAAAGTTTTGCTCCAATCTACTTACTACAGATTATTTTCATTCAAAATTGATTTAAACTTTTTTTTTTTTTTGTAATTACGAACAATGGATTCATTGTTTGATCAGTGAAAGGTCAAAAATACTGAGGGATATTTGCCTGAAATAGTTTCTCATTCATTTTTTTGTGATTTGATTAATCAATTTATAGTTTTTACCTCTGATTGTTGTTTTATTTTATCTTGGCTAAAATATTAAAGTGTGTAATTGTCATATAAAGATATATAATCGTTGCTGGAAAGTTTGAATTATAAGTATTTAAAAAAGTTTTTTTATATCTGCCATTTGCTCCTTCTGGGTCACTGTGATCTGACTGGATGCACTAACTCCTAGTCATCTAGTTTTCCAAACACTAGTAATAATAAGTGAAGTTGTGAATATGATGTGACTAAGGCTTTGATCGTGCATGTGGCTTTGCAGGAGGGCAGAACGGCTTCAACATCCCCCAGGTGTCTCCCTGTCCGGAGGTGGAAGCCTACCTGAAAATGACACCAGAGGAGCTGCACACCCTGGATCCCAAGAGCATCCAGGGCCAGGCACGACGCCTGCTGTGTGACGCATACATGTGCATGTACCAGAGCCCAACCATGAGCCTGTACAAGTAGAATCCTCTCCCCAGCCCCTCCACCTTTGCCCCCCTCAGCCACTCCGCCTCCCCCCTCCCCAAGGGCAGGAGGATTCCCAGAAAGACCAAAAATGAAAAAACAAACTAAAAGAAGAAAGGCTGCCTGCCAGCAGGGGTGCTGTCCAGAGTTAACCCTCTCCACCCCACCTCTCGATGCCTGCCTATCTCCGGAGGTTGGAGAGATGGAAGAGAGGAAGGGTGGGGGGGAACCTATTTGCACTGTGCATTAGTTGAAGTGTTGTGTTCTTCATGTAGTCCTATGTAGCTTCCCCCGTGTCTCACAGCTGAGCGTTGGTGGTGGACGATGAAGCAAAGGTAGGCCTTATGAAGATTCACTCCCTGCTCAGGGAGGAAGGGGGAGAAGATGGGCGGGAGGGGGGCGTGCTCGCGTCGCCACGGCTGACAAAACATGTGCAACAAAAACAGGACGAGCTAGCGAGAGGACCTCGGCCACCTCATTTACCTTAAGAAAAGAGGAGTCCTGCTATTCTTAATCACTGTAAAAGACGGGGAGCTTTCCACGATGCCACATTAAGGAAGCAAACGCAGTGCGCAAATCCTCATCCAACCCGTGTGTACTGTTCTTAAAAAAACTTGTGTAAAATCTCTTAGTAGCATAGATTTCTCCAGGTAGTAACATCAACGATATAGATGTCAACCTACTGTGTAGTTGCATTAAGACCAGAGTATTCTGCTCTCTGTGAACGGGTTTGAATATTTCCCCCTTCACGCTGTGTAAATGTCTTTACAGTACATGTTTTGCAAAAAACAGATGTGGCCATTGTAAAAGTCTCACGTTTTACTGCATACTTGCTCAAACAATGCTGCACTTTTTTGCTCCATCCCCAAGTGGACCTATCAGGAAACATTTAGGTTTTGCTCTTTTTTTTTCTTCTTTCTTTCTCCCAGTGGAAGTCACAGTGAGTGCTAATTTGTTGGTTGGGAGACATCAGAGTTTTGTGTTGCAGAATACAAATGTGCTTCTCCTCTGTAGCTGTAAAGAGCGCTCTGCATTGCTAATGCAGAGGAGATGCCAGATAAATGCACGAAGGGAGACTTGTACAATGGCTCCTGTTGTAAAGCTGCTCGGTGGAGCACTCCATGCATTCATAGGGTCAATGAGGTGAAATACTGGAAAAGTCCGGCTGTGTTCTTTAGAGTAAGAGAGTATGATGTGAGGCATTTCACATGCGGTGTTTTTTTTTTAAAGACTCATAGTGATGATGACTAAATCTAAATTATATTTTATGTTCACAAAGCCTTTTTTCTCTGCCCGCCATGGCAAGTATTGACTCTCGCTGCCTTCCATGAAGATGTGACATGCAATGTTTCCAGCCATATATACCAGATAACAAAACAATTGTGATCAAATCCTATTTATTATATTCTAACCGTATTACAAACTCATGTCGTCCATTTTTTTTTTTTTTTTTATGAAAATGAAACAGGGTTGATGATACTGTTTGGGATTCTCCTTGTCCTCTGTCGCAGTATAATGAAGGGAGTTATTGTAGTTTACGACGTCTCATAGCAACTACTGAATGTCAATAGTGACACGCTGGGAGTTACAGTGTGGAGTTGGAAAAGGAGGGGTAACGAATGAGGCACAAGGCTGGTGACCTTGGGGCACCATATATATGTATTTAAAAACAACAAAAATGGTAAAATTCAAAAATTACTTGATTCCATTGTATTCCAATGTTAAAGAGTACCCAAAATCAGAAGCAGTCCAACCGAAGATTGAGACGTAAAGTAGTTTGTTTTTATACATCACATGAAATTGGATTAAAATCAAGATTTTCCGAAATCACAACTTAAACTAGGAGTTAGTCGTGAGTTTGAAATAGGTGTGAAAGGGTGTGTTTTTTTGTTTTTTTTAATAAATTCGGTTCCAGTTGGCAACTTCCATTCTGCTCTGTGGTCGTTTCCACTGTCCCAGGGATCCTGACAGGGACCGTCCTGTGTGAACTCTTTTTTTCTGCACTGCTGAAGCTTGTCACTGACTGGAGACTCGTTCTCTATGAGAGAAGTCTCACAACGGAGGATGGGAGTTTGAATTTTTTTTTTTTTTTTTTTTTTTTTCTGTTGCATCTGTACAGTATAGACATATGTAACGGGTGGAAAATTAATGTCAGTGATGTTCCTGTAAATGTTAACAAAATAAAGCCCATTTTGAAGGGTACATGTTGGGAGTGGTGTAATGACAGATCTCGCCCACTTCAGTGTAAGTGGAGCACCGATTATGGGAGGTATAGTCTCTTGCAGATGCTTTGTGGGTCGGGATTGGCAGGTTTTTTTTTACGAGGCTTCAGATTGCTGCCTCTTTGTCAAAAAAAATGTTTTTCTCGCAATGAAATGTTTTTTATGAAGACAAATTGAGAAACCTATTTCACATACTGAGACACCAGTGAGGGCGGAGGCTACCATGGAGAGTAGATAACTTATAGTTTTAACATTCACTTTCTGTTCCACTTCAGCAAACTGTAAGGGATCAGCAACCCATAAAAGTAACGACACACTAACATTTCCCATTTTAAATAGCAACTTTACAGCTAAATGTGACGGATTGATCTCCCATGTGTGTCGATACATCATGACATCATCTGTGGTCGGACTTCAAACATCCAACCTGAGATTTTAAGACTTTAATCAAGTTAAAAACATCCGACACCCACCCATCATCTAGCAAATTAGCTGTTCTCATGTATTAAGTCTGCCTAGGTTTTTCATTTAATTGGGCATTTTTTTAACTTTATTTTCATGGGAGTTGACTTTGTTTCATACTGGCTGTTATGACTGTAAATGCATTGTGTAGGCCTACAGTACAAGCACAGAGTTGCTGCTGAATTGCTGACAATGGTTGCTACACTTGAGGGGGGAAAAAAGAGGACCTCCCGAAGTTTCCAACTGAACATTGAGTTATTGTTTTGCCCTCCAACAACTTGATATACAGCTTTTTTCCCTTCTGGATTCTGCTATCGATGCTGCTAAAAGAGGCTGCTTTGAACTTACCTCAGAAACTGTACGGAAGCACATACAGAAACGAGTCTTTCTGTGTCGTAAAACGTTGTGTGAGGACGTATGTTTATCCATGCTACAATTTGATGTCGGTAGCTTCGTGTGGTTATTATAGCACAAACCTGCCAAGTCTCACGCCTCCCCGTGAGCGTCTTTGCTGGCATTGAAGTGAAAACCTCACATGTTATTACACTTTTGAGAGAAATCGTATAAAAATAAATGAGAACAGTATTTTGTTGTTATCTTAGCTCGGTGTTAAAATGATAAAAAACGCACAGTGGAGTTACGTATATTGCTGGCATTCCCAGTGCTTTCTACCGGGGCTGAGAGTGGCAGAGCACACGTGGCTACACATTATTCATTTAATTTATTATTATATTGTCGTTATGGTTTCTGGAGGCTGTAGCAGTAAATCCTTGTAAAAACGCGGCTTTTTGGTGTATTTTTCAATGTTTAACGTGCATGTTATCCACTCCTGCAAAGATCTGATTCTTTGCTGATAGGATTACTGTGATCAAGCCCAATTTAGGCTTCTGATACGGTGATCATCCGCTGCACTTGTAAACATACAACAACAATATGACCGCAGCATGTCATGCTTACGGCAAGATGAGTAGGATTACAGTAAGCATTGTCTGTTTTGACCACTTGGTTGGCTTTAGCCTCCTATCTTGCCTGTATGTTCAGATTAAGTATATATTCAGTGACCCAATTCTAGACAATCTCTCGACAAAACGATACCCCGAGATAAATCGGCATGTATTATACATGCATCTCCCCCACAGGACCCCCGTTCCACACCTTACCTCGTTTATTATTATTTTTTTTCCTTTTTAGTCAAACTTGAAACCAGCTTAGCAAGCTGACTTCAGAAGTGCCAGATAAGTATTTGTCAACAGAACAGCTGGCACACAATGCCCTCTTGTAGCTTTATGCCACAGCATATGCCAGCCGCTCGTAGCGTGTGGTGATTTAGCCGGGGCTGGTTCCACGGGAACAGATGGGCTCAAGTATTGTTATTCTCGCTCCAGCTCAGGGCCCCTGGGGGGAATCACTAAATAAAATCAAAGCAGATGGACCTCTCTGGGCTAGGCTGTGTTTATGATAAACAGCCAGCACAACCAGTGACCATCTAACACCTTAACCCCACCCTCCCGACAAACTAACAGGAATGAAGATTACAGTAGTTCAGCCTCACCTGCACTGCAGGCTTCAGATCTCCATTCAGCCAAACGGTAGAAGACAGGAAGTCACATTATGACTTTTCTGTGGAAAGTTTCAATCATTTCCATCCACTACAACACATCCTTTTTGTTTACCCCTTTGACCTTAAACTGTAAAATTCTCTCAAAACAGAGATGCGACCCCGTCTGCTTCCCTGTTCTTTCCCCAAAGACAAAGGACTGTTTTGTTCTTTTTATAACCTTGTCGAGATTTCATTGCTGTGGTTTCTCACATGCGCGCCCTGGACGCAGACCTGGGTGCAGCACGGTCCCAGTAAACACCGTCCCACCGGTTTAATACGGTGTCTCCCCGTTTGTTACACAGTACATGAGAATGCTGGACAGTTCTCACTTAGCACCGAACTCCCAATCTGCCTTCATTCCCATGGGAAAAGACGGCAATAAACAAAGGAATCCTATCAGTGCAGAAGGGAGGTAAATGTCTGAGGCCATTAAGACAACAGGAAAGCAGTGATTTCCGGCACTAAAGATGAAAAAGAGTGGAGGATGAGCGGTTTTAAGCCAATCAGTCCTAACTCAATATACCACTTAGGTGTTGTTTCAACTCCATCATGATAACCCGTTTTATTTACTGTCTTCAAAGGTCAGTTTCTGATGAAGTCAAAGTAGCGTAATCAACCTAAATGTTTATAGCCAAATGTATTAACTCAGCAGTTGCTCAGTCACTGTAAGCTATCTTAAAATCTTTTCTTTTTACTTTTTTCTCTTCTTCAGGCTTCATCAGACAGTTGTTTTTCATCATTACCCAGATCACTTTTCTTTCTCTGGACACATGCCCCTCCAAAATTACACTCTGCCGGACATTTAGCCTTTCTATCTGTTCCATTCATCAGTCGAGGGACACCGGGGGCCTCGGGCCTGTGTGCTGTCAGGACAGAAAATCTGAATCCTATCTCTTTTTTTAAATCACTGAGTGCAGGCATCCACATGTTCCATCAGATCTAAATACAAGTGTCTTAATACATTGATATTTAATCAATAAGAAATTTCAAATGATATTCTTTCTGTTTTTGTATACCATTGGCATGACAGGTAGACGATTCCTTACATATTATACTTAATAAGAAAATGAATCCAAATTCTGATTCTTTCAGATATTCTTTAATACTGTAAAAAAGTTGCTGACATGTTTGTTTCACCAGTAGGCGTTGATGCTACTAAACTGCATTGTGATCTCTACGTCTGTACCATCCCAGTAACACATAAGTCCTTCTCCCACACTCTCAGAAAGGACCCTGGCCGCTCGGATGAAGAATTAATTGCCTCTAAAGCAACAGCTACCAGATGTTGTTGCTGCTAAGAGCCAGGTGTGGATAAATTGCATATGCAGAATGTGTGTAAAATATTTAAAGTCGTATCTTTCACTTAAGGTGTGAAGTGTTTTTATTGCCCATCACTGCTTTGAGTGTGGCGAGAGGAAGGGCCGGCGGCCCCCCTGGGCCTGCCATGCTGGAGCTCAGCACCTGTGGTGTTAAGACTGCGGATGGTGAGGCTGACGGTGAGATTCGGCGTGGCAGCGTGTCACGGTGGCGTATGGAAAGTGTGTGTGTGTGTGTGTGTGTGTGTGTGTGTGTGTGTCTGTCTGTCTGTCTGTTCACCCTCTAATTCTCTCCTGGCTGCCACCTTTAACACTGCATTATTTACATGTGCTGCCTGGTTGGAGCTACAAGCTGCCGTGTGCTTTAAATATGGATGCTTGTGTGTGTGTGTGTGTGTGTGTGTGTGTGTGTGTGTGTGTGTGTGTGTGTGTGTGTGTGTGTGTGTGTGTGTGTGTGTGTGTGTGTGTGTGTGTGTGTGTGTGTGTGTGTGTGTGTGTGTGGATTGGCCTTCCATCCACTGTTACATTTTCCACCAACAAAAACTCACTTATCAAAAACGCACTCTAATATCCAACTTCAAACTGATGAATCATAGTTGATTTGTTTCTAAGCAACAGCAAATGAAATATCTGTCTTTTTTGTGTGTTTTTGTAATCACTTATTTAGTGATTCAGTATGACCTAACACACAGAACAGGTGTGACTGACATAAAGCATATAATAGATTTCATTACTCTATGATCTGCACGATAGAATACTTTATTTTATTGCTTTTATCATAACAATGTATCAAATGACAGGAAAGGTTTTGCTCGTCGTGATCTGAAGCTCCTCTCAGCTTTACGAAGCGTTCCAGTGAGTTTCACAAACAGCTTAAAGAGAGTGAATCCTGGACTTCACAAAATCCAAATGAATGATGAATGAATGATGCTCCGTTACTGCTGGATGTGTGAATAAGTAAGTTTGCGGTTTCAAGTTATTAGATGATATGTCGGTGATGTCCGGCCCCCGGAATTAGATCTGTGAACTTCAACCAGTGAGCAACTCTGATGTGACCCCTGAAGTAACATCCAGTACTGGACATTCTGTTATTTCAACTGCAGATAAAGAGATAAAGTCAAATTAGTTACAAGAAACTATACGTTTCATGAATTACATGCCATCGTCCACAGTAATGAGTACAAAATGACTGTTTGACTAGGTTAAGTTCATGACCTTTTACAATCTCCCCCATTTCCTCTCACAGGCTCAGAAACACTGGTCAGATTGGTCCGGGACTTGCAGTTATCAGAAGCAAATACTCATGTGAGGATCAAAGGCCAATGATAACTGATGGGTCTGATTTTTTTAAAGTTTGCTTTAAGAGGTATCCTCTCACAGAATACATTTACACATTATAAACAGGAACACAGATGGAACCTGAGTTTGCAAAAACTCACACAATAGGCTTTTAGTTTGTCAGCCTGGTGGCATTTATCATTAACATTATATTGTATTGTATCATCATTTAGTTTAATGTATCTATCATATTAACATTTTAATACATAGCTCGAAATGACTCAGGAAATGAGTTAATAAAACAAACAAAGCAAAACATTTCACCCTTTTCCCCAATGTGATCGTATCATAACGTCACTATATTTTCTAAACGGATGACGACTTGCAGAATCTCTCTCTCTCTCTCCTCAAAACTGACTCTTCACCGCCTGCTGGATGGGCGATGTGCACCCTGTACAGATAAATGCATAAACACTCCTTGTACCCGAACAAAGGCATCAAGCGAGCATTTCATTAGACCATTGTGCGATATGGCAGGCCGCTGCTGTGAATGTATTTATTAGTTTGCGATACATGCCTTTTCCTGTTGTTCCCGGGGCAGTGGATAATGCCGGTTTTGTTCACGGCCCAGTGTGAGCGGCGCCTCGGTTGCCAGCTGTCAGGGCTGATACCGTCTCATTTGGATTCCCAGCCTGTTTGCTGAATGGCTAATTAGATTTGCCATTTTCAATCCGCTGATTGCTATACATAGCAGGACAAAGGGGGCTGACAGCGTGTAGCGTTCAAATCCAACTGTAACAATTAATAACTATGGTAATTAACATGTGTTGGGCACCATTGATTATGACATTACCTGCAGAACGAATGGCCCCGGCCCCTGCCATTTCATTAAGGAGCACAGATATAGACTGTTATTAATAAACTGCCCTCTGCAGCCGAGAGGGGTTATTAATTACACAAACTAGCGGGTGCATAGGGTAATCGAGTTAGAGCGTTTTCGTTCACAATAATTGATCTCATTTTTACTGACCGGTTCTTGTTGGATCGTGTCACACGCCCCCCTCGCGTGAAGAGAAATCACCTCATTAACAAAAGTTTAATTCTAATCATAGTTCTTGGTGCGCCCGGCTTTAAGGTCATATCTGAATGTCAGAAGCATTTGAAATTGATTGGTGGTAAATTGAATCAATGTCATGTTTCGAGAAAAAACAATAACAACTAATGGATGGGGCGAGCCGGCCCCAAAGCAAATAGGTTTATTGGGGAGGTGTGGGAAGGTGTGTGTGTGTATGTAAGTAAACGTGTGTGTGTGTGTGTGTCAGGCTTGGTCCGACACTTTCATAATTCATTATGTCCATAGTAAAGAGAAATGTCAGGATCTTGGCAATTAGCAGCAGCTGCAAGGACTTGTTGGTAAGCGGTGGAGGGGGGGAGGAGGGGGCTACTGGAGAATAGACAGAGATGGAGCAGGAACAGCTCGGAGACTGACTGAACTCTGGTAATGAATGGATAACTTACAATTTAGTTTTGCAGTTTAACAACAGTTTTGCTTATATTTCCAAAAAATGGCGTAAACAGTAGCTCCACTGTGTGACGTCCCGGTGGCGTTTCATACAGAGGACGATATGTTCCGTTGTGTGTGCATTGTGATATACAAGGCACGCATTCATGCAGACGCCCGACACAGATGTCAAAAGAAAGATGTACTTATGCACGGTAGCTAAACGCCATCATACAGTAAATCTGCAGAACTACGTGACGGGCAGCAACATCCACCACAGTTTGCAGAGCAAGATTACTGGAAAAAAAACAAACACCTGTCAGAGCTATACGCATTATGACATATCACTAATTGTTTTGGACCCAAGTCAAGTAGCAGACATTTGATGTTTTGGCATCAGTTGTGGTCCACTAGGCCTCGACACAACCCAGAAGGCCCTCTTTCTTTAGTTGGCTTGTCTGTTTCAGGTGACGGGCAAGCTGCCAGCAGAAACAAATCCTCTTGATCCTTACAAAGCTGCAAAACATGAAGGGAAAGGGCCAGTCTTGGGTGTTTTCCCGATAGGCCCACGGTGTAGTTTATAATAAAAACCTGCATCTCCCCAACACCAACAACACATCGCACTCTACCTCTTTGCACATCACATGTCAGATTTTCTATTTCCCCTACACCTGACGAAAACAGCAGCCATCTTCATCATCCGGAGCGTGTGAAATTTCACACTCATTTTTCACAACACATCTTTTGGTATGCTGCCGTTCTGTCTTCCTCCCTCCCTCCCGCATATGAAATCCTTCCATCCTTGGCTGCCAACACCAAAAGATGCAGCCAATCATCTCCAAGCGATGGCAGTTACAATTTTCTGCGAACAATTTGCCCCCCTTAAGAGGAAAATTGCTTTCAATATAAGCTCCCTTTTGACAGACAACAACAATAAAAAGATATACAACTGTAATGCCGTTGCCTCTGTCAGCACTTGGCCGCGGACAGCTTCGGCCGGGAAACGTATGACTGGGGGATGAGGTGCTTACAAGTCAGCCTTGTAATATCAGCATCTGTGTGAGACAGTCCCCGGCAAATGAATCCCACTTTGAACATAACAGCTCGGGCATCACATGAAAATTACTGCCATGAGCAGCAGTTGTCAGATATGCTCTTGCCGTTGTGATGGTGAATTGTCATTTATTATATGTTGTGCCTGCCTCTGTCAGCTCCTGTTGACTGTGCGTATTGATTTGCGAGAGCAGAGGGGTGCAGAGGTCACTTTGATCAACACTCGGCGACACACGGGGAATCACAGCGAGCTGACATTCCATTACCTGAGACAAAAGGGGCTCAAAACAAAGAATATGTTAAGGAACGCTGGACTTCAATACAGCAATATGACTATAATTAACAAGAGAAGTGGATGGCGTATGTTGAAAATGGCTAGAGGCTGCTTGCTCCCGGAGGCTATTGTGCACTGGAGACAAGTGCGTTGTCTCCTTGATATTACATGCTTGACCTTTTTGGCTCTGCCACTCTCCTGGTGGCCTCGGTGCATTTCCTGAGCTTCTTCAAATTAAATATGCTCCTTTCTGGTGCTTTGAATCGCATCAAGCAAGGCAGTGATTGGAACCATATAGACACAAATGAAAAAAAAACACAATTTTCATTTCTTGAATTTCACTTTGAACAATACCACAATAAATACATCACAACAGTCATATTTACCCCGGTAGCACCACAGTATGATGAATGGAAGACATGAGGTGGAAGACAAAGGGAAATTCTTATACAAATTAAAAAGAGTTGCACAATTAGTTATAATTACGATCATTTTCTAAAGCCAAGGAAGATTTCATCTTTAGTTAAAGAAACAAAAAATCAAACAAACAAAATAATTATCTACAGAAAGGTGTAAATGTGTCATAGATCACTTATTTAATTCAAAACATGAATGCAAAACATGATCCTCCAAGATGTTAGACATTTTACTTTAAAACGATGTGTATGTTGCATAAACAATGTCTTATTTATAGAGCAAAACAGGATCCAGAATGAATCATTGTTTTTTAGCTTGATGTTCAGTTTTCGAAACATTAACAACAAAATTCATAACCTTAATGTCCTTAATGAAGCCATTCAAATGCCATTATACTATTTGGAAGTGCCTGTTTGTTAATCCGAAACCTTAAAAAAAGGTGCACGTGCTGCCGTTCTGACAGCAGCAATATGCCTTTATTTATTAACAAGCTGTTGGCAATAATTAGGAGCATGACTGGGAGCGGAGGTGTTTACTTTGACTGCATTGTTGCAGATGAAACGCGTGTCTCCGTGCTGTGCTTTGAGCGAGAGCCTCGTTGACTGGCGTTATTGCGTGGGCCAGCCCTGCTGCTGTCTGTCGTGCCTGTCAAAGTCATGAGAGGATCACTTTATCATCATTTGTCTGCTGTGTCTGACGCTATTGAGTAGGAGGGAGCCCTTAGGGAAATGGGGGCAGGCTGCTGTATTTGCTGTATGCTCCGTTTTTACTTAGTTGCAAGCTTGGCTTTATCAGGATTTGTTGTTCCAGCCTGTCAAACTGCTTGGTAAGGTTTGTTACACGTCTCCGCTAAACTAGCAGCCTGCGCCTCGTGTTGGTATTAGTCAGTATGACGGCTTGTCAAGGCCGCTCTGGAAGGCCTGGTCGCATTTACACACAGCCAGAAAAACACCATCATATACCACTTTGATGGGTCAAAGATGCAGCGCAACTGTGTGTATGGTTTTTATTGGTTTGCGGATGTTTAGCAGGTATAATGTTTACCTTTTTCACTATCTTAGATTAGTGTATTAACATGCTAACATTGGCCCAATAACACAAAACACAAAGAGTGGAGGCTGGATTGTAATTAGTGTTGCAGATATTTGGTTTGTAGCATTTTTTTTTATTAAAAAAAATGTTTCCCAGATGTTGGACCTAAATGTGAGTGGGTGTCAGTACCAAATTACATGGCAGTGTATCTAATAGTGAATAAATACACATTAAACTCATAGTAGCGCAAGAGGAAAAGTAAATTGCCACAATCTTCTGCCCAAAATGTTGTTCCAATCCATCTTGAAAAGGTTGAGATATTTCAGTGTGCACCAAAGACTAAAGATCTATTTGTTACATGTAACAGTGATGTAACAGTCAGATGATATTAGCAGTGCCCACCATATTAAAACGTGACACAACATTGGAAGCTCATTAGTGCAACGTTATGATGTCCCCGGGAACCAAATGACATGGACTATGAGGCATGAGTGCAGGAAATCAGAGTATTATTACAACGCATTACACTCCGATGTGAAACCCGCGTAGCTTCCTGTGAAAGCGAATCGCCGTGCTGCGGCCCAGCGGAGGGAGGTTAATGAGTTCTGACTGGTATTAACATTAACAGACCATGTCGGCTGAAACGGACCAGTTTTTGCATGACTCAGAAAAACTTCAGCCCGTTTGTTGAAAAGATTATCATGAGTGGCTCAGTAGGTATTATTCAAAGCAAACAGGCAGTGCCAGTCTCCGTATGACGATTAGGGATGATTCAGTGTCAGTTAACGCATGTGTCACTGCCAGTAAGCCAACGTGCCAGCTGGCCCTGCACTTTTTTTTGTTTTTAATAACCCTTTAGAAATCTACAACTTTAAATAATAAAAAAGAGTATTTCCCAGTAAATTTCCAAAGCAAGCAGGAAAAACAACTGATCCTCTAGGATTCCAGCATAATCACTGCGGTGCATCTAGGTGGGATGAAGAGAATTAGCATTAGAGCTGCTTTACCAGTAAATAAAGATATTAAAAAGCCCCTCAGTGGGTGCATTTACTATGATAAAGCTTAGTGATAGCGTCCTCAGCCTCTCCACAGTTATCATCAGAAGTTAGAGCAGAGCCACGTCTGCATCCATCCATCCCGGCAGAGACACCGCATGTATTACACACTCTGCTCCGGGGCAACTCACAATGCAAAATTGATTAATATTTGCTTTCAAAATGACACGGCTTGATGCATGGGGGGCTCTCCACATGTAAATGAACATTTTAAAGGAGATGAATAGCCTCAAAGGAGGATTGTAAAGTTCAAGCCGCAGATTTGCATATTTATATTACACGTTACTGATAATAAGCGGGGCAGCAAGGGAGTAAATGCAATCCGTTTGTCAATGTACAATTCCTACATTACAAAACTAGGTCTTATTAGCTTCTGTGAACTGATATGTTCAATTACTCGCGGTGATAGACACGCTGAAGATGCATTGTGCCGCGTTTTGACTTTATAATACAATTTAGATAAAGGCAGAGGCATGAGACAATTGATGATTCATTTAGACGAACACGGGGAAATAAATCTCATCTCAGCAAAGTTGTGTGTTTACACAAAAAGGTGTCTGCAAAAACAATTATGAATTCACCATCTGCCGATATTTAAAAAGCATAATCATAGAGTGTTTATTTTGTTATTTTTTGTGTGTGTGCTGATAGACAACTTGTGAAATCATGACAGTAGTCCAACCTGACTAGCTAAGACGGTGTTTATGTTAAAGCGGTTTTCTCTGCCGTCATCACTTTTTTTGTGTGAAGAGCCACAGCACGCTCCTCCGCATGGATTTCCTGTTCCTGAGGAGAGATACAAAGACTGGACACCACGAGAGAGAAAAAAAAAACGCTGTTATGTTTTGTGAGGGGTAAAAAACAGGAAGCTTGTCCAGTAGTGTCCAGGGTGATGTCACTTTTCTCCCTACAGCAAAGCACAATGCTGCTGTTTCCGGCGCACTGTCCCCGCTGCTGCTTCGCTGCACTGTGACAGAGAGTCGCAGGCTGCAGCCAAGAACGTTGCTGGTTTCTAAATGTCAGCTGGGTTGGTTGAGATTCATTGAAAATGAAGAGTTGTGAACTGCTACAACACAGTGAATAACAGTGATAGTAACGGTGATTGTACTATGAAGGATGACTTATGTAACTTACGGTATTCCTTGTATGTGTGCATACTTAAACATAAACTGATTCTGATTCTGATTCTGATTTTTTCATAAATTTTTCGACATACTATACTATGACATTTTTCACTTTTGTCGACATACTATACTATGACTTTTTCATCACTTTTCTGACATACTATACTATGACTTTTTCAACATACTATACTATGACTTTTTCATCACTTTTTGGACATACTATACGATGACATTTTTCACTTTTTTCGACATACTATACTATGACTTTTTAATCACTTTTTTCGACATACTATACTATGACTTTTTCATAATTTTTTTTCGTGATGAAGTGATGAAAAAGTCATAGTATAGTATGTTGTATAGTATACTATACTATGACGTTTTTCACTTTTTTCGACATACTATACTATCCCTATGTGGAAAATGTCTTTATTGTTGTGCGTATATATGTGTATATTTGTACGTTTGTATGTATGTTAATTGCCTACTGTCTGAGAGAGTGTCCACTCTACCGAAGTCAAATTCCTTGTATGTGTGCATACTTGGCCAATAAAGCGGATTCTGATTCTGATTCTGATTTTTTCATACATTTTTTGACATACTAAACTGCGACATTTTTCACTTTTTTCGACATACTATACTATGACTTTTTCATATTTTTTTCTACATACTATACTTTGACATTTTTCACTTTTTTTGACATACTATAGTGTTACTTTTCTCCTAAATTTGTCGACATACTATACTATGACTTTTTCAACATACTATAGTATGACTTTTTCATACATTTTTCGACATACTATACTATGACATTTTTCACTTTTTTCGACATAATATACTATGACTTTTTCATCACTTTTTTCGACATACTATACTATGACTTTTTCATATTTTTTTCGACGTACTATACTATGACTTTTTTCACTTTTTTCGACATACTATAGTGTTACTTTTCTCCTAAATTTGTCGACATACTATACTATGACTTTTTCAACATACTATACTATGACTTTTTCCATCACTTTTTTTGACGAACTATACTATGACTTTTTCCATCACTTTTTTTGACATACTATACTATGACTTTTTCCATCACTTTTTTTGACATACTATACTATGACTTTTTCATATTTTTTTCGACATACTATACTATGACTTTTTCATCACTTTTTCGATATACTATACTATGACATTTTTCACTTTTTTCGACATACTATAGTATGTCGAAAAAAGTGATGAAAAATCATAGTATAGTATGACTTTTTCATACATTTTTCGACATACTATACTATGACATTTTTCACTATTTTCGACATACTATACTATGCCTTTTTCATCACTTTTTTCGACATACTATACTATGACATTTTTCACTTTTTTCGACATACTATAGTGTTACTTTTCTCCTAAATTTGTCGACATACTATACTATGACTTTTTCATAATTTTTTTCAACATACTATACTATGACTTTTCATCACTTTTTGGACATACTATACTATGACATTTTTCACTTTTTTCGACATACTATACTATCCCTATGTGGAAAATGTCTTTATTGTTGTGCGTATATATGTGTATATTTGTACGTTTGTATGTATGTTAAATGCCTACTGTCTGAGAGAGTGTCCACTCTACCGAAGTCAAATTCCTTGTATGTGTGCATACTTGGCCAATAAAGCTGATTCTGATTCTGATTCTGATTTTTTTCATAAATTTTTTGACATACTAAACTGTGACATTTTTCACTTTTTTCGACATACTATACTATGACTTTTTCATCACTTTTTGGACATACTATAGTATGACTTTTTCATACATTTTTCGACATACTATACTATGACATTTTTCACTATTTTCGACATACTATATTATGCCTTTTTCATCACTTTTTTCGACATACTATACTATGATATTTTCATATTTTTTCGACATACTATACTATGACATTTTTCACTTTTTCCAACATACTATAGTGTGACTTTTCTCCTAAATTTGTCGACATACTATACTATGACTTTTTCAACATACTATACTATGACTTTTTCATCACTTTTTGGACATACTATACTATGACATTTTTCACTTTTTTCGACATACTATACTATGACTTTTTCATCACTTTTTTCGACATACTATACTATGACTTTTTCATAATTTTTTTTCGACATACTATACTATGACATTTTTCACTTTTTTCGACATACTATACTATCCCTATGTGGAAAATGTCTTTATTGTTGTGCGTATATATGTGTATATTTGTACGTTTGTATGTATGTTAATTGCCTACTCTCTGAGAGAGTGTCCACTCTACCGAAGTCAAATTCCTTGTATGTGTGCATACTTGGCCAATAAAGCTGATTCTGATTCTGATTTTTTAATACATTTTTTGACATACTAAACTGTGACATTTTTCACTTTTTTCGACATACTATGACTATGACTTTTTCATATTTTTTTCGACATACTATACTATGACTTTTTCATCACTTTTTTCGACATACTATACTTTGACTTTTTCCATTACTTTTTTCGACATACTATACTATGACTTTTTCATATTTTTTTCGACATACTATACTATGACTTTTTCATCACTTTTTCGATATACTATACTATGACATTTTTCACTTTTTTCGACATACTATACTATGATTTTTCATCACTTTTTTCGACATACTATAGTATGACTTTTTCATCACTTTTTGGACATACTATAGTATGACTTTTTCATACATTTTTCGACATACTATACTATGACATTTTTCACTATTTTCGACATACTATATTATGCCTTTTTCATCACTTTTTTCGACATACTATAGTATGACCTTTTCATCACTTTTTGGACATACTATAGTATGACTTTTTCATATTTTTTTCTACATACTATACTATGACATTTTTCACTTTTTTCGACATACTATAGTGTGACTTTTCTCCCAAATTTGTCGACATACTATACTATGACTTTTTCAACATACTATACTATGACTTTTTCATCACTTTTTGGACATACTATACGATGACATTTTTCACTTTTTACGACATACTATACTATGACTTTTTCATCACTTTTTTCGACATACTATACTATGACGTTTTTCACTTTTTTCGACATACTATACTATCCCTATGTGGAAAATTTCTTTATTGTTGTGCGTATGTATGTGTATATTTGTACGTTTGTATGTATGTTAATTGCCTACTGTCTGAGAGAGTGTCCACTCTACCGAAGTCAAATTCCTTGTATGTGTGCATACTTGGCCAATAAAGCTGATTCTGATTCTGATTCTGATTTTTTCATAAATTTTTTGACATACTAAACTGTGACATTTTTCACTTTTTTCGACATACTATACTATGACTTTTTCCATCACTTTTTTCGACATACTATACTATGACTTTTTCATATTTTTTTCGACATACTATACTATGACTTTTTCATCACTTTTTCAATATACTATACTATGACATTTTTCACTTTTTTCGACATACTATACTATGATTTTTCATCACTATCTTCGACATACTATAGTATGACTTTTTCATACATTTTTCGACATACTATACTATGCCTTTTTCATCACTTTTTTCGACATACTATACTATGACATTTTCATATTTTTTTCTACATAATATACTATGACATTTTTCACTTTTTTCGACATACTATAGTGTTACTTTTCTCCTAAATTTGTCGACATACTATACTATGACTTTTTCAACATACTATAGTATGACTTTTTCATACATTTTTCGACATACTATACTATGACATTTTTCACTTTTTCGACATAATATACTATGACTTTTTCATCACTTTTTTCGACATACTATACTATGACTTTTTCATATTTTTTTCGACATACTATACTATGACATTTTTCATTTTTTTCGACATACTATACTATGACATTTTCATATTTTTTTCGACATACTATACTATGACATTTTTCACTTTTTTCGACATACTATAGTGTGACTTTTCTCCTAAATTTGTCGATATACTATACTATGACTTTTTCAACATACTATACTATTACTTTTTCATCACTTTTTGGACATACTATACGATGACATTTTTCACTTTTTTCGACATACTATACTATGACTTTTTCATCACTTTTTTCGACATACTATACTATGACTTTTTCATAATTTTTTTTCGACATACTATACTATGACGTTTTTCACTTTTTTCGACATACTATACTATCCCTATGTGGAAAATGTCTTTATTGTTGTGCGTATATATGTGTTTATTTGTACGTTTGTATGTATGTTAATTGCCTACTGTCTGAGAGAGTGTCCACTCTACCGAAGTCAAATTCCTTGTATGTGTGCATACTTGGCCAATAAAGCTGATTCTGATTCTGATTCAGATTTTTTCATAAAATTTTTGACATACTAAACTGTGATATTTTTCACTTTTTTCGACATACTATACTATGACTTTTTCATCACTTTTTTCGACATACTATACTATGACTTTTTCATCACTTTTTTCGACATATTATACTATGACTTTTTCATATTTTTTTCGACATACTATACTATGACTTTTTCATCACTTTTTTCGACATACTATACTATGACTTTTTCATCACTTTTTCAATATACTATACTATGACATTTTTCACTTTTTTCGACATACTATACTATGATTTTTCATCACTATTTTCGACATACTATACTATGCCTTTTTCATCACTTTTTTCGACATACTATACTATGACATTTTCATATTTTTTTCTACATACTATACTATGACATTTTTCACTTTTTTCGACATACTATAGTGTAACTTTTCTCCTAAATTTGTCGACATACTATACTATGACTTTTTCAACATACTATAGTATGACTTTTTCATACATTTTTCGACATACTATACTAATACATTTTTCACTTTTTTCGACATAATATACTATGACTTTTTCATCACTTTTTTCGACATACTATACAATGACTTTTTCATATTTTTTTCGACATACTATACTATGACATTTTTCACTTTTTTTGACTTTTTCTTAGTGGGTTTGAAGATTAAGAGAAAATCAGTTAACCAATACTATTTCCTTTCTATCATACTTAAATGTGTATTAGCTCATAAGGTAGAGGTGCTTGATTCAATACTAAATGGTTAAAGGTTCAAATCCCACTCCATGTTGTCAGCGGGCGTCTTAGCCTTAGTTGTTTTGAGAATAAATCCCTTAAGTAACATTATATCATATTTTTTTCGACATACTATACTATGACATTTTTCACTTTTTTCGACATAATATACTATGACTTTTACATCACTTTTTTCGACATACTATACTATGACATTTTTCACTTTTTTCGACATACTGTACTATCCCTATATGTGGAAAATGTCTTTATTGTTGTGCGTATGTATGTGTATGTTTGTATGTATGTAAACTGCCTACTGTCTGAGAGAGTGTCCACTCTACCGGAGTCAAATTCCTTGTATGTGTGCATACTTGGCCAATAAAGTGATTCTGATTCTGATTCTGATTTTTCATACATTTTTCGACATACTATACTATGACTTTTTCATATTTTTTTCGACATACTATACTATGACTTTTTCATTACTTTCGATATACTATACTATGACATTTTTCACTTTTTTCAACATACTATACTATGATTTTTCATCACTTTTTTCGACATACTATACTATGACTTTTTCATAATTATTTTCGACATACTATAGTATGACATTCTTCACTTTTTTCGACATACTATACAATGACTTTTTCTTAGTGGGTTTGAAGATTAAGAGAAAATCAGTTAACCAATACTATTTCCTTTCTATCATACTTAAATGTGTATTAGCTCAGTAGGTATAGGTGCTTGATTCAATACCAAATGGTTACAGGTTCAAATCCCACTTCATGTTGTCAGCTGGAGTCGTAGCCTTAGTTGTTTTGAGAATAAATCCCTTAAGTAACATTATGTCATATTTTTTTCGACATACTATACTATGTAATTTTTCACTTTTTTCATTACTATTTTCAACATACTATATCATGTTTTTTTTAGGGACCCACAATACATTTAGACAGAATATGTAATTAGCTCATTAGATAGAGGTGCTTGATTCAATACCAAGTAGTTACAGGTTCAAATCCCACTTGAGCATTGTAAGTCTTACATGGTGTGACAATTAATCTAAAATCTGAATCAAAACTACTTCCTTTCTATAATACTTCACGTTGAACGTTTTATCACTTTTTTTGACAAACTTGTTTTGTATTTATTTTTTAGAAGGCAAGAGCACCCATGAAGACACAGGGGGAGAACATTCCTTACTCAGGTAGACATTATCTGTCTTTATATAGCAAATAGTTATAAGCTTCTTTATTAATGTTCTGAATGTCGTATATTGTAAACAAAGCACTGAGCCCCAGTGGTTCCAGTTCAATGGGCCTGATTGCTCAAAAAAACATAAAAATGCATTTGAAGCCTGTTCATAAAGATTTCACAATCAGCTTTGTTCGAAAACACCTGTTAGTAACTCAGAGTTTAGAGGCCCCTTATGCAGATATTCAGTACTATAATAGCTGGTATCAGATACCACATAGTCTTCAATAGATGGTGCGATATGAGGAATAGGAGAGAACATATGTTGCATGAAGCCATTGGATGAGAAAGCTGATACTGCCAAAACAAAACACATTTGAGTAATCCAATATGTGCCATATGTTGACCATACATATAAGACCTCCCCTCTTTGCAGAAGAGAAAAATGAAATCAAATATCACAAATGAGGAGAGGCCATTAAATTAAGATGATAGAGGCTAACTGTATTGTAATTCACACCATCCTTTGAATGGGACATTTTTGAGTTTGGCTGACACTCAATATCTCAAGTTGCCCCCCCCACTCCCCCTCTTTTTCATCAGGTGAATTGCCTCTATTGAGCTCCTTAACTAGTCATTATGGTGTGGTGCTTGGAGAGGGCCTCGCCAGGACTCCAGGTGTTAAAACACACTTGGCTCAGCTATCAGGCCAGAGCAGCAGCCAGCCAGACTGCTCCTCCTCACCTCCACTTCATGCTGTTAGAGGGAACTCTGGGTCCTCATAGTGGAACGGATTCACATAATCTGCACACATTAATGCACAAAAAGACACACATTTGAATGTTGTTATCTAAGTAGGTTGAGGTGGTTGGAGGAACAAATGGTTTGGGTTTGAATCCTGCTTCCTGCTGTAAGCATGTATAAGTCTTAGTTGGTGTCACAATTAATCGAAATTTAGTTCAGCAACATGATATCCTTTCTATCATACTTAACTTTGATTGTTTTATCAATGTTGACATACTATACTATTACTTGTTTCATCACTTTTTTCAACATATTATCCTGTGACTTTTTTGACATACTATATTAAACAATATTTTTCATTGTGGGTCTGTGTCATTAGATTTTACTTTCAGAAATGGGAATTAAAAGAACCAAAGAGCGACCTTATTTGATTTCATTTAAAAATTAATTTTTATTTTTTTTTAAAGATATGGCATTTTTTTGTTTTCATGGTCAAAAAAGGATGAGTGAAATTCAAAAACAAAAAAAAACAGACGTGAACAACAATAAGACATCCTATCATCAGGTGAGAATATGAATTTAGCACATTACATAACAATCATCATCATTAACCTGGATGTAAACGTAGCCATTCTCCTTGCCCCCCAAATCTAAACTAGCTCCTTTGAGTAAGTGTGGAAGTAGTCAAGTAAACATATCAAGGACACACAACCATAAGTTTATGAGTGGGAGGCCAATTGTTTGTTACAATAACAAATATGTTTCCTACTAAAACACTCAGCAGATCATTTAGTCAAATACTCCACTGTGCAACACATTCACTCTCAGTGTCTAATGAGAATGTTAGTTTTGCTAATGAATTGGACATAAAAATCATCAGGAGACAGATGCAGATTTAATTTAATTTGGTACAACTGTTGTGACGGTTTGGAGAATGAAACACTGTTGCTGTTATATTTATGAAGCTGACGTTGGTGAGGACAGGCGAACGGTTCAGACCCTGCGCTACGGCCCAAGCCATAAATCTCCATCATTTTAACAAGAAGAGACAGGAATCAATTTGGGAGATTTATGTTTTTCTTTTTCTTTTTTATCCTCTTCTCCAATATGAATGAAGAACGGACATATCTGTGAAGCAATGATGATAGCATTAAATCTAATCAGAGTGGAAAATGAATTTCAACTGGCTTGTCGTTACAATTTAAGTCTCATAAGGAGCTACCCTTTCTGTCACGTTAATTCAATTCTCGATCACGATGATCTCCACAGAAAGGAAGAAACTTCTGAACCATAAAGAGGGGCTTTAAGGGCAGGCATCGCATGTTTGTGGGAGGGAGATATGTCCCTTAATTGAATAATAAACAATGTCTAAATTGCATTATGCTCATCCGGAGTAATTGGATTAGGGGAAAAATGCAAGTAAACCGCATAATAATAATAACAACGTATAAAGAAATGGATTGAGAGCAGTATGCTGGCCATTGATGGGACAGGAAGAGTCTGTGCTGGGCACTGCTGCAGCTCTCTGAGCCTGTCATGTCAACAATAGAGGTTTCACAGCGAGGCGAATGAGCATGGTAGAAACATACACAATTAAGTGTCAACTTCAGGTCCGGCATGTAAAAGACCTCCAGTTTAAACTATTATTATCAGAATTCAATAAAGATTATTGAATTAGTTAAATACATTTCACATTTCCTAAAGAAAAGGAAAACCACAAAAACCATAAAACTAATGCATCAAGGTGGGATAAATGTGAAGTCCTAAATCAATCATTATACTTGCCAAGTTTATATAAATGAAAAATAAATCAATGAGGTAATGCAACAACTTAGATTTCAGCAAATCTATTCATTTTCCTCAAGCGGAGTCAACGGCAAGAGTATTCTTTCACACTTTCCGGATATTCTAGACCTCCATCCTTACGTTGGAAGCTGATAATGTCATATTGTGTACACAACCACATGCACCTTCACCTCTTCACCACAGACTTCACCATTTTTCCCACAGGAGGAATTAAGTGAGACAACCCCGAAAAGAATGACTACCTCAGCTCGGCCTCACCCAGCATGCCTTGTCGTGCACGGCGTAATCTGATAATATCAATCATAATTGTGTTAGATGTAATCCATCTGACTTTCAGTTTGTCGGGGTCAGGGTAGGAAGCAAGGCCCCACTTGCCATCAATTATCAGACATAAGAGAGTAGTGGATGGAGCTCTCCTCTATAAATAATATGGTGGGGCCCCGGCGCTACGATCGATGCCGTACAGTTCCACTGTCATGGCTTTAATGGCAGCTGGCTTTCTTGGCTGCGCGGATCAATAGCATGTCTCCTCAGGACTCAGTCTGGGTCCAGGTCACGCCTGGTGACAGGGACGTAAATGACACCTCTGTTGTGATCGGAAAAATGCAAGCCTTTTGGGTCATTTGGTTGCACTTCTGGGTGCTTGACTTTTCTCCTCAGCGCCTATAGGGAGGAGCACCTGTTGAGATTGGTCAGATCATCTCTGATGACCTACTGCAACTTTTTTTTTGAAGTGTTCAAACATGAAGCACCTTTCAAAATAAAATCAAAGTCATGTATACTTGTTTTCTACTACTGCTTAATTCATGCATATCTTAATCTCATATGCACAGGTACTCAGGAAAGTACAGTACAAAGTCATAAGAACAAAATAAGCATAAATCTATATTTTTCCAGGAAAAAAAAACAGAAAAGCTCACTGCAGATTTTTTTATTCCCAGTGTTGCCAGGGTATAAACAAGTAAAGTGAGCCCTTAAAATTCCAAACAGGGTGGTGTGAATTGATGTCTAATTGAAAAACATGAAGACGCACAGCTGCTCAGCCTGAATGTCAATGGAAGCAAGAATGACAGACAGCACAGCAGGCGCCCAGGCCAAGATTGCTTGGCCAAGACTTACGAGACACATAAACAAACACACACACAAATCGAGTTAGCATGGAGACGCAGACACAAAGCCAAAGTAGGTGGTATCAACTGCAGACCAATAAAACCGAGAAGATGGGGGAGATGGCTAAAGTCTTCTGCCTTCAAAGAAAGGATAGAGGTTAAAAAAAACACACAAAAAAACACGATCCTTGAAAGATGTTTATCATACAGACATAATGTCAGTTGCATGTAAAGTACTGAAACGATTAATCACGTTCCGCTGCACACACGGACTTCTAAAGTGTTTCTCCTTTGAAGAAAAAAAAACAGGAATAAATCGTCGACATCAGGGTTCAGAGAGATGCGGGGAAAATATGATATTTGGCGTGAGGAAAACATCTTCTCGGGTGTCAGTGTCACATGTAAAACACTGCAACAACATATCTGGGGCGAACAGATAGACGTGAGATACAAGTTGTTTGTGTCACAGAGAGGCCACAAGAGCAGACACAAATCTGTGCCCTTGTCCATTTTCACGGGGCCTCGCTGTAAAGACCGGGGGTGTGAGAGAGATAAACTACATTTGTAACAGAGATATGGGTCAGTAGACGACCCAGGCCTCGTTTGCCAATTGGCCCTTTTTGTTGCTCTTTTTTCCTCCCCTCTCCCTCTTAAAAGGGGATGAAATGAGAAGTGAGTCTCATCTTCCAAAATACAGACATTTCTGTTTCATTTTGGATAAAGAAACACCCGGAATGAATCAACCTCTGGTGAAGCACTCAGTGTGGGGAGGAGCTCCTGAGAGCATGTCTGACTTTGATGTTAACACAATCCTTTTTTCTATAAACGTGTGCCGAACAACGTTTGTTCTCCAGCAGTCCAAATGCTTAGAAAAAAATTATATTATAAAGCTGCTTCACATTTAATTTATACTGATACTGGATACCGGATCAGCTTCATTATGCAGGTGTTGCACTGTAGAAGACAGGACAAAGTCATCAGATACTTTGGGTTCGGCTTCCACTCACTGTTGTGTAGGCATGACATGTGGTAAGACTTCCTCGACTGATTGCTTTTTCAGTGATACAGTACTTGGAACAAAGTACAAGCGTGACACTGTTCACAGTCGGCGGCGTACATCAAAGAGGAACATGCAGTAAATAGCTTTCAGGGCCTTGGCCATAGCAGAAGCAAGACTCAGGTACAATTCCAATGCACTTTTTTTTTCTTCCAAAAAGCTTATTTCACTTTGAACAAGAAGGAACTTGTGTAAGGATAAATCAGTGCTACAGAGCCTGTGTTCATTGTCCGTAGACCCCTTTCCCAGAGAAGTAATTGAGTGTGGAGGGTCGCTGATGCTAGAAGAGAGGGAGAGTGTGTTTCTGCTCTGCTGCTGCCATCGGCCTCTCAGGGCCCGGGCCGTCCCTGGAACTAATGGAGCTTCCTCTGGGCCGCTTTTCCCCTCAGATGGGCACAGCTGGGGGAGATCCGCCACCCAGAGCTGGGGTTACACCCCTTCTCCACACCCAGCTGCCGCCCCACCCCACCCCCCCTTGCTCCTGCCTGCTGTGGCACTGCTGGGTCCGAGCCTTCAGTCTCCTGCACAGCGTTCACTCCTAGCAGAGGGGAGGTGAGCGTGGGAGTTCCAGACGTGGGCGGACCACCGTGATGAGCATACCGTAAGACTCGTATCTGCTCTCAGAGAAGGGGCGGTTTGCATTGCATTGGCCCAAACAGGACAAGAGACAGGCATGCTTAAGTAACACGGTCATCTAATGAGGGCAATGAAGCCGGCAATTTGCGCGGGACTGGGGGGGTAGCCGGCCTTTTGACGTGCCTCTGTGGAGCCTTGACATTTTACATGGCCGAGGAGAGAAGGCCCGGGTAAAAGAACCTGCATCATAAAAACGTTACAACTGTGCTGTGAAGCAGGCAAGCAGGACTGTTTGATGTTTTCACCATGCATTCTTTGTCAACCCCAAAAAAAGAAAGAAAGTCCACTGCGTTTTCTATTACCTTTCTTGGCTAATTCAGCTCTACCAATCTCTTAAATGTGTCTATTACATGCAAATGTTTCTTCCATTCAATGCAAATAATACGCATGTACATACAACTATTCTCGCCATTTAAAACCAAAGGAAAAGGTTCGTCAAGTATTATATACGTCCGCAGTGACGGTATTTTTGCTAACAGTACCAGGCAGTGAGGATTCCCCGCTCCCACATTGTGTGACGGATGGTGCGTGTGTGGGAGCAGGTTATAAAAAAGTGTTCTTCCACACCGTGGAACTTGTAAAACATAGCGAAGGCTACACCCTCTGCAGCCACACAGCAGGATCCAATTAGGACTCTTATCTACTAATTATGTCCCTTACACATCTGCATTCCAGAATTTAAAAAAGGCCTGCTGTCCTCTCGGCGTAACAAGCTACTCGAATTAATGAGATTGCTCTGTAATTGAACCCCTTCATGGGTCCCTTGGCAGGGAAAATACGCTAAGTTAAATTTGTATTAACAGAGCATCAATCATAGCTGATCAAACGATAAACAGTGTTGATGATCGCAGGCGTAAAAGGGGTTGCACCTTTATGTAAATGTGCTGTCCACCTTGGAGCAGAGGAGGGTGGAGGTGCTGGGGAGGGAGCTGTGAGTGAGGACGACCGTCCCGGGCTTGTCCACTATGGGGCGCTGTGCTCCGGATGACAAACTAATCAGACAGAGCTCACATGAACACACAAACACACCTATAGTATATACACGTTAACATACACTCACACACTCAGAGCTTTGGTCATAAGTTGCACCAGTTTTCCTCTTTTCTGTGGATATGGTGCTTCCAGACTGTTGTTATCAGAAGGCTTCATCCAAACATAGTGGAGCTCAACCTTCCTTTTCTTTGTTCTTGCCTTTAGTATATCAGATGACAAACATAACGAGTTGCTATGTGCAAGGGGAATAATATAAGGGCATATCTTTATTCGGTAGGCTGTTGACCAATTGGAGTACAATTGAAAAGTTTTGATTTTGAATTTTCAGTAATTCTGCTAAAGTCCACACGGCTGGAATGCTTTTCACACATGAGAAAGAATAAGAATAGAATGGCCACATAAAAGGATTAATTTAGGGCCGATTGAAGCCGCATTTATAACAAGGTTTAAGATTCACATGCATGTCTGTATCTTATAACATGAATTTGACCTCGGGTTAAACAAAGTCACAAGATCCAGTATGAGGTAAAAAGAGTAGAGTTCATTCAATTTCCATGAACATTTATTCCATGAATGTAGATTAAATCAAACAGTGCCTTGTGTAACTTGAACTCTATGTGCAGATCCTGGTCGGCCTGCACTATGCACATGTAAACTAGATACAGAACAACATAAGGTTGCATAAGACTTCTAGCATTTCAGTTAATATTACAGTGGAATAGAAAACAAATATATGTATAACATGGAACTGAATATCTTCACAAATGAGAAAAAATATATATAGGAAGTGTCATTATCTTACATAACTTTACATTTACTTTTACAATGATGTACTTTTAAGTGTATCCGCATTGATTTGAGTTTTATAGCAGAAAAAAAGCTTTAATTTCTGGCATTCCAGTTTCACTATTTTCATGCATACAAAGAGAGTGACCTTTTCCCAGGAGAACTGGCTAGTTCAACATTTTTCTTTGAGAAAGCAGTCATGCAGTCAAGTGTTCTCACAGTTTAACACGTGCTTGAGACTTAAGAGAGGGCGACAGTATGGATGTTAGCCCAGGTATGTAGAGTGGAGTCCCGGCCGTTAGCGTTGGAAAAAACACTGGGACGGGCAGATGGAGCATGTTCATCGTGTTGCACTTCATTCAACAGGACGCTAACAGTGCACTGTGCAATTGTATGGTTACCTCCTTTTTAAGTAAGAAAAGCTTATTATAAAATAAACCTTCTATATGTCAACATCATCAGGGCTTTATATTTGCATCCCTCTGATTCAAAAAGGGTCTTTTTTTGTCATCTTTCTCATCTTAATGCTGTTTTGCTGGAACCTGGCCAGTAATAATTGTTAATAGATGCGATCCCTGACCTGGACCTCGTGTCACTGATAGTCAACCATGTGGCCCGTATGACTGGACAAGGAAGATAACAGATCTGGAGGTGAATGGTGAGGGCGGAGGCTTTCTTGGCGAGGTTGAGCTCACGTTATTAGCATTGATTCCCTCTTTATGTATTTTGTCACAGCTAATGCCAGCGATCAGGGCTGTGCCCCTTTTAAAACTTTTTTACAAATTATTATTTGTGTGAGCCATTTAGTCTCAAAAGTGTCTTATTTCCTTTTAGGGGCATTATTCATCCTCGGAGAGAGATCGTGCTCCTGTTACAAACACACCACGTGGACGCTTTAACAAAGATGGGCTGTATTTGCTTTGTGTATGTTGGAAATATAGCATTTTGTAAAGTTTTAAATAATGGGATAGGTTTATCACAATATACATATTCACACTTACCATAAAAGATGAAGCCTGGACATAATGATAGTAGATTCCTACTGACTTTAAACATAACCAAAGCATGTCTGTAACATTAACTTGTCATAGTAGGTGGTTATTTCAACACACTGCAACGGAGAACCAGCTCTCACACCAAATAGCTGCTAAGATAACATGTTCTTTCTGAGAAAAGGAGGATAAATTAAAGGAAAATACTTGGTTTTTGAGATCCCTCGGTGGTGTCAGCCCTCCTCTCCTCCCCATGGCTGGGCACGTTGACAGTAAAGCAGCTCGGCATCGAGCACGGTTCACATGTCCCCTCCATCTCAAACAGGAGCCCCGCTGAGGAGAAGAATAGCAATTAGCATGCCAAAGGTAGCACTAATGCAGGGACCATCTTTGAACCCCTTCTGAATCAATCTGCCTATTACTAGCCTTGGTAATAGGCACGCTGGCTCAGTGTTTACACCGGATCAAGCATGTGGAGTTTAGCGAGCCCATTTTGGAGGCTAACTTACGCGTTAAACTGAGGGTCAGGGAGTCAGCCTGGAGGGATCTGAAATCACATGAAGACACATTAAAGACGATTGTTTGCTTGAAGAAGACCCCATTTTAAAAGCACCACTGTGGAGATTTTATAGAACTGCAACATTCTGGCTCATGGTATTAATAAGCTTTAAACACATTATGTTTTACATTTCATTTTGAGTGGTTTGAGTGGCTTCAGTAAGTGGTAATCAGCCTGCATGTTTAAGTCTGCATGCTTTAGATTTTCTTTTTCGTTTCATTTCATTTCATCAGAATCAGCTGTGACTGCAGGTTTAAATATACTTAGTTATCCTGCTGTAATATTAAATAGCGGGCAGCAGCAGATACTCATATTGGAGAAGCCGAAATCAGAAGATGACTGTCAGCTTTTTTGCTTGAAAAATGATTATCTGATTATCAAAATAGTTGGCAACTAATTTTCCGTCAGTCATCTAATCAATTAATCGACTAATTGTTGTCTCGGCAGATTTCCCCTGCTGCCTCAGATTCTCTCTGTGATTACTTACTTTGTGTTTTGTTCGAGCCAAACATACAGTGAGCATACAAGGCAAAAACAAACACATTTATAGTGTAATCAGCTACATAAACACACAAAACAACAGTTCACAGTTTTGCACATATTTAAATACTTTTCACTTGATTTATGAAAACTTCCCTTTTTCATAAGACAACATGATGATGATTATGTCCACACTGGAAACATTTCCTGTGGTGGAAAAAATGCTCATTTAGAGTGAATGGAAGCTGAAAAAGAGAGTAAAAAAAAAGATGGGTTTTCAGATCCATGTGCTTTGGAGGTGACATGGTCTGAGTCTCCCGTGTGACATCAGAGCTTCAGATCAGAGTGTGTGTGTGTGTGTGTCAGTGTGTGTGTGCTGAGACGGGCCTGAGCGTTCCTCATCAGCTTATGGTAATGTTGTGAACAGTGTGACTGCTCCAATAGAAAGCCAGCTGACAGCCAGTGACATGGCCTACCCGTCACCTGACACCTGCCAATAGAGGGGGAGGGCCACACACGCACGCGCACACACACACACACACGCACACACACACACACACACACACCTGATAATCATTGAATTATACACAGTGCGCCTCTTTCACTAACCTCTCCTCTCCCGGGACCCAGCTGTTCATGAAATACCTCCCAGTAAGACAGTGGGGATGGAGGAGAGGGGCAGCTGGGGGGAGGCTGGGAGGGGAGGAGGTGGAGAAAAGGCATGAAGAAAAAAAAAAAAAAGCCCATCACGCCTCACCGGCTCCCAATACCATGCACATTTTTAAGAGAGCCAAAGTGAAAAGATACAATTTCACTCAATGAGCCGGGCTGCAAAGGCAAGCACAAAGGAGACAAGATAGTGCAATCTAGAGGTCACTGACACTGCCTCTGCTGTAATTACTACACTTCCTTTAATACTTCTGCAATGCAACTGTTCTCCCACACCCATCCCCACCCCCCAACACACACCTCTTTCCAACATAGCAGAAAGAGAACAAGCATTCGCCGTCACAGCTCGACACCGTCTTCATTTACTCAGGATTGAGCTTTTTAATGTGCCGATCATGTCGGTATTAGATGACAAAGAGCAGGTTTGTGACCCTTTTACCCTGTGGATTGTGCTGAAAAATATATCCCCCAACCCATCCTCATTTCTCACTCCACTGACTGCCAATAGGTGAATAAGATACATAATGATAGCAGCTCTTTGGTTTCCGATGACAAGACTGTAGCGTTAAACTTCAAGAGTATCAGCTGAAACAGGTGAAGCAAACCTGAAAACACACCGATTCAAATGGACAAAACAAAGCTGTTGCCGACCTTTGGGCTCTCCTCCGAAACGTCAATACCTTCTTCTATTATTGTGCATTATTCTGTGTTTGTCCAAAGTATAGGTCTTCCTATAAAGTACGGGGATACTGCCAGATTACTCTGGAAACAGTTTTCAATTGCGATTCAGGTTAAACTGTTCTACTTTCAGATGTGGAAAGTCACAATAAAATACAAAAGGGATTGAAAGTGCATCTTCTGTTTGTACACTACTTGAGCATTTATCATTTTTTTAAACCAAAGTTCTGTCCCACAAGAGAAATTCAAGGGGGTGAGCGGCAAATAGATCACATCAAAAAGCGATGTATTTGTCTTGGGTTAAGTTTTGATGTGTGTGTGCTTGTTGCCGTTTTAAAGGATTGCAAGCTGGGTAAAGAAAAAAAAAAGGCTGCAGTCAACAAAAGGCATTATATACCGTGCCCAGCCAACCACTTAAGATATCTTTGAAGATGAATCAATCACTATATTATAGTGAAAGTCCACAAGGTGCCTGGCTCATGATCGAACACTTGCGTCTGCACTTCATAGCAGTCTACAGGGCATTGATGCTCTGATTGATCGCGGAATGGAAGTGACTGGAAAGAAGAAAAGGATTACGCTTGTCAAACGCAGTCAATACACCGAGCTGGTGGTCAAAATGTTTGCAGTAAATCTCAAATAGTGTCGGCAAAGCTAAAAAACTCAAAAACAGGCGGAAGAAAAAGAAAATTCATTCGCTGGGAGGAACGTCCTCTCGCATCCCTACTCAAACTGACAGGCCTGCAAATATGCAGTGGGATGAGTAGCCGAAGGCTTTAGGAGATTAGCAACGCTTTAAACATCAAAACAGGCCTCTGCTATTATCTCAAGAGGGACCTGCCATCTAAAACTGAAAAAGATTCCGTTCAGACCAAAGAATACACCGCTTCATACACAATCGATTGGGCATTATTGTTTCACTTCAGCGAGATTGTGATTTCAAACTTTTGTGGAGCGTCTCCTGACAGTACTGGTCTTAAGAATGGCCTCATTTGAAGAAATTATGCGCACAAGCCAAAGCATCAAATCCCCGCGTTGGCATGAGGATATTGGAAAACAGGTAACAATAATATCTGCGCATCAAACGAAGCTCAGCTGGGGGGGTTGGGGGCTGTGATTGGGCTTAGTGGTGTATTCAACGCGCCAATCACTCCAGTGTTATTTACAGAGAGGTTTTTTTTTTCACTTTTATGGAAAAATCAAGACGTGATTGATTCAGGTTAATGCGACCGCGAGCCAGCACCAAGCAGCGTTTCAGTGCTCAGGTTAACAGAAAACACTAACTTCCATAAAGTGCTATGGAGATAAATCACTGTTATCCTGACAGCACTGACAGCAGTTTAAGCAGCGGCAATCATCAGAAGCACCTCGGGAGCCCCTGCACTGCATTTTTGCAAAATGTCATGGGGGGGGGGGACGGGTTGATGGGAGGAGACGGAGCACTGGGAGAGATGGTCATATCAACCGCCCATCAGTGTGCAGGTGCTTTACATAAACATCCCGGAGCAGTAAGCAAATTCTGTTGACGAATAAAGGTAATAAAACAGAGAGAGGGAGGGAGAGCGGGGTTGGAGGGGGCGACCTGTCCCCAGTGTATTCCCCTCACACTGCGCTCTCACTCACCGGCTTATACCCCGAGTGAGATTATGGTGTTTGCTTTTATCTGTCAGAGATCAATATTTCAAACGTCCGATAAAAGAGGAAATTGAACTGGGAATAGACCGAAGTGCTGTAAAAGTACAAAGCACAATTATCAAAAAGCACTTAAAATGCCTAATAGGATACACATATTAAAAATGCTCAAATGGCTGTCTAGCAGCCATAATGAGGGCTGGTCTCCCATCCCCACTAGCCCTGTCTGTTTTTGATCACAACCTTCTGCAATGCAGTCGCAGTGGTCAATGCACTCTAGGAGTAGTATATATGGACCCCTGTGGGCCACGCTCACTCTGTTTTAACACGCCGCCATTAGGTGTGAATGACTCTTTTTGCCTTTATGGGAAGTGCATTATGGATTTAAACTTTGTGTGAGAGTGCTAACTCTCTACGAGGGCAATGAGAGGCCCTTAGAAAGAAACAGGAGAAGAAGTGGCTCCATAGCCCTCTTTTTGTTAGAGGAACATTGTTCACTCTCCTCAGTGTAATGGTCACTCTACTTTATGTCATACTCACAGCACAACATTAGGCTGTTATGATTATTACTAGCGGAACAGTGTAGCTCAGTGAGCATTGGTACCCAACCCTGCACTTATATATAAATATTAGGAATATCTGAATATCTATTGGTATTTCAATTGCTAATGTTGCTAATTGAGTTGTAAGAGCGGGCTTTGGATATAACACACTTTGGAAAATAAACTGAATTCCTTAACCAAGTCTTAATATATCCCTCCATTTTTATGGTGGCCTGGGCATGCAACATACTTGAAAATGTATTGTCAAAAACCACAATAGAGGTCTTTTTTCTAAAATACTGGATTTCTGATGTTGTGTTGTGAAAAAAACACAGTGTTTCATGTTTATCCATATTTAGAGTAAGCCAAGAATACAATAAAATGAATAAACGAATGAGCCCAATTCAAAAAGGAACAGTGTGGCTTGAGGGGGATTTATTAGCAGAAAGTAAATAAATATATTCAAAACTAGATTTTCTTTCATGTAAATGACCTGAAACTTAGACTAACACTAAGAAGCCACTAAATCCTACAGACTGCTCCTTTAAATTCAGAAACACATAAGAACTCATGAAGCCAACATTAACATCAACAAACGCCAATTCCTTCCAATCAAACAACAACATACACTTTTTCCAAACCCCTCTATAACAACATAAGTGTTTCCAACACCCTTATTGGCAGGATGACTTCATTCGTCAGCATCATCCAAAACCATTACAAATCACTTTTCACTAAATCAGTTTTATGATGTGACAACACTACGGTTTTAGGTTTAAACACAAAAAAGCGACTTGTTTAGGTTTAGGGAAAGATCCCCGGCCGAGTTGAAATAAGTACTCACTTAATGTCCATGTAACATTGTGGTTTGGGTTATAATGAGGACTTTGTTAAGGTTAGGGGACTTTTGTTGTCATGGTTACAATAATGAACACATGGTTAAGGTTAGGGAACGACCATGGTCATGTTTTAAACAATGCAATGTCGTCTGTGGGTTTGAAAGAATCGTTGACCCATTCATCCCCACTGACCTCCTCATGATGGAAAGTATGAAGAAAGTATGTGATTCATCTGGTATTCCTGGCCGTGAGCGATGTTCTTTAGCATTTGGAGATGGAAAAGTCGAAAGGCAACGATACTGATTCAGAGTGTTCCAACATGATCATAAAGTAAAATAAAAAATAAAGGAAAAACTACTATCGATCTTGAGAGCAAATGAAACCTTAATACAGGAAAAACTGAGGCACTTTTATCACTATGTTGTAGAAAAAAATTGAAACAACAAGGGCATGATGCCGAGAATAATTCCATTAGGTATTTGGAATATCCCTTTAAATCCCAAAACATTAGATAATGAGACGCCGGAGCAGGTTTCCATTATGAAGATATAGAAGGCTTGCTTTTACAGATATCCGGGAATCTTCAGATAAAGACATCCTATTACTCCTGGACATGATATGATACGCCGGGCCTATTCTTCTACCGCCCTATCTAAATGATCCTTCATTAGAAACCTGATCAATATGCTCTCTTGAATAAGTGGGATGAGAGACTCTCATTTCATTTTCAAGCATTTTTTTTTTTACGAATCGATGGCAACATTATCTCCCGACAAATGACAGGGATGCAAGGAAGGATTTCTGAACGCAGGCCAAAAAAAATCATCTCTCACCATCTTGTTTTTCACTAACACCCCCCCCCCCACACACACACACACACACACACACACACACACACACACACACAAACACACACACACACTTTGACACAAAAACTTGAGTAGGCGTGTACGAAAAGCAGATAAATACAAGTGGACGCACGCGCTCACTACACAGTTGCAGAGTAAATCATGGAACTTGGTAATCACTGGCCGGCCTGATATAATTGCAGACGGAGCGTTTAATCTGGGATGGTGAGACATTAAGTAAATTAGTTTTTAAAGATTTAAGATGTTTAAAGATTTCATTTGCAGATACCTCTGATTCCAGAAAGGGGGAATCACCGTTGATTGAAACTGATAGATAGAAGCTCTGTAAAAATGTGTCCACGCTGCAGAGGCCTCATTATACACCGGTGTCTACCTCACATTTCCCCCGGCGTATGGTTTTACCCTTATTTAACAAAGCACACATGATGTGTGCTCCACACTTGCTTCACATTAATACATTTGTGGGTACTTTCATAGCTCGTAGCTCTGGAGCAGAAACATAATCTTCTAGTTTTCTCTCCAAAGGGCGCCACCGGTGCAGTTAAGGGATCATGAGCACCTTGATGTAGTTCTCAAAGAAAGGTTTCCCTTCCTTCGCGAGTGTTAGACGAGAACACTGATACCATTTTCATGTTTGTGTGTTCGGCGCAGCGCTTCGGAGTCAAGCGGTGATTAGCTTAGGTTGGCATTAAAACGTGGAAGGAGAGGAAAAACAGCTGGCTGGACGTTCCAGTTTTACAACATAATGTATATGAAGGCAAGGCAGGGCTGGGAGGATTTGAGAACATTTATTTTACAGCAGTCTGACAAACATTGGATGCTGTTTACATTGCAGTGCCAATTAAATCGGATCTGCGCACAGTGCTGGGATCAGCTGGTCGTATTGCAGTTATACTGTCACAGTCATTGTGACTGGTCAGGATGCATTGATGTTTTTATGTGTCGTATGACAGCAGGCTATAATCTGAAAGTAATACCGGACCAAACCTTTTCAACACTTGTTTTAAACATTATGTTCATATCTCATACGAACATAGATATAAATAAAGTTTTAAAGAAGTTTTATATAACATGGGCTAACAAGCTGATTATTAAAAGTTATATGACTAATAAATTATTTATGTAATAAATAAGTATTATATAGTTACATACCTACATTCATCTTGATAAATCCACTTTCAGACTAACAACTAAAGAAATCCACTCATTCAATATTTGTGATGATTGCAAAGTAACTTGATTACCTGCATCAGCAATGTTAAGCTAAACCTTAGAAACATACTGCTGCAACACAAACCACATGGGCTACGCCACAGAAATGGGATTTAAAATGAGGGTTTTTGGCTGAAAGTTGCAAATAGAGTTAACTACCTCAACTTTCAGCCAAAAACCCTCAATTTAAATCCCATATCTGGTGTAACTACAACCTGGTGGATTGTTTGTTACCCATCAGGACGGTGGCTTCGAAATTATATTTACTAAAGAAAGCAATAGAACCAAAACCGTAAATGGCACAAGGAGTTGTCTGCATGAGGTCAATAATACTTGTGTGGCAACCTCACTCCCGGCAGTTGCTCGTGAAGAAAGTAAAAGCAGGAAATTCCCCCTGAAATCCCAGAAAAAAAGTCTTGTTGTTTTTATGTTTCTCTTTGAATATGGATTAAACAAATGAGACAATGTGTGACCATTAAGAAGCTAAGTGAATCACATTCTGACTCATTTAAGTCTCAAAGAGAAATCGGACAAGCGTGAGTGAAAATATTCCTTTTAGGGACAAAAAGAGTGCAGGCCAAGTTTCACAGTGATTTTCCCAGGCTGCCCAGGTATTTAGCCGTTTCTCACAAGCTTCTGCTCTAACCTTTAAGTGAGCGGCATCCACATGGCCTTATTACACAGATACTTGTGGTAACAGCAAAAAAAAGGATAAATCACAGGAAACAAGAGACAGCCATATTATTATCAGCCTAACCCTGTTCAAGATGTTTCTTTTGTTATTCAAGTTCAGAAGTGAAGTGTTTTTAAGTCCAGCCACATCCGAGTCCCCCCCTCTCAAGGACAGAAACAATGAGGGAAAAGGGCCCATAAGAGGATACATTTTTTTTCCCATCGCTGTTCAGAAATCCAACATTTTATGGGTCGACCCATTAAAGAGAAGGCACTTGAGTCACTCCGGGGACTTCAATTAACCCCTGGGGCAGTTTGGTCTGCTGCTCGGTGACTCTGTGCACAGCTTCCTCCGGGGTTCTTGCCTCGCAGCGTGGCGGCCGTCTGACGGCGAGCTAAACAGACTCAATCGATGCCTGTAAAAACAGAGGCGAGCGAGGTGAGCGTGTTGTCGACCCACCGCACCACATGGATCCTCCTTCTGGTGCCCTTCAGCTCTAATTTTTCCCAGGATTCAAATCACATTTTTGATATTTGCTTTATATGATAGAAAACTGAAGGGGAGAACCTTCAGGGAAGAGTCAGGGCACTTTGCGGCGGCCTCGAGGGCACCGATCTGAGGCTCCAACCTAATTTGGAAAAATAGAAAGGTCTTGCTGTGTTATTATCATTTGTGCTGGTGCATTTGATACCGGGCCGCCTCTGGGGGTTGAGCAAACAGACGCCAACGGAGAGAGGCGACATCTTAAAGTGATATTTCACTTTTGTGGACTGTTTTCACTTAACAGAAGTACAGGAGCGTACCATCTCAGACATTAGCTGCCCAGGGGATCCACCATCTCCAGCCTCCAATACACACACACACACACACACACACACACAATCAAAGGCCTCGATTTGATCACAGACATGGTTAAAGATATCTAACAACTTGTAGAATAGGAAGCGAGGCCACTGTTATAATATTACGCTATGCAGTAGGCTCCCACTTTTGGCTCAGTTTAACGATATTTCTGACTTACAAAGATAAAAAAAAAAGACTTTCACATTGTCACCTTGGTTACAAAGAAAGGGGACTGGGTGTAATCTTCAACTGGGTCAGATCAGTGTGGGAAAATTCAGCCCCCCGGTTCAATAAATTCAAACAGCTCCATATTATGGGACGTGGGATAGTGCAGCTTGCACATACTGTCTCGGTCCCTGTGAGGATAATTCATTAACTTCCCTAATCCTCTCATGTGGTGTTGCAGCAGAAGAAAAAAAAAGATGAAAAGCTCACTGAATATCAAAAACAACGATTTCTGAGCTCCCTGCCTTCACACTCTTTCACAAGTGTCTCTGGAAAAAAAGAAAGGATGCTACATGTTCCAAGCATGCACGTCCCGTGTTAATGAGCTTGGAAATACATTTTCGGCAGCTTATGGCTGCCGCGCACCGCTGTGGGATGAGAACAGCTCAATAAAATATACACAGGAGGTCGAAACGGTAGGGAAATAAAAAAAACCTTTTTGACAATGTTAAGCCTCGCAGCTGCTTTGAGGCAACTGAAGGGTTTTTATCAGCTCTTCAGATGTCGGATCATAGGGCGCCGAAAGCTTTCCAAGGGTAAGCAAAGTCAGAGGAGTCGGTACTGTACCAGCACATGCCTCTACCCACATGATGCATTCATGTCACAGGGTTTCCTTACGCTATCCGTCTGCACTATGTGAGGTCCTGCTGTCTCTGTTCCTTATAGTTCTATGACAGTATGCGTCTCCATTGTCATTGTGGAAAACAATTTGTTAGGATTCTGACCCGTTTTCAAAGGAATTAGAAGCAATGCTTCTCTTTCCAATTTAAATGTCATTTTACAAATAGCAGCTTCTTCCATCGGCTACATCGTGAGGTAAAGCTAACTCAAAATCTGACTTTGTCACTCAAGCGAGGCAGCGAAGACATTGAGTGGTCCAGATTGTGCCTGGTTTAAAATGTGGGTTTAAAATGTGGGTACGGTTGTAAACGTAACCTGCAGGAGCTAAAGCGTCACTATAGCGGGCTAAGAACAACATTCCATACCCTTCGTTGATGTCCTGTCTCTGTCTAAATCCGGCTGGATATTAGAACAATCTTGTAATACTGCAAGTTCCATTGGATTGATATGTGCAAAAAAGTGGGTCAATGTCAATCTGGTCCGGTTCTTCAATTAAATGATTGGGGAGTGAATTCCGGTACGACTGCAGCCACAATAAAATTTAGGATAAGCTAGGTGGTTTGTGTTTGAATCCCTTCAAATCACTTGAAGAAAACACTCAGATGATATATTTCCTGTGTCTCTTAAGGAATGAACTGATGAAGACAGTGTTTAAATCATTGACATGATAAAGGTTGGAGACTCAAAGGTAGAGTCTCTATAATCCAGTTAACGATTAAGAGGTGTGTTACTGAACTGAGGCGGGTTAAAGTTGAAAAATACATCCCTTGACCTCGTCGTCCGGGGGAGAAGGAAATGAGTTTATTGATGCATGCTTCTGTCTGTGGAGATAGTGTTATAAAGAAGAGGGTCAAGTAACAAAAGCTGCTCTCAGACAAACGTTGTCGGAGCGTTCTATCATGACCTTGCTCTCAAAACCGCGGCGTAGGTTAACGACTCTGCACCTGGCCTGGGCTCCTCGCAATGATTTCTCAGCGGCGGGTCGTGTGATGTATGATGCGGCGATTGTTTGGGGTGTGTATAAATTAAAAAGAACGCCGTCCCGTTGACATTCCGGATGATGAAATAAGAGGCACTTTAGGTAATTCCTCTGATAAAGCGGAGCCGACCCCTATGGCGGATGATAGAATCAAAAGCACTCGCACGGGTTCGCTGTCAGGATCATCTGTCTAGTCGGTCCATTAAGGGCCAAGCACAGGGGCCTCAACTCCCTGCCAAGACGGCGTGAAGTCGTCCTAAGTGGGAACATCCTCCGTGGAGACAAGGGGGCAACAGAAAAAATGAGCTGTGTACCGTCTACAGTTCTGCAACATGGTCTTAACCAGAGCACCTTACAATAATGCAGCAGGCTTTAGGCTTGTTTATGGGACATCCAGCTGATAGACACATCACACCACCATGGCTGCCTGCCCTGATCTCTCAATGCCAGATACAGTGATGATGAAAGAAGCTGCAAACAAAACTAGATGTCACCCAATTTCATTCGTTCACTCTTAATTATCAAGAATCTGAGGCTAAACTTCTCAGATGGGAATTCATGTTCACAAATGGCAATATCCTGTCTATATCCATATCCTGTCCCCTGAAGAAGCAGTCTGTGTTTCTATGGAAGTGGGAGGGCGTTTAGCATTAAAAATGATGATATTGCATCAAGGCGATAAATAAGTGAGTAAATATGTGGACAGGAAGCAGGATGACGGATAGCGGCTATCGCTGCAGCCCATTAGTCGTTGACAGCTCCTGCAAGGGAAGCAGACCCGGAATCTGCGGCCTGTAATTCTGTCTCATTACCACGCCGGTCGGCACTTCCTCCCCGGGACTTTAATTCATCTCTTATAGTTTGCCTGTCGCTGGCCTCTTGTTTTATTAGGGAAGTAACTTGGATGCTATGATGCCTGATTTATGGCCGTAATTGAGCGCCTACAAATCAGAGAATATTTTCATTGATTACCTCAAATTGTCTAATCTTTTTCTATGTTCTTGGCCCCTGATTGGGCAGTATTTACTGATTGCCTCTTCCTAACTTAAAAATCAATCAGTGGTCACAATCAGAGTGGCTGGATGAATCCGGGCCAAGGCAGCTGCTCCTTTTCTCTCCATCAAATAATCTCTGAGGCATCCCATGAATTCGAATTCTTGATGATGTTTATTTATGCAGCCCTTACGTCACATACAACAGGCTGGAATGTATTGAATGTATCGGGTCTTTATTGTGAAATTAACTGTATTCAAATCGATTCAATCCATACAGCCCGGTAAATGTGAAAATGCCTGGTAGACAGTGGGTTTTAACAGTCCCAGGACATCTGACTGAGCTCTTTATCAAGAAATAACTTTACTCACTGGTTATGTAAGACCACATGCATAGTGCAGTGCACCATGAACAGAGTCTGTTTTAAACCTTGTCCAGGCTGAAATATGATTTTGAATGGGAGAGCCTCAACAACTATTGTATGAATTGCCGTGACACATGCTCAACTAAGCCGTTCCTGCAAACTCTTCACATTCCATGCCATGATGTCATCTTTCTGATGGTGGGTAATAAAAAGATAGATCAGAGCCGTCGCAAACTATTAACTTTATATGAGAGCGAACACTGCAGTTTATATTCCGGTAATTAAATAATTTACTCGCTGGTGAAACAAGCTAGACTAATAACTTATAAATGTCCAAACACAGTGCAGCAGCATTTCTATTGGCCGTCCAAGTTCATCAGCTCATTCAGAGCAAAGGGGAATCCGAGCAAATACTCATTGGCCGAAACGGAAATGTGCAGTGTGTGGGGGGGATTTAGTGACATCTAGTGGTGTTGTTTCAAATTGCAACCAACTGAAACTTTTCCACGTACCAAGCATGTAGAACTACAGGGTTTTAATTCACCGTCGCTAGTGTAGAAAGCTGTTGAAATCACAACAATTCTTATTTTCAGGTGATTATACACTAAAGAAAATATACCTATTAATATAATATTCTATTACTGTCTATAGGTCACCTGAAATAGGTCATCTCACCTTTAAAGGGCAACACCTGTGCAGTCAGATTTAGAATCACATACAAAACGTAGGGAATGCCAGACGTATATTCACAGTGAAACAAAAAGAAAATCAACATTCAGCCACTCCTGCAGTCGGACCGCGTGTTTCAAGCGACGCTATTTAAATCTTATTTCACTCCTCTGCTGGGCCTCTTGTCACCATCAGGCTCACGTTCCTGACAGTGACCCCAGCTTTCACTTGCACTTTTGACACAAGCTGACTTCCTGTTACAAGGTGTGGCGGATAATTATAGAATGCATTCGGGGCAGCAGAGGTGCGCCGCTGTCCGGGGCTTGAATCTAATGCAGTCACATCTGTTTAGCTTCACCAACGCGGGAGCACCTACAGGTCCAGGGGGGGAGAAAAACAAAGCGACATGGAATAGGGAGACACCGCCTGGTGAGACCGGACAGGTTTAATGTTCTGGCCACTGGCGTCTCTGTGTTTGGTTTATACGACAACAAGGTGGAAGCTGCATGTTGGTGGAGGGGACGTGGAATCAGTGCGTGTGATATGAGCCTGTGATGACAAGTGCTGATTTATATTGAGGTGGACGTGGATGTACAGGGGCCCGAGGGCGACTCACCTACTCACACATTACCGTCACTGTCAGGAGGGGACAATGAGAGGGAGAGGGAGGGAGAGATCCTCATCCAGGGTAACCACAAGGATCAAGCACCTGGCAGAAAAACACAACACATAAACCAAATGCAGCATTTACTTGGACGACTTTAAAAGTGATATATTTTCATAATATCCACCATTTTTATTAGATTTGTAAATCCATCATTGAAAGTCATTTCCAGAAATGTAATCAATGTGACCGTCAAACAACAAACTTTCAAAGAAGTAGACTAAAGGAGATACATTGAAATATTATTGGCAATAAATTCCATTTCCAATCAGAAAGTTTTAGTTCCCCACCAAAAGTGACTGATAGGGTCGTGCAGTTTTGACCTTTTTATCTAAAGGGATATGAGCTTTTCGCAAAATTTTATACAACTGAATGCAAAGAAATCAGAAGAAAATGTAAGAAAGAGAGTGTCTGAGGCGTGTGCATACTGTTAAGTGTGTGTGTGAGACAGACAGACAGACAGACAGACAGACAGGCATGGCATGAGAGTCATTACCCTCAGTAATTTCATCTGCTGACATACACATTGTGGGATCATTTTAAAACTGCAGGTCTCAAATGGGGATTTTTAAGCTCAGCCATTAAAATCGAAGAATTCAAATAACTTTCTTCATTGAAGAATTTTATAGATTTCACATTACACATGACCTTGAAAAGAAAGGGGGGGGGGGGGGGGGTAGACGCTAATGAAAAAGTGCTTGCTGGGTTAGAGTTACAGACGAGGCTAATATGGTTTAAAATGGTTGATGAAGGTACAAAGCTGGCAGCATTCACTGACCAGTTTGTACATTACAGGACATTATTAGATGAAAGGTGCCTGCTTGGGAACGGGACTCATCCCATGTGCAGGGTTAATGCTGCGGTTACGTCGGACTGCAATTATACCAATAAAAAGAATCATCTTATCAGACGAAATACATTATTACTAATTTTCTTTGATGATCTCGCATGCCTGTGATCTTTCAAAGAGGGAAAAAAACATTATGAAACAAAAACGGTTCCATTACAATCAACCCCTGATGAGTGAGCCATCTTTGACTGATTAAAAACGCCAACGAAAAAATGTTTTGAGGGACTTCCTGTTTGGTCTGTCTCACATCCCTGCTTACAAACAGCACCCTGCGTGACGAGTGTTTTTCCTCTTCGCTACAGTAAAGACCTCTCAAACATTTACAGACCTCCTTTTAATAACTGCATTTCTCTCTCTCTCTCTCTCTCTCTCTCTCTCTCTCTCTCTCTCTCTACTTTGCTCTGGTTTGATTTTGCAGAGAGATGACTGTGATAAGGAAATCCAAACATCCGCCAGGTTTATCCTTCATAGGCGGTGATTTCAGCGGCGTGCATTGTCCCTGACAATTAGCCATGAGAAATGGAGTCCTCGGTCGCAGGCCTTTGCCTTTATTGTATGCTGACAGACAATTCCCTCTGGGGGTCACAACTCTGCAGCCACACGGAGACAATAGAAAAGACAATAGAAAAAGAGCAACCACAGAAATGAGCTACGAGAAGCGGCATGGCTTTTTTAACTCCTTTGGGGGAATAAGCCTGCCAACAAGCAAAGGCAGGTAACATCAAGCTCATCCACTGTCCACCTTCGCTTCAGTGGCTATCTACTGTTTTCCCCTCATATCACCTCGGGAGCTCCCCCCCCCCCCATTCACCTCCTCCTCTCCCACCAAATCAACCCCCCCTCCTTCAAACACCCCCACCCCACCCGTCAATAAATCCATCCGGGAGATCAATGCCGCGGCGAATCGCTAAAAGTTATCAGCTGAAGCCCTGCCAAATCAGCAAACACAATCACTATGTAAATCCATCTTTCCCCCTCCACAAAGACTTGCTGTGGGTGCAACAGAGCTATGAGTGAAGCTTCTCTGTCTCTCTAAAGAACTAAATGCCCGATTGAAAACGGACAAGCACCGGCAAAACCCTGAAAACGTCAGCAACATTAGCGTAGCGCGGTTCAGTTCCTCGGTGCAGAGCTGGGAGTTTTTTCCTCAGAGGAGCTTCATATTCTCTCACTAGGATCAACAAACTCCCACACTGGCTGCACAAAAACAGCTCAATAATAGGCAAACAGACAGGGAGCGCCGTTTGATTCTTAAATGCACGGCATCACATAACGAGTATCTGCCAGATGTTTTGTTCTGGCTGCATGATATCAGCCATAACAACAGCTACTTTGTATGTTTTCATGTTTTTTCTATAAAGTTGCCATGGGCTGGTCATTTATATGCTTAGATTGAGCTCTGATGGTGACATCTGTGCTGTCAGTCATGATGCTGCTGCGGCCCCCACCTTCCCCATCGCCGTGGGCAAACCCCCCTCTGCTCCTCCTCCCACCCCCCCACCCCCCCTCTCTCTCTCTTTCAGTCTCTTTGTCGCTCTGCCCCACACTCTCTCTCCCCTAGACAGCTTGGTCATCCAGGCCTGCGGGAGAGGGTCTCACCATGATGAAATAGAGGTAGGCAGTTGTTCCTTCAGCCCCAGGGTCATTATTTAAAAAGTGACAGAGACTCCAGTGAGTGAACGTGAGAGAGAGGTGAGGAAGGAGGGAGGGCGAAGAAGAAGAAGAAAGAGGGAGAGGATAGAGAGAGAGAGAGAGAGAGAGAGAGAGAGAGAACAGCACTCAGGAAAGAAAGGAGGGAAGAGGAGAAGTGAGGGGGAGGAGGGGGGAGGCTCAGTTGTGCAGGTGTATTGTCCAGCGGAGGGAGAGGGTGCTGGGAGACAAATGAATCCAGCAGGCATTTGGTACACACCGGAGATTGCTTATCGATCCAGATCGCAGTATTCAGGCCGGCCTGAGAGAGGGCTGAGAATTTTCTGAGGGAGTTAATAACCTGGCAGCTCAGCTGTCTTGTCCAATTCACCAAAGGCAGAGGCCTAATCAGGGCTGGATTCCTTTTTCTGTCTGAGGAGGGGGCTCCAAGCCCTCCACCCTCTCTTTCAGCTTGTCTCCCTCTCTCCGTCTCTCCGTCTCCGTGTTGCCTTCCCCTCATCCCTCCCTCCGTCCACAGCCCCTCACTTCCACTCCATCGGAGCCCTGAAAGTGATTGAAATGACAGCCTATAGAAAGAGGCTAATCAAATTGTTTATTATCAGTCTGAATCAATATGTATGGATTGTTAAAACATCAAAGTCAGCCCCTGGAAAAGTAATAGTCAACGGCCGGCAGCAGCTGCTCGGGCTGAGGCCGGGTCCCTGGGAGCCTCGCTCCATTTAAAGCGACTTTCACTCTTACTTAAGTCCTGATGACCCGACGAGGTCAGTTGGCTGAAGGCGATGTACGCGGGTTTGTGCTACAGCGCCGCTGAATAAAACGTCTCTAAACGTCCCCGCAGCTACTCAAATACACGTCTGTCCGGGTTTCACTGATAAACAAACCCATCAACGGAATAAATGAGCCACCGTGGCACTGAGATAAAGACCATCCCTCACCTGCTGTGCTCCGAGAAATATTTTTGGGACAACCGGTTGTTGGTTTCCCTCAAATTCAATATTTTTCACCCATCCAACTCCAGTCTCTTCAGTAAACCAAGTCTGGATTGCAAATGAGGTCAGGCTGATGAATGAGTCAAGTGAAGGGATCAAATTGCTTTGAGATGGACATTGTAGTTGGTTTCGGGCCGCGAGACAAGCTAGCATGGAAGATTGATGGATAGCCATTGTCCATTCATTGGCGCCTGGTGTGACACCTGACGTTGGCCGGGGTCTCCCTCCACCTCCAACGCCCCGCGAACACGAGGCGCTCCGTGGGCTTGATAGAATGATTAGACACTGAATGATATCTTCTTCTGCGGCGCTCGGCGTTGACCACTTTGCAGCTCACAAACATCAAGATGGATCACAGCATCTACAACCCGCCCCGGGGTCAAATGTGAAAGGACTCGGCCCGCCTTACGCCGCACAAAATGTCTAATATGTAGTTTCACTTTTTCTTTACTGAGAAATGCATTTCACCAGCAGGTCAGCTAAAATCCGGTCACGTTTCAGTGTAAGACATATCGAAAGTGACGGACTCATACTCAGTCATCCCCATTGCCCTCATTTTGCTCCTAATTTTTCTGTCACTCATTTCACCGTCGTCAAATTGCCAATTCAATGGTCACCGTTTTCAAACAACACCCTAATCCATATCACTAGAAGCCTCCTAATTGGACGTCCCCTCAACTCCTTATCATCAGCCCCATTACAAGAGCGCCGCATAAAGGCACCGTCATCCATCATACGCCAAATTTGTACCATCATTTTTCTTTTTGGGTGGAAGATAAGGGTCAGGGGGCATATTGATTTTTATAAAAAACATGAAGCTGAGTCTCCAGAAGTGGAATATTTGCCTCTTATCGATAATTGCTCTAATAACCGTGACAGACAGGAGAAAAGAAACACATCTGGGCCTGACGCCCCTCAGAGGGAGAGATATCTGAGAAATGGCTTGGCAGAGCATTGTTGTTGTAATAGTGTTATCTTCACCCGAAATTTGTATTGTCTTTTGTGTTATAATGACATTATATAATTATATAATTGAACTATATTACTTTTATATAAGGTATACTAGGCATAGTATAACTATATTACTCGTTATACGAATACCATAACTAATGATATCTATCCAACCGTGTGTGTCTAATACCAGAGCAAAATAATTATTTTCTTCTTTACTTTGACTACAATGACTTACTGTTCTGTTCAATAACAGTAAAGTATTGCCACTTTTAATGGAAGGAGGTCGAGGAAGTGATGGGTGTGATTTTAGGGAGATTTTATCATTTTTTACCTTCATGATGAGGTCAGAGGTCGGAAAAACAATGCTATCACATTTTCATGAGAGTGCTAATTCTTGAGCTCAACACAACATACAATATTGCGTCTGAGTTGCCTTCGACCATTCTACGCAATCGTGGTTCGAGTCCATGTTGCTCTTTTATAGACTTTGAAAGAGAGATAAAAATGCACATCATAGGCAATCTTTTCTATAGTTTTTACTACAAATCCCATAGCCTCAACAAAAAAAAATAGAACCCCGACTAGCTGTAGTGAGACAAAATGTGTCTCTTCCTTTCCACTCTATCACCCCCCCCCCCCCCCCCCCCCCCTCTCTCCCTCTCTGTCTCCCCCGCCCATCTCGTTGTCTCTCCCAGCTATGAGCGGTAGCTGATGGCAGGGTTACAGTAGGGTTCTTGCCAAAGTAGCACTGGGCACGTCGCTGCATAGTAAACACCCAGGGCTCCTGCTCTTGACATGACGGGGGTCTCTAATTAAAGAGTGCAACGAGACACCCCTAGCCAAGGCTCTCCCTATCAGTCCCTACACCCACAATTAAGTCCTCCATGGGATCCAAGGCGTTGCATTATTGATGGAGCAGAACGCTTGATTAGAAACTCTTAACACAGCTCCGGAACAACCAGCCAGTCCACTGTCATTAAACACCACTTAAACCAAGTCAAAACATACCAGTTGGACATGCTTCTTAAACATCCGGGTTATGATGGAAATGGTGGGCGGCGGGACAACGGGATTGAATATCAACGCTTTGTGCAATAACTTCTGCTAGCATGTGCTGAAGGGTTTTAAGCCGTACAGGATAACAAGGTAAACAATATACCTGCAGGCCCGTTAACAGACTTTTTTTTTTCTCTGACGACTCGCAGAGGAAGAGGAAAATAGTGGATTTCACGTCCAGGAAACACATGTAAGAGATAAAACATAACAAGTGAACCACAACAATGTCAGGCCTCTGTATGATGAGTCAGTGAATGTTTGAAATTATAACAACCCCCTCCACCAGGAAATATGTACTTACATCAAAGCCCCGGCTGCTCTAAGTGGGGTTAAACAGTATTACCGGCCCACGGTTAATCAACTGTTGCCTAGTGCGTAGATAATGCATCACTTCATATCAAAAGCCCTCGCTAATGAGAACAGGATGATGTATACAATACCAAAACATGCATACACATGTGTGGATGTACCATGTATATGGGGATGTAATGGGGTGTCAAATTAAAGAGTAGACTGTAGGTGTAGTCGCCTCCCCTACAACCAACTGCACTGTGACACAGCACAGAGTGCTTTTGTTTGTGTGGGAGTGATTTTCTGCAGGAGGCTATTCGTTTTTTTATTATCTTTTTTACTCTGCGTGCTTGTGTGTGCATGTGTGTGTCTGCAGGAGAGCAGAGGGAAAACTGCAAATTCGTCCGCTTCGCCTCTGCAATAGCCCTAATTAATACACACTCAAGGGTTGATAACATTGTGGCTGAAAGTAGATCTCCTTAAGAGATACTTAATCCAGCTAAAGATTGCACTGCTCCCCTCTCCTCCACGGCATCACAATCAAAGGTATTGGGTGGGTCTCTGGTGGACTCATTAGCGGACTACGCAGCGGTGGGGGTCTCGGCTAAAGCGCAGCCTCTCCCCAGCCACCCCCAAAATCACACACAAACACACACACACACACACACCTGACCCGAGCAATCAGAGATGCTTGTATTATTATGACATTCATTAAGCATCACTGATGGAAACCTTACACACTCTCAGCAGCACTGTGATTAATCTCTGCCTTATTGGCAAGCCACGAACCTCCCACTGTCTCTTTGTGTGTGTGTGTGTGTGTGTGTGTGTGTGTGTGTGTGTGTGTGTGTGTGTGTGTGTGTGTGTGTGTGTGTGTGAGTGTGTGTGTGTGTGTGTGTGTGGGTGTGTGTGTGAGTGTATGTGTGATTATTGAGGTCTTTTCTTAGGGCAGGGGTCACATAACAGGGACAGCAGTGATCAGTAGCTACTCAGTGAACATCATCCAGGCAAATGAATGTTATGGCATAAATATCTTACAAAAATGAATAAAACACCTGATCTGACCAAAAGGTAATTTAAGATATACATACATACTACATCTTGTCTTTACTTACAGTAAATAAAAAACGAATGAAAAACATGTCGTGACCTGGGAGGAGCCTTCTTATATCTTTATATAATACACCTATAAACATGAACTGCAACATGCATTCTGCCTCCCTGTTCAGCCCTGACCCCTGCATGGAAAGCCACTGATGTCTTTTTATCAGGAATAATCTGTATATCTATCCTCGTACCTGATCTGAATTCATAATAAAGCAGGTTAGTAAGTGGGATCGGGTTAAAGAGTGCTGAGCCATGTTAAACCACTGCAACACTAGGAGCATGCATCATGGCCACGCATTAATAAAAGGCAACTATTCTATCATTATAAGCACCATACGTGCCCGGGCTCCACTTCCTGGCTGCTCTAATAGCTAACTGGTCAAGGGTGATTTATCTGATAAACTGCTTTTGTGTTCCACAGGCCTGAGAGATGGTTTAGTTTAGCCTAGTCTGCCATAATGTGCTTTATAAATACAAAAACAAATGGTTGCCTAGGGAGGAGGGAAAGATGTAGCTTGTATATTTGTGTTGGGTGGGTGGGTGTAGGTCAAATTGTATCCTCTCGTGCCTTGGGGTGGGGGTGGGGGGGGACAGGAAAAGCCTGAGTTATAACTCTTCTATCACCTGCCTTCTTCCTCCCAATGCATTACTCAGGATATAGCGCAAATTGCAGCAGGCATCCATTAGTTCTTTTCAGGGTTAATATTGATGTAGATATCATTCCTATCTGCTGTGTCATTTATTTGAAATACTATGTGCGAGGAGTAGCTCCGGCAGTGAATCAAATCAATTGATAGAGCAGTTAGCCTCGCAGCCCGGGCTGCCTGGGAGCTGCCGAGCGAGCATGAAATATTATGGAGATTGTTCTTTAAAGTGATCTCTTCATCATCATTTGTCTGCAGCCGGGGCGATCCTATCCCCTACTGCTGCGTTCCTCTTGGGCACCAGCTGTCATAACTAAATCAGCCGGATAATGCAGTCGTGCGCACAGTTCTACCGCATGCCCCCGTAACACCCCCCCTTTACACCCGCTGCCTCCCTCCCTCCCTCCCTCCCCTGCTTCCTTCACCCCCTCGCTGCTGCAGCCACACATGTCAAGGAGCATCCAGAGAGTCGCTCATCATCGCCACTGATGGCCCTCCTCTCTGGGGCCTGCTTGTTTATGTCACTTCCTATGCGCGGGGCTGCTAGTTCATGTCACCCTCCGTAGCAGGGGAGGGCACGCCTGCTGTTTTACTTCATGTTTGGCTGCTCGTGATGGGCAAAGAGGCACCGCGGAGCATCGGTGACAGTCCTCGTGGATGTTATGATAGCCGGGATGAGCTGCCAGTCTGCACTATCCTGTAAGTGAATATGACGGAGACGCTTTTTATGGCGCTCTTCACAGTCTGTTAGCATGCGGCTGCACGGCTGTTTTTACTGCCCATAAATGGAGCGGCGTGCATATTTTCTGAGTCATTAGGAGGACAGTCGGGAGACATACTCAGAGGGAGATGCACGCCACTTAGGCCAGGCCGTTTACCATTGTAAAAACCTCATCACCGAGCCTCTCAGGGTGATGTAAACTCTTACTTGGGGGGAACATTTCCATGTGTCTGTGAGAGATGAGATGAGAGGGCATCTTCAATGACAGGGCCCAGAGGATACAGGGCCCCAGAGGAAAAAGCTGCATTATTCAGTGCCAGGACACCCAGATCCAGGAGCCCAGTCATGCCATCCCGATCAGTGCTTCATAGCCTACTGATATTACAGTCAACGGACTCTGGGTGACAGAAAAGACGAACTTTCCAAATGAATGCTGAGAGGATTGCCAACGAAACGCTCACATGCAAGTCTGCATGAAAAATAGAATCTCACTTGAGAAAAGAAATATTCCTGAAACCTTTTATACAAGAAAAAAAAAACATTTTATTTCACGTGAGCTGATCTGGACCCAGAGCCAAAAAAACAACAACACGTGCACGATTACGCCAACACTCCAGACACAGCCTGGATATTATTCTCCTGGAAAAATAGTATCAAGTCATACATTTATACCGATTATGTGCTAACAAAATGGACATCTATATTGTTGAGACAATGATGTCAGACTACAGCCTGTTACATTTATATTTTCTAAACAAGTCACTCTGGGCAGCCTGGCCGAGGCGGTGACATCTGCATGACTCTTAGTCAGGGGAACAATGAGGGCTCTTAGCGGAGAACAGAACCCCTATTTGTCACTGTATGCTGATAAAATTCATACAGGGGCATTGTATGGGCCTGAAAATGGATGTTAAATCCATTCATCAAAGCCAGATGGATTATGTGCTCTATGGGTTATGTGCCATTGCTTACTCTAGGAGACACAGAGGTTTGAAAGGCCACGGCGTGCGTGTGCATGTGAGCGAGCGAACACACACACACACACACACGCTCGTGTGTCAGTTCCCAATGAGTGATGATGACCACTGGCTCACCATATTGATCATGAGAGCTCGAGGAAGGGCGGGAGACAGATAGCCACAGACCAACAAGAATAGCAAGCATCTCCGCGAGGGGTAAAACACGGGGGTGACAAAGTTCACGTGGAGCTCAGTGCATGTGAAGGGTATATTTGAAGCGATGTTATTATTTTTGACCTATTAAAATGATTAAAAGCAGCGAGGAAGAAAGAAAAGAGGCATGCGAGTGAGTTAAACAACAAGATGCTTAAAAGCAGAAATTAAGGAGGAAAAAAAAGGGATCAAGCGGGGTGCAAAGAATGCCAGGGTTAATAAAAATAATGGTTCAAAATACCACTGAGACCACCCATCCTAAAAATGTAAGCTATGCACTCAAGCCACTGTAAAATGCCGTTGGCATATGTTATGCAGATGTAACCGTCGGCGAACAAAACCCTGCATTTATAGGAATAAAAGCTGCATTTTGGCTCCATTTCAGAGAGAAGCTGTTTATTTACAGGAATCAGAAGGTGCAAAAATTGCCTGCTAGCATCCTGCTTAGTTGAAAGATGTGTGTTAATGTATAACAATGTGGTGCTGGTGTATAAAACCAAAAAGAGGAAGTCTAGTGCATGTGGGTTATGCATGCGAGCCAGCGTGGATGTATAGTTCTGCATTCTTCTGGAAATGAACCTTTCATCCCGACCACATTATTGAACTTGTCTGAGAGCAAAGGTCTGGATATATGTAATAATACAGAACATTATATTGGACAACCACCAGATTGTGTCGGGATTGTGACTCACACACCCCAAACAACCAGCTGGATACCATCCCTGCCCAGCCTCACCCCGCCGCTGATTGGACAGGTAGACGCACAAAGAACGCATTGCTTCTCTCCGCAATTTTCCACAGATTCAGCACAAAATATTTTATAGTGCATTTTTTTTTTTTTTGTCTCACCAATCCAAACAATGTGAGTGTTGCGCCATACCGTCATACACATGGCTCTGGTTTGGCTTGGCAAAAGTGCATTTCTCTCTCTCTCTCTCTCTCTCTCTCTCTCTCTCTCTCTCTCTCTCTTCCTGTGGTTATTAATTATACAGATATTGTTCTGGCACAGAGAGCAAGAGGGCCTGCTAGATAGCTTTGGAGGTTCATCTAAAGTCAGACGCTGAAGTTTAATTTCAGCGTCCGACTTTAATATCCCTCTGCGTGGTCCAAGTGGTGCTCTGTTCTGTCTCCGTCGGCTGCGCAGCGCTGGGACACGCCGGGCTCTGGCGGCGGGGGGAACAGCCGAGGTAGGACAGCCTCTCATGGCTCCCCGGGGGCAGATCTGTGCAAACTACACTACAAATTACACAGTGGGTTGCTGTGCACCCCGAGCCAGTGTAAACAACAACACCATTTCCCCCCTTCTTCGTACTATGAATCAAACTGAACTTATATGACCCATGTCTGAGTCCACACCCATACTTTGTACGCCCCCCCAAAAAAAACCCTTTTAATGACACACCTACGTTGTAGCGCTCAGCCCCCGAGCTCCGCTTCCTCTCTCTCTCCTCCCCCTCCCACTGGCTTCATTCATGAAAACTCCTCCTCCCCTACGCCCCGCCGCTCTCACTGTGTCACACTCTGCAGCTGTTTCATTTTAGGAAACCGGGGACTCCAGAAGTTTGCCTCGCAGCCACCAGACTGCTCTCAGAGCCAATTGGAAACCACAGCCAATACTTGTCCGAAGTGCTCTGGCAAAGTTAAATATAGAGCCCCCTTAGTTGTTGTAAGAGATTTAATAAATTCCTCCTTCAAAGTTTGCATAATGCTCTCTGGTTTAAAAGACCAAAGTCCCTTTGCTTGTTATTTCCCAGGCCTATTTGTTGATCTCTCGTTGCTGGAATATAGCATTTCAGTAATGGTCTGCTGCAAACCAGCTGATGTGTTTAATAAACTTTACTGTGCCTCAGTCTGGGAGCTACCTCCCACTTAGTTACACACAGGGAAGGCAGCGGGCCATAGCAGCGGAGAATGATTCATTAGTGCTGCCAATTCAGTAATTAAACAGACACTATAGGTATAACTTAAAACCTACAATCAATAACCTGTTAGTCATAGCCTGGTATATTTGTCATCAATTGAAAAATCATTTAAAAAGTGAAAATGAAATATAAAGTCAGGTCCTGAAATCAGACATTACATGTATTTTCTTAGTACAGTATGATTCAAAATGTTTTAAAATAAAAATGTATATATATATATATGTGGCCGTTAATTATAATCATATGAGAAAAGGGCACAAAGTATTATAGAATCCATTTTTAAAATTAACTAAGTTACTAAATGTGCCTTTTTCCATAGAGTTGCCCTCTTAAGAATTCACCCTAGACTTTTTTTTTATTAATTTAATTTAATATTATATCAATTTCATATAATAGTGGAAAGAATTCATATTATAACATTCAATAACATATTTATCATAACATAATGTGCCTATTTGTGCAATCTGTCCTGTAATGCCGCACATATTTTACGAGGACTGCTTTCAACAAAGTAATCTAATTCAACCAAGCAGTTTGATTGGTCCAAGATGTGTTTTGCAGTTATGTATCGGTTACCATGCCAACCCATGTGATAGGAAAATGTTACACTCCCTATTATTCTTTTTGTTTTTGTTTTTTTCCCAGCGAGGGAAAGCCTATTCCTATCTGTGAATAAAAATACAGTTTTGTGCATTTTCTGTCAAATTATTTACATTTTGCATTGTGATCTAAATTTAACTAATTTAAAAAGTCACAATAGAAATAATTGTGATTACAAATATCTTATCCTATCATACATTACAATGAATACTTTAACATATAATAAGTAGTGACACACTTACCAGGAGGAAAAGGGAAAAAAACAGATGCTTTTTAGGAAATATAACTTTTTTTCTTTTTTCTGCCTTGTGTGTTCTTGGAACTATGTTAAATAAATTAAGAGACAATTGAAACTGTAGTCTTTATCTTGTATGTGTAAAAAGAAAGAAAAAGTCCAATAAAGCTGATTCTGATTCTGGGCCGAAGGTCACCGTTTCCTCACGTTCGTCCACATTTCTGCACGTATGACACTTCCTGCCTCCTACTTTTCCCTGCTTATCTAGAAGCACGAATCAGCGTTTTCAGAACCATTTTGAAAGCTGCAACCAGGGTGGCACATACGTACGTGCACATCCTCCGATATCGGTAATCGCGAGTCACACTGGCACAGTCCCTCACCAATATGCGAACCAGCTGCGTGCCCTGGTCTGGCAGTGTGCTCTGCTTCAGACAGAGGGGGCTCTGTGGTGCAGGTCTGTGTCACGCCATCAGAATGTGTGGCAGTGTGCTGTGGGTCCTGAGAAAAGAGTCCCGGAGCTCCGCATTATCAGCTGGTTTGATAACGGTGTGGAAAAACTGAGGCCAGCAGGAAAGCCTCGCAGGGATCCTTCCCAGACCTGGACCTCGGCTCTCTCGCTGCCAATAACCCTCGTGTTGTTCGGTGTTTAGTGCGTCTCTTTCCTTGTTGGCTCAAAAAAGGAGGTCAGCGAATGCAGGTTATAACCGATACTTCACGTGAAAGCGGTGTTAAGGGGCTGCTCATAGTGATGAGCCTACAGAGCATTATCACCTCCATAATGCAGCTCCCCTCAGCTTTACGGGGCTTCAGAGTGAGTTCTCGACTCGCTGTTGAGCTCTATGGCCTACAGCGTTACTGTTTTGGTTCACTCTCATAGTTTCCCTAAGCTGTAGCGGGGCAGATGTTTTTCCGCACAAAAAGCTCTAAAAAAGCTCACTGTAACACTTCCTGCTCAGCACCAAACAGACGGAGTTAGCTGGTGAACATAGTGGAGCATTTAGCAGCTAAAGAGCCGGATATCTCCCTCAGGAGTCGGCGGACCAAAAACAGAGCCAACTACATCTTGCGATGGGATCACACCAGCTGTGACGCCCAAACCGGACCCTTCCTCCCCCTCCAGCTTCCCACCCCCAGTAGTACATGGTGCCCTTGCTCGGGCCGTGCCCATCTTCAAACTCAACCTTCATTTTGATCTCAACCACACACCTGCAACCATTCGTGACACGGATTCAGCTGCTGAACACTGGACTTTAATTCACGTGAATCAGAATGAATAATGATGCAAAAACACACACCCGAATAGATAACAACAAAGAAGAGACCTTATAATAGTACTAAGTAAAGGAATTATATATACTGTATATATATATATATATATATATATATTTACTTGAAAGGTACACAAACAATTATAATATATAATTTAAAGTGTACAATTATAACACGTTCAATGACGACATTATGAAGGCATTTTATTTATTTGAATATATAGGGTCACCCATAGAGTTGTAATCATTTTCAAATGTCTTATGCATGAATACATTTTTACCTAATCGTGACACATATTGTAATCATTGCAACTGGTCAAAAGTAATTCCTGATGCATATAAAATAAACTTGTATTGTGCCTGAAAACAAAAATATTCCAACTTTATGGGTGACAGTGTATTTATATGTAATTTAAAAAATATATATATATTTTTAAACTCTTCTGCTTTTTTTTCCTGGTATAAAAACTCGACTCAGATTAATCTCACTGTGGGGTCGAGCAGCTCGATGTGAACAGTCGGTGAAGTAATAGGAAGTGTTCACTCGCCACGTGGAAAAACACCTCCATCCCGCTGACCCTCTTCATGTTGCGCGCACATGATGTTACTTCCATACATAAACACATAGCGGGAGCGGCCATGTGAACACAAGGCTGTAATTAATACCATGTACAATTTCCCTTATCCTCCCCTCCTGCCTCCTCCCCCCGACCCCCCACACACCCCCCTCCCGACCCCCCCGGCCCCACATTAACTTGCGGAGAGGAGCCGAACAAAACGCCCCTCTGCTCGTCTCCCCTCCCATCTCTTCCTTCTCAGAGGGGAAGAGTGCAGATGTGAGGAGGGTCAAATAAATAGCCGTGATTCAGCCGCAATTCCACTCTGACATCCACTTAGCCTCAGGTTCCCTCTGCCAGCAGCCACCTGTTGCTCTTCTTTAAACACTGCCTGCTGAGGAGGAAGTCCTCTCATGTGGAACTGAGCCTACCCCCCCCCCCTCCTCCTCCGATACGCTCCCAGGAACTGTAATGGCTTAAATAAAATTGTACGGGGCCTCTGCAACGTCATTCAGGCCTTTTACATGCTTCAGAATTATGCAGACACAAATGGAGAGTAAAAGGGGTGAAAGGAAGGGAGGGGGGGAGGAGATATAGAGAGATTCAGCCATGTGGCCAGATGCTAAGGCCATCAGGTCTGTGTGAACAGACAAGAGAGATCTACTGTACAGAGGATGGATATAAAGTAGCAGAGGCCAGACATCTGGTGTGATTTTGCCCTGTGAGGCTTAGTCAGATATGAAAGGAGAAAAGCAGCACACGCTATTCAGGAGTCAAAATGCACATTTTCCTTGATTTTAGAGTTGGTGTGATATTCTTAAATGAGCAGCTCTTTATACAGCATTTTGCATGAAGACACTCTGTGTAAATATATATTATATAAGTTGCCTCAGATAAAAACCTGAGGTAAAGGCCCTTTACGCCACTGCGGTGGTTCAAGGTTATTTTTCACGTCACGGTTTTGATAGATTCCCGCTGACTTTGTGGAACTTCGCAGCGGTAACTTCAGATTACTCGAAATGGCCTTTTGATCAAACCTAATTAAACACAGGCAATTACCAAAGTGAAATTAGCAACATTTTAAATGCATCCATTTACTTGATTAAACTCAGATGATGAGAGTGAGATAAGTGAAGACCAATACTGGAGGAGATGAAAGCAATAGGTCTAGATGTTGGGTGTCAGGTGGTGGAGCGCGCACGGACTCGGAGCGGGACTGTGACAAAGAAAAAAAAAGGACTCTCAGGTAAATAAATGAAGAGCGATGACCGTGTCGCATCCTTCCCTGTTGAGCTCGACTGGGTATCGTGTAAAGCTCAAGGCTTCGCCTCGCAGTGTCGTATGCTCCCACACGGGCCCCCGCCACAGATGCGCAGGGGCCTCTGGTTACAAAGCAGAGAAATCCTGCCCGCTCAGACCCGGCTCTATTACCGAGGCCCGGAACAAAAAAAAGAGATTGAAGGGCGACTGCCCTGACTGAAGTAAACGTAGAAGGGTCCAGATTTATGCAGCTCCGCTGTGTCATACAGGAGTCCTCTTATGTATGATGCAAGGCTGACAAGGCTAATTATGATCCCATTAGCAGCGCTGGTGTCACCGTGGTGAACCAGGTATTTCATCAAGTGTCCCACGTGTTAACCGCCCGCTGGACAGAACAGGCACCCAGCATGGGAGGCAGCAGTCGGAGGGGAGCCTCTTATGTTACTCTGCAGGGCCCGGCCCTGGTGTGTGCTACAGCTACCACTGGAACAGTTAAGCATCTGTCACCCCTTTCAAATCCCCAAAGGAAAGAAAAGCAGGTCCAGAGTTTCACTGGCCATACTCACAGCAGATGACATAAAAAAAAAAAAAAACACTCGTCCCAGGACATTCATCCAATCAGACGCATTTAGCAAAGCAACTCCGGCCCACCAATAATTAGCTCAAATTGACCCGTTTCTTCCTTTTCTCTCCTTCACCTCTATTCAGGCACTGATATGAATAATGAGGCGAGGGGTTAACAGCGGGTCACACAGCGCTCCCCTATCTGCCATGTTATTTATTCAGTGGAATGAGAAATTGATCACATTATTGTGTTAAGAGGGACCTGATTCGTTATAATCAGCCCAGTATTGGCAGGCACCGGGGGCCCGCGGGCCTCGCTATTGCATTAGGAATGCTCAAGCAGCCATAGGTCACCCGCGCTCAGGCCATTTTACAACTTCACGTCACCTCCTTGACCTTTTGATGACCACCGAGAAAGACAAAAGGAAGGCGATATATGACGGTGCGTTATTAGCCGTCGGTTGAATGCCGTGCGTCTTCCCTGCAGGAGGCAACACGTCGAGGGAAGCAGTGACTGTCATGTCGGCCCTCTACAACTATTCATGTTTGCAGACAACTAAAACCAAACAGTGTGTGTGTGTGTGTGCTGCTAGCAAGCCATGACCTATAAGCTATATTTCTGTCAAAAAGATTGACATTTATGGGGAAGGCAGTGCCAAGATTAGCAGAAACTCAATCATTCGGCTATTTAAAAAAATTTACAATTCCAAGAAGAAGTGGCTGGTTTGAAATGGTTCCTTTGAATGTTTGCTCCCCTCAACAGCATTTTTTCCAAATGAATGAAAAACTGTGTAAACGACCAGGTGCACTAACCTATCCCCCCCTCTCCTGTTACATCATGCCAGCTCATTAATCAAATGAGTCTGCTCTGTTTGCACTAGGCCAGAACGTATTGGTTAGTGCTTGTTGATTTAACCATAACACCTCGGCACATAAAAATGGCTTTGGATCCGAGTTTAATCTTCAACAAGACACGCATCGTTTTTCATTTTATCAGCTGCCATTAACCTGTTTATCAGCTACTGTGCTTGGCTTGAAGCTGGTATCTGTGAATTTCTTTTTTTTTTTTATTAATATGGGATATTCCAGAGGTGGGGTAAAATAAAACCGAGCACGCTTATCACATTTGGGAAGCTCTCTGCACTGTGTTCTCGTCGACGATGCCAATAAAGCTCATTCAAAACAGATCTAGTGCCTTCAAATGAATGGATGTGTCTCCGTGCATCAGTATTAATAGCCACAACACCTTAGAGCATAATATCAGTTATTTCCTTCACAAAGTTTGTTTGATAACATAACTTCTCTTCTAAAAGAAACTGGTGTTTAAAACGGTACAACTTTACATCTTTACAGGTTAAATAATGTTTTAACTATGTACTTTTACACATGTAAGTTTTAGCTCTGTAGGCTACGAGAGTAAGAGTCAGCATATTACAGTGCAGATTTTGCATTGTGAAAATTTTGTTGGGTGTAACAGTGTTCTTAAGTTGTTTTCAAAGTTCCTCACTAAAATACTTCTCTTTTACTTGAGCCACAAACTTCCTTACTTTTTTTGTTTTAATTAGAATTTAAAAGAAGCAACACCACCGCCGCTGGAGCCAAATATTTCAGTAAGCTTTCCACCTCCTAACACTCCTTATTCTCCCTGACACCCGCTTTCATCCCCAGACTCCCCCCAGATCGCTGGGGCTGTTTACAGTGAAAAACATCTGCATTGAAATTATTCCACTTCCTGAGGCTTGAATAAAATCAAGTCTCCACAAAACAACAACAGGAAGAGGGCCATTTTTACAATAGCCGTGTTTAAATATGTGCAAGAATTCGGTGATGCCTGTGAGCATGAAAGATATATATGGTGTCAGCGCAGCAAAATATCACCCCATTTACCCATTAGCAAAAATAAGTGGAAGTTTAACTTCCACCTTTAACTGTTCATCAGAAAATCACTTACATATAATAGACATTTTAAATAATAAAAACTTTTACCATGACACTTTGTCCATTCTATTTTTCTGTTTCACTCCACGTCTGTGAGTCTACTTCCCAACATGGAAAGAGCACTAACTGGTCAATCATTAGCCAATAGCAGCCTCTGCCTTACCTTGGGCACTTAAACACAAACGGGGGTTTGCCTCCCTTTATGCACACGGAACCGAGGAGGGAAAAGAAAACAACTGAAAAATGCTGTATTTCAGCTTTGCACCTCCTTCTTTTCTTCCACAATAAGGGGGACGCATTAAATACAGCTGATACACTAAAAAAGACTAAATGTGACCTAAAAAGATGGTTATTTAATAGCTGTATTTGTTGTACGACTTATTGAAGGCATATCCAAGGTAGCAAAAAACATCCAGTCACTCAGTAGTTAACAACATGAAACGGTATAAATAGCTGTTAAATACTTGCAGAAAAAGCTGCAGGTATGGTGTAAACCACCACCGCCACTCTTCACGCTGCCTGAAACTTGTTTAAAAATGTCTCCGCGTCACCCTGAAACGTTTACACAAGCAATTGTGCACACAGAATTAATCTTACGGGCTTACAATTAAGACATTGAGGTATTTCCCCCGACATGAGATGAGGCTGGCAACCTCATTCTCGGCCCCTAACAGTAGCCTCGAGAACGCGTGTGTACATAAACCTCCTGTGGTTACTCAAATGTTGTAAACTGTATAACTAAAGCTTAGGCCTCATTCATAAGCTGTTTACCTTGTCGATAAATCACGGCGTCCCTCAAGCGACACGTAGTGACAGGGGGCTTTGGCTGTAACCGGAGACCTGGATACTTTAAGTCAGGGACAACAAACAGAAATTATCTGTTCAAATAATTACATTCAAATCCAGGCTTGTGTTCAGCCACAGAGGAAAAGGCTGTGAAGTGCATGAAAATACAGGTACGGCCGCCGCAGCGCTGCTTGTAGTCAATGACGTTACTGCATTGGAGTGAACCGGCCCGAGCCGCTCTTACATCATAGAAACCATGTTAAAGCATCAATAGTGTATTCGTGTTTGAAACTTTAAAAAGTGTGAACCTTTTTTCTAAAAAAAATGTAAATATATTTTTTTTATAATTTATTTATGGGTATACAAAACCATACCAATGAGATAAAACATGTAACAAAAAACAAATTCTTAAAACCCAAACTACTTCAGTGCAAACTAAACAAACAACAACCCCCCAAAAATCAATAAATACATCAATACAGCAAAATATTACAACTATAGATTCATAGTAAGATTTCATTAATGACCTGTCAACTTCCTCCATAAATAAGCTCTTGTTTTTGCGAACTTTATATTTTATGTGATTCCACAGTCTTGCATTAGTAATAAAAACCAGCATCTGGCTCCATTATTTACTCAAGAAACTACACACACACACACACACACACACACACACACACACACACACACACACACACACACACACACCTTCAGCATGCACATATCGTGCGGCACATATGATGCAGTTGCTGTTTGGTTGCCAAGTTTGTGAATTCACACACGAGCTGGCTGCGTTTCTACTTGTTGCATTTTTGTTGTTATTATGTTTCCATTATTGCAACTTAGAAAGTGGTTTCAGTCAGGTGGCGTGGAGACGGAGAGGTGTCGTCCCAGACGGACTAAGAGATGTTTACAAGCTGCTGAAAAGGCCCAACAGGTTCCTCAGAGAAGGTACTTTACTTCAGGCCGAGAGCACCACTGTGCCACATTCCTCATAGCCACGAGTAAGTGTTCACTTGAAACCCGTCGGACGGATAGCACAGCAGACCTGCGCCACGCGTCACGCATCGAGGTGATGGATGACCTCAAACATCTCAAGCTGGGCTTCACATCCTGACAAAGAGAGCTATAGATTATAAAGTTGCGTCTGGTGTATGTTGGTGCCGTGACAGGATTCATTATGAGCCGCTGAATTAAGTGCATATGGAACTGTCAGTGACACAAATACGCCCGTGTCAAATTATTGACACACAACAGTATCATATCCCTGTGTGTCCACGCCGCGGCTCCATTTACACCTCAGAGAAGAAGCACCTGCTGTGACAGAAGCTGTTGGGAGGGCCACACTGGATTTCTCATCTACAAGGGGGGGGGGGGGGGGGGCTCGCTGGTCAGAGCAGCTCCTCTGTCGCCCTCGCTAACCCGCCATGGAACCAACGATGCTTGATGCTTGTTTTTCTGATTAAAAGACACGAGTTAAAGGTTTATAGACATATGCATCCTTGAATAAAATATCACTGTCCAAAATGTTGTCATTTCATGTGTTTACTTTCAATTCAACAAAAGTCATAGAGACAGAAAATGCCTAGAAGGTTTGGAATTATAACAAATAAATCATAGTTTTGATCAATCGGCCTTAACTAGCGATATCCTGGACACTCCTGCTGATCAGTCCACCTTAAAACAACAGTTTGCAGTTAAACACTGCGCCTTTAGTTTCATTACGGTAGATAATATCATGCAACTCATCACTATATGAAAAAGTAAGCTGGTCCTCACTAGCAACAAGAAGAGACACATCTTCTCAAATGTAAAACTACTTTTCATCAAAACAGAACAGAGGACTGGCTCACTCTTTATAACCAACATATACAAAAGAAAAATATTTGAACATTTCATCTCATCCGGTGCCAAAACTGTATAAAGCATCATTTGATATGTCTAAATAAATGATAAAAATAGCTGTTACTATTGACTAAAAAGTCTGGATGTTTTATTCTTGTAACTCACAAGTCACTCTGGAAACCTGCCATCCAGACAAAATGAACAACAGAAACCAGCTTGCAGCAGGTCCGTCCCTCTGTATACATTACACCGACAGTAACACGGTGTTCACCTGGTGTGTAGCCCACACCGAGTCTGGCAGGACCGAGTCTGGCAGGACCGGGGCAGCGTCTGAGGAAAAGATACCCAGTCCCATTTACGACAGCCCAGTAAAGCTGGAGTCCGTCTGCAAGTGAAGGGTGGAGGGGAAAAGGGGTTTCTCAGGTTTAGAAGGCACAGCTGAAAGCTCTGAGTCCCACTGAGAATCTGTTCTATTCATCTATAAACTCTGATAACACACAACTGCTTAATCTGCAGAGATGATGTTTGTACTTAATGATTTAAAGTAGGAGCTCACACTTTAGGATAGAAAGCATATTTCAGGAATAAAAATCATATATTTTTAAAAAAAAACAATTACTTAATTTTTAAACTCAAACAATCTGCATAAACAAGCTGAATTCCAGGAAGTGTTTTTCTCCAAATAGCTGTTATTGCAACATATGGGATTACGGGAATGATTTAACAAGCAAAAGTGCTTACAAACACTCTTTCATTATGTATGATATCACTGAGAAAGTATGTAAGTGGAAACGACTAGTTTTACATTTTTGGTCATGGAACTCTGCGGCGGCACATGGCCCCTTTGTCAGAGCGGGATTATCAGGAGCGAGCGCTCACAAAAGGAAATGCTTGTGGAGCTACAGTAACAGAAGGATAAAATCAGCCGTGTGATGATTGGGGTGACACATTTGTTTGGCTGTAATGAAAATAAGCCCATTGATGGTGCATTCAGTCATAGGCCCCGAGCCCCCCCACTCCACATCCTGTCTCTTTATCCTTCATACAAGTGGCAGACAGATAGCAGCTCGGGGGATATTGTAGCAGCCAGTGGGTGAGAGGGGCTCTGTGTGTGTGTGTGTGTGTGTGTGTGTGTGTGTGTGTGTGTGTGCAGACCTGTCAGCCTGTCACTTTGAATGTACTGCTGATGTGTATGACGGAGCTGTCTCTGCTGCTGCCCACCAGCTAATCAATTCATGTTAATCTGCAGGCTTTAAGTGCTTTAAAATACCACACCACATGACACGGGTGACATAAAAAAAAAAAACCCAACTCAATACACCCTTAAAAAAAAGAAAAAAACTTTATTATAACTGAATAGAAGTCCAGAAAAAAAACTAAATGTTGCCCAGAGTCTGAATTCAATTAAATAGGTGATGTGTTTGATTAAGAATTACAGATTTATACATTTTGTTTGTGAGACTGTAATCCCACCAGATGATTGTGTAATCTATGTTTTTCTGAATAACAGTATTTATGTTGTAAATTAACTTTGAAAATCCAATACTCTCGTCTCATTTGAGAGAGTAAAAGAAGGGGCAACATATCCCCGTAAAGACTTTTCTCCCACATGAGACATCTCAGTGAAGTAAAGGTTTAAATGACTCAGCGATTTAGACGTTTTGGGGGCCTTCCTCCCCGGATCACTGAGCCACGCTGGAGGACCACAATGCTGATAAAACATCAGGCCTGATAGTAAACCCAGAGCCCACTTCAAGTGTTTGATCGTGGGATAGCGGCTATGACTCACCCCTCTGTGTGTGTGTTGTGTGTGTGTGTGTGTGTTTCAGCCACACACGGTGAGAACATCCCTTCCTTCAGTGTACCACGGGGCGACTTGGATGACTTCAGACTCGCTGTATCCATCAGAGATCAGCTGCCCACCCGTCTGCTCCACCAAAGCCCAGGGCTCAGACGTGCCACACACAGGATTCAGATCAGCGTTCGACATGCGCAACGTTCACGCTGCCAAATGTCTCGGTGGCTGCGTGCAGCTGTTTGTACGAGGGCCGCTGAAGAGGCTCAGAGAAGATGATAAAGAGAGCAGCGGGCCACAGGCACACACGGAGGATTGGCCCGGTGACACCGCTCTCACACGGTCTAATATAGCCGATTAAGTACGACATTATCACTATTACCACAACACATGTTAGACGACAGCGGCTCGTCTGTTGGTGCTCAAAGCCGGACCCCTTCATCCAAAACTCAGACCCATAATCAGACTTTCTACAGGTTACATACCAGATATTAACACGGAATAATATGCAATATATTCCCTATATATCTCAAATTAAAACATGCTTTTTTTTATGAGAATGTTTTACATAATTTTCTTTTTTTGAATGTAAAATATACTTTCTGCACACTGAACCTGTGTTTAAGCACAGGCCTTCACTGCTCGTAGCCCCACCCGAGTAAATACCAGGAAAAATAACAGCATTGATTGATGACCTGCAGATTATTGGCATTTTGTGCAGTTAAGTGAATAATGAGTCTCCTCTCCAAAACCACGTCGGAAAAAGTGTTGCTGGTGAAGAAAGTGTCCTTGACTATTGGTGGATCTGTGAACCATAATGGAGGATATTTAACCCGAACAAGTAGTTCCCTAAACAGAACCAACACCACTGTAGTTATCACACACATAGAAGTAAACCTCATCAGCATGAATCCCCATCATAAAAGAAAAAGGTGCAATGTTGACTTAGCAGCAGAGAAAACAAAATGAAACACCATCCTATCTCCAAAATATCTTATGTTTTCAGACATTTCCAAATAGCTTCTCTTGTACTTGGCATCTCCGCTCCACCAGCCCCCACCTCCCCACCTCTCCACCTCTCCACCTCTCCACCTCTCCACACCCCCCTAAAATGTCTGCGAGTGCTCTGACATCGTGTTGGTGGTATTAGGTGTTACACAGGGGTCCATTTCCCTCTCAGTTGTCTGAGTGGAACACACCCGCTGCGGCGTTGGGCTCCCCCTCCGCTCCATGTGTGACAGTAATTTTACACAGCCGGGGCCCTCGGTCCCGGAGGTGGGCCATTAAAGTTCAGGTGAGGTTAATTACAGAGAATTGTTAAGCCTGCTGCTGTGCGCCGGGCGGGCGGGAGGGGATTTGACGCCTCCAATGCTGATTTTCTGTGTGACACGGCTCCAGCTCGGCTCCGCGGGTGTTCGCCAGCAGATTTACACACAAACACCTTATAAGTGCCGATCGTTCACCGAAACGGCTCGGGAATGAAAAAAAAACAACCCCACAACACAGCCACGTGAAAACACCACGGCTTGTTATTACGCCCGACGTATAAATTACCACACACGACATGCAGCCTGCCCACATGAAGTACACAGACATGGAGTGTAACTAGCTTTTAAATAAACAGCCAAATTTAGGAAAACGTAATTTTCATACGCAGAAAGACATCTCTAATTTCTAACCGAGAGGGTTGTATTAACCACCGGGCCAAGAGCTGGAGCCGGAAAAAAAGCCAGCAGGAAAAGAGTGACTCAAAGATGCAGTCTGCTGTGTTTGAGTAAGGATGAGATTATATTGGATTAAAGGGGATTTTTGCAATGCAAATGAATGCACCTCGAATCAATAAGGCCTGTTCTACTCAATATACAAACTAATTAAGAGGTAATACAATCAAACCGGAATAAAATAGATTGTGCAGCTTCCTTAGAAAGAAATCCAATCAAACCTTTTTATGTGAAAAGATAAAATCTAAAGCGATCTTTCTTTGTACGAATAATGACCTCGGCTTTGTGTCCATTTAATAAGGAAAACTTGTCTTAAGAGGTTACGCTCAATGTGCATATTCTAATCAATATGAATTACATAGGGTTTTATCTATGTTATCTGCTCCAGACGGCTAAGCTAATTAATGTTTTATCGAGTGTTTTAACTCAATTATTTCACAAAGTCAAAGAGGTTCAACACAATTTTCTATGAGCGGCCGGAACATTTCCAGTGGCGGGGAGGAAGCTGAATTGAGTCACGACCGAACCCACAAGACACGAGCTAAACTTAGAAATGTAACTCGCTTCAAATATTTGAAACGAAACAAGGAAAAATGAGCGCGGTGGACTATTTTGGTTGTTTGTAGAGCACAAAGCCTCTCTGACACGTTGTATCTGACGGGTGTCACTGCTGAAGTTTGGAGAGCCCCCCCCCCTCCTTCCTCTTGCGCTTCATTCCAGCTGATTGCTCATTTTCTAATGCTAATGGTGCTAGGCCGGGGCTAGGGTTTCTCCCCTGTCAGCTGGCCACTGGGGCTGTGGGACGGATCTAATGGGCTCTGACAGGAGGGAACTGATCTCATTCAAAGGGGATTTGATATGTGGCATGAATGTGGTGACCCTCAATGGACATATTAATGACCGTTATCATTCACAGACTTTGAGCCATTCATAAAGCTTCCCCCCTCCTTTTCTGTTGGACGCATCGGTGCCGCGCCAAACGCTATGACTTATGGATGAGCTGGCCATATATTGTTTTCGCTGCCTTTTAGCTAACACGTCAAAGTGAGTCAGAGCTCGGCTCCGGTGGCGGAGGTGGCGGCCCCGGTCGAATGGTTGGAGCAGCTATAGCGCAGTAAATAATAACGCGGTGGGTGTTGTTTACAATTCAATTACGACGACGTGCCGGCAGGGAAGAAGACAAAAAGCCTACAGGAGACATCAGTGTGGAGTCACACAGTCAATATTTAGCTTTGCCTCCACTGCTATTTATGACTGAGGCTTCTCTTTGTGCATTCAAAGTACTGTTTGTGCTCATTTCGCATTATTACTGCTTCTGACCCGACGTAAGAAAAGTAGAACAAATTTAAAATATAAACTTAATACGGCAACATGTGTTGGTAACATGTTTTTTAATTGGCGGCCAAAATGATAAATACATGAAATGCTTATATGAATATGAACTATATGAATTACATCAACCAGAATTCACATGTGATTGGGCCAAAGGAAGGGTGGGAGGGGTTAAATAAGGTTACAATCAACATGTGGACGCTTTTGAATAAACAACTCCTAAAAAGGCACAGCGCTGCTCGTGCACACAACGGAGCAGCTACAATTAAATGTCTTGGGCAGGATGTTCATCAGAGTGTGGTTTTCTGAAAAAACAAAAAACACAAAAAAATCCCAAACAAATCTAGCCGGTCTATAAATGGGCGAAGCAGCCAGAAAAAAGTCATAATTCAGTCATATGTGCATCCGGCGGGGTTTGTTGAAGAGGCGGCGACTCTCGGCAACGCGAGGGCGACTGCTGCAAACACATGTGGCTGGGTTGGCTGCAACTGGAGCTGTTTCCTCCGAGTACCTGGCTAAGATATCTGTCACCAACGCTACTAAAGAACAACAAACGTCCATACTTCCTGTATTCATCAACAAGCGGAGAAAATATATTCATCATCATGTCACAGGAACACGTTTCGTCTTTTTCCTCATCAAAAGGATGCAAACGCAATCAAAGTCTTGCTTTGAAATCAAAGAGAAAAAAGGCCCGATTGACCTTTACAAATGGTTACTATCACAAACGTATCCTCGGGTTCGGATTTTTCTATTTTTTAAGTGTTTCCCTTTTTCCCTGCGGGCTCCATTAGCAGAGCTGAGGTGCAGATCCGAGGACGGCGGCGGTGGCATCGGCGGCGGCGGTACCTCGGGAGGTGCTGGGAAGTGTTTCTTGACAGCTGCACAGGAAGTCACATCCCTCCACACGTTGAGGTGTCACCAGCGGTATTTTGTAACATTTCCAATTTTAATCTCCGTTTCCCGGCTACGTGTCAGCTTCAAAAAGAAGCTCCTTTGCCGCTTCCTAATAACAATCTGTGTGCTCCCAAGACGTATACCACAAACATGCCTGGCCCCGCTCCGTTTCTTTGTTCTGCTCGCTGGCTTGTTGTGTTTTTTTTTTATTCATCAAAATTTGCTTACAATGGTCTGTTTGAAGCATGTTTCCCAGTAAGATGCAATGTAACATTTGCCTAAATTATTTAAAGCACAGGATATAAAACACATGGCTTGGCACTTCATCAGATATATGCTCAGTTTGACTGATGAATGAAATATGCTTGATATTGTAATTATAGGAGTAATTATTCCACTTTAAACTACGTTAAAACTCCATTATTTCAAATTTAAAACATATGATGGCTTATGAAATGATGACGCGTGTTATGGATTAAACTACCCAGCAAAATTAACTCCACCTTAACTCATTCATACCCACTTATAATATATATAAAACATATATATAACAGGCTTATAGTATATACAATAGTATGCTGTCTATATAGAACACAGTACTTTTACATTTGAAATTTTCGCCTTATATTTCTCTGCTTAGTTAGTAGATATGGTAGATATGGATAGGTATAAGTTACAGTTTGAATGCAGGACTTTTACAGTTTCTTTTCACCGAATGGATTTGAATATTTAGAGTGAAGGGGATTTTTCAAGGAAAAGAACAACCAAAGTGCATCTGACGTGCAGGTGCATTGTGATTCATACTCAGCATCCAATGAACAACAATCACGATTAAACATCCAAAACAGACGTAACAAACGAGCACCAACGACGTTACCAAAGTGCTGTTCTTCACTCTGAGGCCGCAGGACATTTTTTTTTCTCTACAGCCTGGAAAATCCTCCCCACATTACTACCATTGTGAGAGCTACTTTGCTTTCACAGTCCAAAGATCAAAACAGCAGCCATGTTTCCAAGGAACAAATGTCTTACCAGCTGGGCTGGTGTGAACACAGATATAATGCTGACAGGAAGCCGAGGCAGTCACTTGTAGAGCCCAATTATGGGCAGAGCCGTGGGGGAAGGTTTACAAACACCGCTTTTCTTGTGTCGCGCTACTCTGAGGTATATGATTAACTTCCCCACCAAAAAGTACCCGAGCAGCCGGGAGTCTGCCCTCTTTGTAGGTGGCAAAGCTGGCGAGTCGTGGCGCAGCCGGAGCCGACGACCAGACTGCCGAGCAAAAACAGAAAAAAAAGTGGGCAGGGTTCATTTTTGTTTGTGTTTTTTTGATTACTGACTGTACTTCCGCGTTCTTTGGCTTTTAGTGGTTCTTCTTTAGGACACGTTTAACCATTTGGTTGAGTTTTACAGTGTTGCTATCACTCGGAGAATGCAGGTTATAGGCCTCTCCTGGAGCCGCAAGAAGCTCGGCGTTCCCTTATGGAGTCAGGAGGAATTCAAATTGACCCATCCTAAAGAACATACCTTTGCTTTTGGAGGACTAATTACAGGCCTTTCCCATGAATGGAGGTTGAAGGAGCAACTTAATTAACCCGTCTCTAGACTACCCTGCATATTCCCCCCCAATCAAAATAATTTTCAGGAGGATCACAGCGACTTTTACTCGGCAGTTGCGCTGGAAATAAAAAAAAAAAAAGAGAAGTAATTCCCTTGTGTTCAATCTTGTTTGAATCAAAATAAGGAGCGTCCACAGTGAGTGCCTCCTCCTTCCATGTGGCATTGTCATGGTGGCAGAGCAAAGGGTTCCCAAGCACACAACAGTCTTTTTTAACCATCCATGGTCTAGCAGCCCTCCTTCACTGTCGAATTTAAAAAAGTTCCCTTTCACCGCGACTGCCCCTATTTGCGCGGCCTTTTCTTCACCTGACTTGCTCAAGAGATTCTCTTTATCTTAAAGGTCAGCTCATTCAACTGGGCAACAAACAGAAGTGAATATAACTGTCCCCAATCTTTCCCTCGCAGAATTCATGCTCGAGTTGCCTCAAATAAAGAAGGGCCCCGCCAGCCCCGGAGAAGGAGCTCACAATCAGCTCTATAGGGGCGGCTCTATTGAAAAGACTCCCTGTATCATACAGTCCCCCTTTACAACTCTACATTTCCATTTAATGACACCCCTACATATTAACCCTGGTCAGCATCCAATTACACAGAATAAGTGAATTATCTGTGCCAGCGTGCAATTTGAAAATGTTTTTCATGCAATGCGGGGGGGACAAGGGAGAGCAGAGGGGGGCTTTTTTTTTTCATCAACCCGCCGTTCATTAAAGTGTGAGCTTGCTAGTTATTTCGAATCCATTAACTCTAAACACAGGTGATTCCCAGCCCTCTTTTTTACACGGGACCACCGAGATTCCCCCCGTCACGGAGCGTTACCGGAGTGTAGAATGACACCAACACAACTGATTTGATGAGCTTTCCTCCCCAGGCCAGCACTCAACCAAACAAACTGGCCGGGCTACCAACAGCGCCCCATTCATATTTAATTACAGCCTGCTAACATCGCTCGCAGATAACATTACACCCTGGCGAAAAAAAAGTGGAGGGGGAAAACTGCTGTGAAAATTTTAAAATATAGCCAGTATGTTATTTCTGAGAGAGGTTAACGCGATACAATTTTATTAATTCGGGACACACAAAGAGATCAATGGGAGAAATGGAGTCGGCAAGGGGCAGAGCACCCATCTCTCGTTTAATGGCATGTAAATAACACCAGGTGGTGAATATTAAGTATCAAACGTGGGACACGGCAGCCCCGTGTCACATGACCCACCTCTTGTGGGTGTAAAGTCGCTGCTGGCCTCCCAGGCGACAGGCTAGTCGTGTGTGTGTGTGTGTGTGTGGGGGGGTGTGTGTGTGTGTGTGTGTGTGTGTGTGTGTGTGTGTAGGAGAGGTGGCTGAGTCCAGCCAAGCCATGTCATGTTGCTGATCTGAGAGAGCACGAAGCCGTTTGGCTGAGCTGTAGATACACTAGAAGACACCTGCAGTAAACCTGCTGCATGCTGTGCATTTTAGCATCAAAAGATTGAAAAAAATACATGAAAACTATTTTTTTTAAACTGTTATTTGGTGGTATGTTTTCATATTCCTATATAGAAAATTGGTTGATGTAAATATCAGGCTGTGAAGTTGCAATCTGCCATTTGTGTTGACGTTGTGCAATCACAGAGGTGGAGTCCATCATGGAGAGAAACAGATACAAATACACTCCTTATGTTCCAGGGAGATTGCCCTCGTGCATTTTTCTTTTTCATATGAGATGTTCTCCCATATTTCCATCCTAATTCAAATCTGAACATACTATACATTCTAATATAGAAGAGGTGGATTGCTGTATAATAATAAAAAAATAATAACAGTATTTGATCGCAATATAATCCCTGGAATACACCGCAGAAGGATGATAACAATTTAAGAGGATCTGATGGTCCCCTTTTACTTTGTGCCGTTTTGCCTACCGTGAGGGAGCCGGTTGGTTTTGCAAAAGATCCATAGAGTGATCAACGGTGTGTCTCTTTCTTTTCTGTACTGCATTAAATTATCAATACTCTTTGTAACAGACCGCCAGCCAGGATACATGACTCACTGATGGATCGCTGGTCTGGCATTCTTGCTCCTCCACGTGTGCAGGATGGACTGCCGATACCGTTGCCATTGAAACGACACACACACACGCACACACACACACACACACACACACACACACACACACACACACACACACACACTACTTTGTGCTTCATAGGATGTATACAGTAGGACAGGTTCATTTTCAGCTGAGAGCAGTGACATGGATGAGAAACTAATGATATGAGATCGACACGTACTGACATGTACACACACACACACACACACACACACACACACACACACACACACACACACACACACACACACACACACACACACACACACACGCACAGCATGCCCCCCGTCTGCTGGCGCCTGTCACTCAGCGGGGTCTCGGAATATGCACCGGGGCCATCGACAGGCGTCTGTGTCAATGCCTGACAAACCTCAAGGCACCAGGCTGTAATTGGAACGACTTGCCTAATCCTCAGATCAAGACAGACTCATTGACAACCTAAGCGGGCAGCAATCCCAGCAGCGCCTTATTAGTGGAGCCGGCCCTCTTCGCTGGGAGCACTGATGTCATCACTGCCAGCCAAAAGGACGCCGCCTCGACCGGTGCACCAAAAAATGCACCCTAACGATTGGTTTCGTATGGCGTTACGTTGGGAACTACGGGGAATGAGCAGGTTGGGGGACAGTAAAACACGCTTGAGATACTTCAGATACTTCGCATTTTATCTTACGATATTTCTTTACACTGGCACATGTTTTAGGGATTCACAAATACTAATGGGTATGCTGCAGGATTTTAACAGTAGCTGACCATTAATTGATTGGGAAGCAGTGAGAAACACTGACATTTCGTAGTATAAAAAAAATGCAACTAGATCAGAGATCTTCAACTTTTTTTCTTCCAAAAATTGAATTATGTCCAATAATACAAGCAAATATAAACTTTCCTGTTTGTTTCGTATTATGTTGTGAAATTGTGAAATGCCAAAATTTGAATTAAGATATGAATCTGTCAACCATTATTATTTTAATGGATTAACATTGTATACATACATCATTACAAAGTACTGTTATACATGGCACTATAGGCTGCACAACACATTATTATTGGCTGGTTTAATAAGGAACACAATGGTATACAATAAGTCATAGGAGGTCCCTCCACCGGGTCACGAGAAGCATTGGGGGGCCTAAAAACCTTGAAGACCTCTGGACTAGATTAAAGCTCACCTGCTTCTGAGTGTCTTTCCTTATCATCTCTCCGTGTCATATTTTTAATTTGATTGACGTTGCCGTGGTAACCAATGTGTTTGTCATAGAAAAGTGAAACATCAGGTGTGGAAGATTAACCCACACAGACTCCTGCCTTCAGACAGCCCCGTGCATGTAAGGAATCAGTCAGACTAACGCAGCCCGAGTCGCCGGCAGCAGACAGCTCACAGATAGGCTGTTGCACACCTCCAGCCTCGCTAGAAATTGCCACAGCGCCCCTGTGCCCCCCCCCCCCCCCCCCCCCCCCTCTCTCTCTCACCTCCCAGGCTGGTAATCTGCTCTCTGATGGAGGGGAGCATGTAGCAAGAGGTCGGCTCTGACACCTTCTTGGCAGAGCCGCGGAGTCTGGCTCCCAATCCCATTCTACAAACGCCAAGATGCCCAAAAAAACCTCCCGACAACAGTTGTGTTCATTTGTGGGCCCTTCTGACCGGCCCTTCTCTCCTGTCAATGAGCGTATCGGACGGTCCGACGTGAACCGAGACGTTTCTGGACCTAATATCTTGAAAATAAGGTGTCAGACCTGCATGAATGCAGCCTTAACAAAGCAGCAGATGGAAAAGCAAGTGGCATTGCTTGTATTCATGCATGTAGAGATTATTTTGCAATTATTCTGTTTCACATCTTAATACGTAGCCGATGCTGAAAAACTCACGTGATACTTATCTTGAAGAACACACAGTGTACTCTTCTTTCAACATGCTAAGTACTGCTTGGCAAAACTTAAGAGCCATCAACGTCAGGCCGAGCATGACATGAGTGTTTCTGTGAATGTGTGTGTGTGTGTGTGTATAGTTCCTGGCTTTTGTAAAGGCACCGGGAAGCTCGAGCCGTCCACCCAGGCATGCCTGTGCAGTGTAACCAAGGCTGACTGGCTGACCTCAGACTGTGTGGGCCCTTTAGCAGAAGATGAAGGAGCTTTTTCATTGACACAGGAACAGGAGGTATCGCCTTCCCCTTTTGCGGTAGCACTCATTCATGCCAGACACAATGCGTTATTATTGGTTTTGAATTGAAATGTTAATTTCAGGGGGAAACGGGGCAACTGGGCCCTGAGAGCTCGCCCTGCTCATTTCTCATTTTTCACTCGGCCTGTTTTCGCCGGAGAGAGTTAACCCTCAACTCTCCTTGGAAGGTAAGGTCGTTGTAGGTGAGGACCAATCAGAACTAAGACTTCATCATGCAAAGGAAGGTTATCGGTAAGAGGTGAAGCCACCGGGCCATACCCAGGGAGCGGCCGCTATCGATCCGGGGAAAAAGCAGCAGTTTGAGGGGCCGGTGGCGTGAGGCGGGCGGGTCAGCACTCTGCTGTACAGCCTCGACAGGAAAATGAGTGCATCAGCAGGCCGGGCAGATCTATATGACAGGAATTAAACAGCATAATCAACTTGTTTGCACAACCATTTAGCATCTCATTCCCTCACTGCCCTGGGCCAGACTGACCACTGGAGACCGGCCATCCCCGGCAGTAACAAAGTAGGGCAATAACTAACGGCGATTAAAGGAATATTGATGGCCTGTGACACGCGGCATTCCTGAAAAAAAAAATGCTATTTGGTCAAATAGCTGCAATAATTAAGTATATGAGGGTCAGTCAATTTTATCCGCCGCTTTTAGTTGGATCGATTATTTTGTAAAACGGCCAAGCCTCAGAGAGCATTATTGCTGCAGTGGGGGTGTTGATTTCATAGCGCAAGTCAAACAGTGGCAGCTCCCAGCGGGAAGGAAACGGGCGGTGGGAGCGTTAAACATATTACTAATATACGGATGGAGGGAAAGACACTAAATATCGGCGCTATAGCTGTAAAACATTTTTGGATTATGAGCTCGAGACATTTTACTCTTTAAAATCCACCTCATTCTCTCCTTTCACAACAGCGTGTTCTCCATAGCGGAAACCTTCCTTACTTCCCCCTCCCTCGATAGGAAAAAACAAGCCTGGTGTAAAATATTCTCACCACGGATTGACAAACATTAGCTGAAAGCAAAAATAATGAGTTTTGGCTGCGTGAAAAAAAAACCCTCTGTGCATTTAATGTGATGCAGTGGTTAAAAATAAACTAGGCCATTTAGAGGCTTCTCTCCCAGTTGATTGATTAAACATTAACCTGCTGGATCTGGGATATCTCTTATTAATCACAGGTGGCACAGACTTAACTGAGCATGAGGCAGGCATGCACAAAAAAAGACACCGGCGGCGCTCTATAAAACACACGCACACACACTAACACGTGCATGAAATCATGTAATCATAACATATGCCACTTTGACGATTGAGTTATACGCACACACCCATGCACACACACACATCTCCATGTCAAACAGAGCATTGTGGGAATTGCCATGACCTAATGCATTTCTTATCTTACATTTGATTACACGTTTCACAGAGGAAACTGTTTCCCCTCCTGCCTGCGGCGAGATGTCCAATGAGAAAACCAACCTCGACTAAAAAGAAGTATTTGAAGGAGTGGGTGGCAGATCTGTGATCCTGACCTGTTAGATACACTGTACAGCCGCCCCAAATCCCATAAAACACAGACCGACGGAGCAAAAGCTCCATCAGACCTTCCCTCATTTTCCCACAGTCGGCGACCGAGCAGACGAACCTATCACCCTCCAAATAACGTCACTGAATATTCAGCCACTGTAGCCGGCCATCGCTTTGATCTGAGCGCTGATGTGGGTGGCCGGTATCCACAACTACGACGGCCTTCACTTTGAGACTGACAGAGCACCGAAACCTGCCTCTGAAATAGCTCCGTATTTTCTTGCCGTAACCACGGGTGACTTTTTTGTGGCCCCGAGGAGGCTTTTATGAGAAAATTGACAAAGTAAATATCCTTTCAGCTGTTTTGCCTGATGAATAATGTACGTGGAGGGCTGATAGACTGCTTTCAAAAAACAACTAAAACACAAAAACCAACAGCTTCAGGGTTGTCCCTGCACATCAGCTGTCATCGTGTGATGTGGGTGGCGGTCCTGGCGACGAGGGGGGGGGGGCTTACGGCACAACACAGGTGCCCTTTTCACTCCCAGGCCGAAAATGACAAATTCAATAAACTCAAGACATCTCTTCCGGAGCACCTATGGAATCAAACACACCTGACAACAGGCTGAAGGGCTCCTTCCGAGTCGCTCTGACACGCCGTCTTCACGCTCGATATCAATATCTGTGCGGCGGCGGAATATCTTTCCATCTCACTAGCACGCCGTGACACGGTGAGAAAGAATAAGAATATGTGTCAGAGGTTGTGGGACTCGGAGGTAAGATTGTGAGATTGCGAGATTGCGACGAAGGAAATTGAATCTGTGAGATGACATTAACAGAGAGTGTCCCCAAACTCTCTCTCTCTGTGTGTGTGTGTGTGTGTGTGTGTGTGTGTGTGTGTGTGTGTGTGTGTGTGTGTGTGTGTGTGTGTGTGTGTGTTTCGGCCCCCGGAGCAGACAGGCCTGGCTAGGGTTACCAACCGTAATTCTGATGGTGAAAGGGCCACAATCAGCCTACTTAATCTCGAAGCTGTTCTTTAAAACCAAAAGAAAGACGATCTGCCTCCATTCTACTGTACAAAACGAAGGGGAACGTGATTCATCTTTAAATGGAAATGCACATTAAATTAAATTTGCCTTCGGGGGCAATGAGGACAAACCGTTGACTGCTGATTACAAAAAAGGTGCTTGTACTCTGTCAAAAGAGCCAGTCTCATAAACCTACCCGGGACCTGAAAGAACAAACCCTAGACATCAAATTTTAAAGAATTAGCATCACAATGAGCTAAATGTCCCCCCTTCTAGTAAAAGCCCAGTAAAACGGGGCCTTGCAATTTCAGTGGTGATGATAAACTGGAAGACGCAGATAGCAGGGAAGCACTGTGCGAGAGACAAACCCTCACTGTAAGTGCATTAGCATCCCCTGAAGGTTCCCATCGCACGATGAGGGAAGCAGCGCTGTGGCCGTTCTGCAGGCATGAGCGCCTTATTGAAGATCGGGGCCAGAGAGCCTCAAGTCTGGTCCAGGAGGAGCTCACATTCGGGCTCCCACCTGTTTGTCTGGGTACTCATTTGACACAATAGGTCATGAAATGCAATATGGGCCCGTGACTCTTTTTCTCGCCACACAAAGCCAAGGAGCGGATGAACCGCAAAGATAAATGACCTTGACATTTGGCTAGTCTCAAGATCGCTGCGCCATAAAAATAAACCATGCAAAGACGATCTCATAAGACCAAAGCACAACTTCAATGGAGAGCAAACAGGAGCAGAGTGAAGAAAAAAAAAGTGTCTGCTTTTCAGCAGGATGGATATTTCCTAGAAGACTTTGATTGCTCGTCCGTGATAACTGTGAGAGAGTACAGGCCCGAAAAAAAAAAAAAAATCCTGCCCCATGTTTGTACTTACAATCTGGAGGTCTTGTCTTCCAACCAGCTGTGTACACTGCTGCAGACGGGGCTCCGTTTTTCCACAGGAAGTATGACGAGAACCGCAGGAAGATAAAACCAGCATGAAATGGCTGGAGGAAAAATGACAACCTCAATTAGGGGTGAGGCTTATACAAATATGAAAATCACTGTTTTTTATAGAATAGAATAGAATTACATACTAGGGAACTTGCAGGCAGCACAAAACTGCAAGTTTCCACTTCAGAAAAAATGATCTGAGTGAAGCATTATGACATATTCATGTCAGGGCCTTGACTGATAGTTTTATAGAATAGAATTACACATTAGGGAACTCGTCCCACATAATGACAAATTATCTAAGAAGCATATGACATGTTCATGTTCATGTTATGTTTTTGCACAAAGTAAGCCTCCGAGCAAGGTCCCCGTCACCTGAGTGTGATTGACAGCGTGGGCAGGTGTGGCGGCGCATCCGGGGAAAGTGACCCACAGCCGGCTAAATGAGGCTCACCATTGTTCTCAGCGGGTCTTTGATCTCCCAGCGGTGGGCCAGAACCTCAGCGGGGAGTCCAGGGCCGGGGCCCCAGGCTACGGTTTGTATCGACTCAGGAGGGCTGACAGCACAAGGCAGAAGATGTGGGAGGGGGGGGGGGGGGGGGGGGGGGGACGGTCAGCTTCCTGAGACTCCTCGCAGCTTCAGCTTCAGCTAGACCTGCACACCAAAGGAGGTTAGGAACAAGATATGGACCAGATTTCACTCCTGAATTAAATGCACACACACGCACACACACACACACACACACACACACACACACACGCACACACACACACACACACACACGCACACACACACACACACACACACACACACACACACACACACACACACACACACACTGTATTTGCTAGCAGTTGTAATAATTGCTTCTAATTAACAAATTATTGTATTACACAGTTTTGTCCTACATGGATGCTGTGAGCTATGAAATGTATTGTTTCCTAGTCTAAATTGCCATAAATCCATGAATGCATAGTCGTAAATATCACAGCCATTAAAGACATCTAGACAAAACAAAGGTCACCTCAACTCGTCTAAAAAAAGACGCCGTACAAGTGACGTTACGCTGGAAGCAAACGACGGTGTTTTGCCAGCTGTGCATGCAGCCCTTACTTAAGGCCGAGCCTTTAATGAACTTTCGAGTGTACAGTAAGTGGACAGGAGTGGCTTACAGCTAAAGAGAGTAATGTTTCTTCGCTGATGGTTGCCATCCTCTCCAGACACTGCAGCAAAAGGCCATCAAGCCATTTAGCTCAGATGGTGCAGGGAGGAGGGGGGGGATAAACCGGCACTAAAATAAAAACACATTAGACAAAATGTTGAGAATGAATCAAAATATGCAGGTGAGCGTGTTGTGTTAAGATGTGTGTGTGTGTGTCTCTCCTATGAGTGCGTTGTACATATCTCAGCTCCCTGAGAGTAAACCCTCAGTGTTGCAGCAGAGCTGTGGATGAGCCTCATAGCACTACAATAAACAGTGACAGTTAGCAGGGCAGACCGGGACAGCCCCCTCTTCGTCTGCAGCGATTGTGTTTCAGTGTGTTCGGCCCGGTTCTTCCTGTGGCGCTGTGTGTTGTGGAGCAAAAAGCTACTGCTGGGAGCCACAGTGGAAGAGATCAATTGTACACATTCCTGCCACCTGAGATTCAAGTGTTTCTGTATTACTGCACAGCTCAATCGATACGTAAGCGAGGAGCGGAGAGGGGGGAGCCCCGGCCCCTGCTTAGTGGTGGGACTACTCACGCGGAGATAAAGCATGTATTTACTCCTGTATGTTTCTGTTTCACACCTGTTAATGGTCAGCAGTAACAATCACGCATCATGTTTTTATCTAAACACACACCTATAATATATATATATATATATATATATATATATATATATATATATATATATATATATATATATATATATATATATATTATAGGGTACTTACTGCATAGAGAAAAGGCTTTCTATTTTCCTGCAACACGACTGTAATACTCTTCTTCTCTTCTTATTTCAAATATTGCTTTTATTTATGAATAAATAATAATGAATTAATGCATAGGACATAATCAAATTAAAAATAAAAATAATAACAAATACATATGAATATAATACAGAGAAAATATAATTTAATTATAATAATTATATATAGAGAGATAATTTAATGATAATATACATACATGTGTGTGTGTATGTATATATATTAAATATAAACACACACTGTATAAATATGAACGAACGAAGTATTTACCATAATTTCCAGAGTAGTTAGAATGTGGAGCAGTTTTTTATTTGTCTTTCTGTCCTTTGAAGGAATCTCTCGGGAAGCCGACGTGCTGCTCAGGCGCAGCTCAGGGGAACAGATGTGAGTGCCAAAAAGAAAACAGGCACTGTGGGCAAGGATCATTTAGCTTCCACGTCCTGAAATATAAAACGTAAATATTGGGGATTTCGGCTTCGAGGAGGAGGGAAGATCGCCGAGGACGCCGGACAGAAATGAACAGATCCTGTATTGCAGGATGTGCAGCGATGTGTTAAATTAAATGCAGCTGTTGAAATACAAAAGAGGAAAAATTTCGGTTTGAATTAAAAAAAAAAAAAAACGTTCTATGTCGACAAAGGCTTTAACCGGATAACCTTGTGATCGTGTTGTCAACTTATTTGGAGGCTTTGTGGCAAATAATAAGATCGTTGCATTCTTAAGGTAAAGCAGTCTAAAGTTAACAAAAATGGAAGAAAAATAAAATCTAAAAAAAGAGATAAAATCCGCCCCTAACACCTTCATAATGGCGGATTGTGTCTGCTTAACTATCCCAGACAAAATAACGTTTTTCCCCCGACGAGACTTTTTTCCCTATTCTTTTTATTTTTATTACAGTGTGGTGAACGTGCATGAATAAATGGCAGGAGTGAACCTTTTCCTTTCCGCGTAAAAGCCTCGGATCTACTTGATTCCGAGGATTAGCGATTAATTGGCGATTTCGCGGATTGGCAGCGGAAATTATGAGGTTAAAACTGCGATCATTTTAAATTAAAGAGCAGGGAAGCTCACCATTAATGGCTGCATCCGAGAAAGCCCCGGTTTCTGCTCCTTGCTGCTCGTCAGGGAAACAAGCTGCACGACGGACCCCGAGCACACAGTACATTATAATAATAATAATACAAATAATAATTATATATATATATATATATATATATATATATATATATATATATATATATATATGATGATTTCTGCTCTTCTTCCATATGATTGTCAACATTTGATGCATGGAAAATTAATAATTGCCAGTATAGCTGATTTGATGAATAAAGAAGGAATAAAAAGCACACACGCACACACATTGTTTCTTTTGGAAAACTGATGTATTTGATTATTAGAGTAAAGAATTACAGTATCTTAGTTGTTAGTAGGTATTAAAGTGTAGAGAAACTGGACCCATAAAGATCTTCCAACTTTCCAAGA